>NC_062290.1:89638554-89942927 GCF_902655055.1 Lutra lutra | reverse complement strand
TTCATCAACAGCACCAGCTGCCTCATAGAAGCCTCAGAACAGCAGAAGCCCCCGAAATAAAGCATCAGCAAATCAAATCTGATGATATGTAAAAAGGCTAACACATCATAGTGGAAGTGGAGTTTATTCTAAGAATGCAAGGGAGGCTTAGCATTCAGAAACCAATCAGTGCTATTCATTAGGTTAACACCCAAAAAGGGAGAGGAGTCATATGAACATCTTGATAGTTGCAGAAATTTTCTTTTATAAAACTCAACACTCTCCATGGTTATTTTAAAAAAACAACTCCTAGGAGGGGTCCCTGGCTGACTCAGTTGGAAGAGCATGAGACTCTTGATCTCAGGGTTGTGAGTTCGAGCCCAACATGGGGTGTAGTAATTGCTTAAAACAAATAAACATAAATAAAAACAACTCCTGGTGAACTTGAAAAGGAAACTTTCTAAATCTGATAAAACCTATCAACAGAAGACCTATACCAGACATTCTAATGATAGTTATTGGACTAACTGTAACTTAACTAATCTAACTAATAGTGAATTATTGAAAGCTATCCCCCAAGACCAGGAGTAAGACAAGAATGCTCACCATCCCTACTCCTAAGTGACACTGCACTGGAGGTCCCAGCCAGTGCAAGGAAGCAGGACAAAGAAAAAGATGGTGGAAGGACAAGAGAGGAAGAAATAAAGCATAGACAGTCCCAAAGAATTGAAGGTAGGTTCTTAGATTTGATAATTGATGTTAGCATGACCATTAGATATATCATTAATAAACAAAAACCAACTGAATTTCTAGAAACCAGAAATAAACAGGAAATACATTTTAAAAAAAAAACATTGAATATCTAGCAATAAATCTATCATAAGATGTGAAAGACCTTCTAGCTGAAATCAATAAAATGTCCTAGAGGAAAAATATCTAAGACCTGAATGAATGGATATACCATGTTCATGGATTAGAACACTCCACACAACAAAGATGCCAATTCTCCCCCAAACTGAACTGTAGATTCAACTCAATCCCAATCAAATTCCACTGTGTGCATATGTGTGTATAGAAATGGATACATTGATTCTAAAATCTATATAGAAATGCACATAGCCTAATGTATCCCAGGCACTCCTGAAAAAAAAAACCAATGAGGGGTCACTTCCAAGATCAGGTTATAAAAAGATGGACACCTGCAACTTGGGTTCTCGCTCTCCCTCCCTCCTGGGAAACTCACCCTGTTGGAAGCCAGCAGCCCCATGCAGAAGTCCCCACAGTGACCAAGGCTGTCGATTCAAATGAGTGAGCTTGGAAGTGGGTGTCCCCCTACCAAGACTTCAGATGACACTGCAGCCCTGGCCAGCAGCTGAGGCTTATCTAGGTTACCTGAGGCTGAGGAGTTTCCCAGAACTTGAGTCTCTTGGTGCTAAACCTGGGACAGTCCCGGGGAAACGGGGATGGCTGGTCACCTGGCTGACAGCTTGACTACGTCCTCATAACAGACCTTAAGCCAAAGGTCCCCAGCTAAGCTGTGCCAAATTCCTGATGTCCAATCTTTTCAGTGCCTGCTTTGAGGTAACCTAGCATTCAGCAACAGATAACTAAGATGGTACTTCCTAAAAGGGTTTGGTCCCCAACGTCCATGCTCACCAGAGAAAGGCAAGCTAAAATTACAAGCCATCATGACACCCCCCCAAAATGTGTAAAATGTCAAAGACAGGGAATATCCAGCATTGGCCGGGCTGTGGAGGAACTGGAACTCTGAGATAGTGCTGGCAGGGTCCAAAATGGGGGGCCACACGGGAACACTCGAGTGGCCTCTAGTGGAGCCAACGCACACATAACCTATGTCCCACAATCCTCCCCAGATGCACACTGAGGGAACACCTTGTCCATCCACCAGAAGGCCCGTTCAAGAATGACCTTGTGGGGGTGGTCAACACCCCCATTCCTCGCACACAGCATGGAGGACAGAACAGAGAGGAGGCAGACAAAAGAGGTAGGGGAGAATCAAGAAGACAAAGGGAGACAGTCCTCTTGCGGCCACAGAGGACTCTCCGGGCGCTACGACTCAGCACATCCAGCAAACTCGACTGGATGAAAAAGAAACCGTTTCTGAGCTACTGAGCAAGAGACTCGGGGCTCACTCAGGGCTTCCACGGGCCACACACGGAGGGCACACATGGCCCTCGCTCCCCACCCTGCTGCCTCCCAACAACCGTGCTTTTCAAAGCGTTTCCAATCCAGGGACACTTCTACTTAAGCAAACTCTCGGGCCGAATTGGGGCATATAAAAATGACAAAGATAGAGAGGCTGTAGCTGATTGGAACTCCAGCTCCAGGCCACCTCCTACCAGCTCAGCTCCAACTGGACAGGCCCCAAGGACCCCCAGGAGACCCAGTGAATCCCAAGTGTCCTGTGACTGGGTTCCCACTCACCTCCGCCCCTAACTCCAAGCCCCAGTTCCCCCTCCACTCACCCCGGCTCTGGGCCCTGGACTATACCAGCCCGTCATAGAGGGACAGTGCCTGCACGATGGAAGGGTCTGCCTTCGATCCTTCCTGGAACTCCTGCAGGGTCAGCTTCCCGTCGGCATTCTGCAAGCAGAGAGAGGTGGCTGAAGGTGAGGGGACAACCAGCCTCCTAAGATAGGGACCTCAGGCCTGGACCCTGGACCCCTGCTCCCAAGTCCCTCCTAGGACTGGCCCTGAGAGAGCTTCCAAAGTTAGGTCAGGAGGGAGGCAGTGCGGCTCACTAGGTAAGAGGAGTCGGGTATCCGAGAGACCCGGGCACTTCCTGGCAAGGTGACCTTGGGCATGTGACCCAAGGCCCCTAACGCCATACTTATCATTATCATTGCAATGAGTTCCCATAAATGGCAGTCAATCCCCAAGGGCTGAGAGCCCACTGAATTTCTCTGGTGTCACTCTTGCAAGGGCGTTTAAACCACTCCCAGAGCAGCCCACACCAGACGCCAGGAGACCCAACAGAGCTCACGAAAAAGGACTTGAGTGGGTCTCTCGGGCTAACGGTGATTTGAACCAGAATCCCTGTCTTGGAGCATTTCTCAAGGAAACCCGGGAGAACCCGGAGAGATGGCTCACTGCGGGCCCTGAGCTGCACGTCTCATGCATGGTCTCAGAGGCTCCTCACGGCCGCCCTAAGAAGAGGCACTGCTCTTATCCCCATTTCGCTGGTAAGGAAACTGAGGCTCTGTCACCACCCCAGGATCCCATGGCTAGTGACTGGGGAAGGTAGAATTTACACCAGTCTGGGTGGGTGGTGGGCTCGGTTTCCCTACATAAAGGAGGTATGAGTCAGGGAGATTTAAGGAGGGTGTGGTCTTGCCATTAAACAGCATCGAACCATCCTGTACAATGTCAGTGTCCCTCACTCCACACGCTGTGGATGCATCTTTTGATCATCACCAAGAGACCTGCGCAGTCTGAACCTAGAGGTCTTCGCTGCCTCTCTGACATGTGCTGATCTCGGGCTCCAAGCTTTCCGGGCAGGCACCTGAATCCTGCCTACTGTCAGGGGAGCCTGGGTGGCTCTGTCAGTTAAGCATCTGCCTTTGGCTCAGGTCGTGATCCCAGGGTCCTGGGATTGAGCCCTCCATTGGGCTCCCTGCTTATTGGGGATGCCTGCTTCTCCCTCTCCCACTCCCCCTGCTTGTGCTCTCTGTCAAATAAATAAATAAAATCTTAAAAAAAAAAAATAAGCCCTCTGTCATGGCAATTTGTGTTCTTTGATTTAAGGCAAGCAACACTGGGTTGCCCTACTCTCACCATATCAAATTTCCAATAAAAACAAAGTGGGGCGCCCAGGTGGCTCAGCTGGATAAGCAGCTGCCTTCGGCTCGGGTCATGATTCCAGGGTCCTGGGATCAAGCCCCGCATCGGGCTCCCTGCTCAGCAGAGAGCCTGCTTCTCTCTCTCCCCCTCTCCCTGCCGCTCTGCTTACTTGTGCTCTCTCTCTAGCTCTCTGTCAAATAAACAAATAAAATATTAAAAACAACAACAACAACAACAACAAAAAAACAAAGTTATATCGCTTTTTAAAAAAGAGTTTGATATAAATAAGAATTTCTTAACCAGGGGGTCTGTGGCTAGAATGCAGCAGGTCTGTAAACTTAGATGGGAAAAAAATGAGGTCTTTCTTTCTTTTTCTTTTATTTTTTTAGATTTTTATTTATTTGACAGAGAGAGAGAGCACAAGCAGGCAGAGCTGCAGGCAGAAGGGGAAGGAGAAGCAGACTCCCTGCTGAGCAGGGAGCCCCGTGCAGGACTAGATCCCAGGACCCCAGGATCATGACCTAAGCCAAAGGCAGACGCTTAACCGACTGAGCCACCCAGGCGCCCCAAAATGAGGTCTTTCTATTCACTAACTCGTAACTGAAATATAGCTTTTCCATCCATGATGCTAGTAGGTGACAATGCCCGAGAGAACCAGCCGCACCTGGGACCTGTGTCAATGGTGGGAGTCACGGGCCATGTCACAGCATATCACAGACACCACGGGCATCACGAATGCCTGCCATCGCTTTGAAACTGGGGGGTGGTGACACTCACCATTACACCTTCTTCTTAAACCTGTTCATAAAGAAGCGTACAGAATGCTATATCACAGATTCTTTTAAAAAATATTTTGAGGGCTGTATTCCAAAACCATTAGCTTCCTTTTTGATCCAATAGACTTGATTCGATGTGCTGAAAACCGTTATTCTGAGACACCCAGAGTCTTCTGCGGTACCCCAAGGGGTCCAGGTCAAGAAGTAAAAACGGTTAAGAATCCTGGCTGCGAAAAGAAGTGCTGGCTTAACTTTCTTAAAACTCTGGACAGTTGACGCGGATGGCTGCTGGCCTGCATGGACCTGCTCTGCATCTCCGAGGGTCTGCACGGCCCCCCCACTGCGGCCGAGGGCCTCAGCCCCCACGCCTTCCCTCCCTGGTCAAGGACCAGCCTCAGCCGCAGCTCACCTTGTCCATCATGGCGAAGATCCGGTCCACCCTCTTCTCGGGGGTGTTCTCCTCCTCGGGGAGCTCCACGGTGTTCCCCTGACAGAGAGAGACACGCTGGGTGCTGCGCTCCTGGCCATGCGGCCTTGGGGTCCCGGCCAAAAATATGCCCCCAGATCTGGGCGGGCTCCCGATGCGGACTGCTCTCCCCCGCCTCCACCCCTGCCCTCTCTGCCTCCTGCCCTAGAAAGCTCTGCCCCTCCCCCCTCAGCCCCACAGACACCCCAGCCGCGGGCCACCTCACAGATGCGCATGGACGACCCCTCTGCTGGACAACCCGGCCTGGGCAAGAGAGCGGCTGCGGGAGCGGACTCCCTCTAAGGGCCGACCAGGCTCTGTCCCTACACATGAGGCTCCTGCTGCCTCTCCTACCCCACAGGGCCCACTCCTCACCACCATCTGGTAAATGGCGTCCACAATGTCCAGCATCTCGTTCCTGGTGATGTAGCCGTCGTTATCCAGATCATAGAGCTTGAAGGCCCCTGTGATTGAGCAGCGGGGCGGAGTCACCCCGGGCGGGGGGCGGGGCCTGACAGGCTCTGTCCCGCCCCGGCCCCGCCCCCAGCCCCTCAGCATGCCGTGGAGCCCCACTACTCCTCCGCAAATAGGATTCACATCAGGACAAACAGGGACCGACAGACAGACACACACACACATCGACACAGGTACCATTTCAACTAGGGTTGTGTGTTTGTTTTTTTTAAAGGAACTAAAAGTAAAATGAAAGGGTCTCTGGGTCTGCGGAGCTGGTCCCCCGCCCCAAGTGTCAGCCTCCTCTCCACCGAACTTACTCCCCTCCCGCAGTCCCGTAGCTTCCTGCTATGGGGTCAACTTAGAAAACAAAATAATATGCCCGGAATGGGGGTGAGGAGGGGGTAGATTTTACAAGAATAAAATCCTCCTTTATTCCTAAAAAAGAAGAAGAAGGAGAAGGAGGAAAAAGAAACCACTGTTTTCTTGTTGCCAGCGCCATGCAGCATAAAGGCCCAAGAGAGCGGTGGATTCTGGCTCAGCTCTTTCCACCCAGTCTCCAGACTCCCTTTTGCCCCTGTCCGCTCTGCCCTGGGGCCTCGCACATGCTGTTCCCCTGTTCCACACACCTTCTCCCCTCCTCCCACCCACGCCAGCTCTCCCCCTGCCAGGCTCAGCTCCTGACCCCTCACAGAGTCCGGCTTGCTCCTGTCTGCTCACCCTCCCTTTCCTGCCTCGGTGGCGGTTTTATGGGATTTTTCAGAATCACGTTCCCAGGCTAGACTGACAACCACAGGAGCGGTCGCCTGCCTGTGTGCTTCTCTCGTGGCTCCCTGGCCTCCTTGCCAGCATGGACTGTGGCTGTGGCTGTGGCCGTGGCCGTGGATCTCTGCTGAGTGAGTGAGTAAGTGCATGAATGAGACCGGTCATCAAAACAGCGCCAGCGGGTCTTTTAACACAAAGGCTACACTACCTGCGGTCCTCATCTACACCTGTTGATAGCCCCATCTGTCCACCCTGCCTCGGTAAGCTGTGTTCCTCCTCCATGGTCACCCCCAGGGAAGCTCCTCTGACCCATAAAGGCAGAACATCTGTGCCATCTCTCAGCCCTGGACCAACATCCAGGACCCAGCCAGGGGCTGCCTGGCAGAACGCAGGGACAGGACTTACACCGAAGCTTCTCGTCCAGGGTTCCCCTTGAGGTCACCGACAGCGCCTGGATGAACTCAGAGAACTCAATCCGCCCGTCCTGACGGGAGAGAGGGGCAGGGTGGCCCCGGTCAGTACTGGATCGCTGGTCAGGCCAGGCCCTGGGTGTGTGATGGGCGACGGCAGGCACCAGATACCCACAACCGAAGGACAGACACCCAGGTGGAGAGGATGGGAGAGGGGGACAGGGACGGGGTGGGGGGTAGGATCACAGATGGATCAGGCCAGGCAGAAGGAACAGAAGAAAGAGTGAGGCCAAAGGCAGAGCCAAACTCCACATCTGATGGGAGAAAGAGCCAGAAGGTGCCGCCCACACACACACCCCCTCTGCGGGCAAGGGCCGCCTGGAGATCCCCTTTCCCCTTGGCCCAGAGCCACAGGCTCCCAGACTTTGGAGGAGGGCAAGGCTCTAGATTGTTTAATCCCACCTGTTCATTTTGCAAATAGGGAAACTGAGGCCTGGGGAAGGCAGAGCTCTTCCCAGGGCCAGGCAGTGTGACTGTCAGCCTGAGGGCCCCTGGGAGAAAGCCGGGGTGTGGCAATCCAAGTCTGAGGGCCCAACAGGACAGAATGCGAAAACAAGTTACAGTAAATCCACCATGAACACGAGGAAGCCTGGAAAAATACAGGCGTGGGACACGGCGCTGAGGACTGTGGGGGCCTGACAGTGGATCCGCCAAGATGAGACTCGAAAACACGATGCTCTGCGAAAGCAAGCGGGTGCGAATGACCCCCCCCCCGTACTGTATGCTGCTCAGAGCCTTAGTGTCCCCATCTGCAAAACGGGGGTGTTCAAAGGACATGCCCCGCAGGGAGCTGGTCGTAAATAGTCCACACAGAAAGCTTCGCACACAGTCCGTGCTCGGTGGATGTCAGTGTGGATGATTCTAAATCTGGTTATTATCCCTGTAGGCATTTGCATTCTGTGCTTGTAAAAAAAAGGTCAAGGTATACATATGTGTACGCGCGTGTACGTCTCCGTGGAGCAGGTGTAAGTGTGTGCGTTGCGTTCGTGTGTGCACGTGTGTGCATACGCAGGCGTGTGTGCATGTGTGTGCATGTGCACACTGCATGTGTGTGCGCGTGTGTGTGCCTTCTCCAGAAGGGAACGCTGGCAGAAAAGCGTGGGTGTGGAGGTGCGGCGGGTGCCTGCAGGAGGAAGGGGGCTCTGGGCCGGGCGCGGGCCCCGTCCATGCCCAGCTCACCTTGTTTTCATCAAACACGTTGAAAACAAACGTGGCGAACTTGGTAGGATCTCCGAATGGGAAGAACTGCTTGTAGATTTTCTGGAAGCCTGCAGCGTCCAGCTGCCCGCTGGGGCAGTCCTTGATGAAGCCTTTGTACCTAGAGGTAGCAGACCAGGCAAGAGAGGGGAAAGGAGGTGCTGACATCACCCCCCTGCCAGCAGCCCCCCACCCAGCACCCCAGGAGGCTGTGAGCCCCGTGGGGGTGTTGGGCTGCATCCTCTGCCTCTGGCCAGCTGGGTGACCTGAGACAGGTGACTGCATCTCTCAGAGCCTCATCCGTGTAAGGGGGATAAGAGGTACCATGAGAATGAACCCCCCAGCCTGCCCGCCCGCCACGTGGCGGGGCTAAAACAAAACTCACCCAAACCAGCTCCCCAAAGTAGCGCTCTTACACCAACCACTCCTGCCTCCCCCACCTTCTCCACTGAGCCCCTCCTGACACCACAGAGTAGGCAGAGCCACCATATGGGGCCGGCAGCTGGCTCCTCCCACACGCCTGCGCCCCACAATATGCACACCCCCTCCCCCCACCTTTGTTCCCAGGGATCTGCGCTGAAGGACACGGGAGCAGGGCAGCGAGTTCACAGGGTGCTCTGGTTTGTTCCAGAATCCTGCAGCCACAGAGCCCACGGACAGCGGCCTGGCTTTGTACTCCAAATCCCAGCTTTGCTCCTTGCTGGCTGTGCAACCTTGGGCAAGTGCCTTCCCGTCTCTGAGCCTCCATCCCCTCACCCATAAAAGGGCCAGCTCTCACAGATATCTTGTTGGGATCAGATGAGATGATCATGTAACATACTTACCCCAGGGCTGGGCATAAGAGATCTTTAGTGTTATGAACTCAGATGAGTTGTTGTAAAACAATTCATGAGTCGGCTCCTGTGTGTAGCTTAGCAACCCAACTGGAGGAAGAGATTTCCCAGCATAAAGGGAAGGGAGCGAGGGATCAGCCATTATCTGCTCCCAGCCCTTAGCTCTCTGCGCCCTTCGCTGCAAACGCATTCTCCCGAGCCACCCACGCAGCCGGTGAGCAAGTCTGCAGTTAAGCCCATTTAAAGGATGGGAAAGCTGAGGCTCAGGAGGGGGACTTGCTCATCCTTGCAATCCAGACTGGAGCTGGGTGGAAGGCAGACACTGAAGAGACCAGATGCTCAGAGACACAGAGTCCCTGAAATTCACCTGCCGCATTATTCCAAGACCCTCGTGTCCAGGGATGGGATTCCTGGCACCCTCTGTCCTCCTGCCCCCAGGGAACAATCTAACGGGCCTGGGCCGGGGCGGGGGGGGGGACACTTCACACATAAGGACCTAAAGGGACACGTAGGATACTCAGGGATCTACAGCCTCAGAACTGAGATCAGATGTGAACAAGAAAATAAGAGGGGTGCCTGGGTGGCTCAGTTGGTTAAGTGTCTGCCTTAGGCTCAGGTCATGAGTTTGAGCCTTGCATCGGGCTCCCCGGTCAGCAGAGCGCCTGCTTCTCTCTCTCCCTCTGCTGCCCTCCCTGCTTGTAAGCACGGTGTCTCTGTCAAATAAGTAAATAAAATCTTAAAAAGAAAGGAAGATTCTCGCTAATGTATCAGCTGCTCCTCGAGCATGAGCATTGCTGGGGTGCAGGGGAGGCCAGAAGATGGAATGCGGTGGGGGGCTTCATGCCTGGGGTGGGCTGAAGTCGGCGCCCATAGCCAGCCCTCCCCCTGGGCACCTCGAGGCAGCAGAGGCCCAGGGAAGCCAGGTCCCTGTTCTGTAACCCATGGCGGCCCCCACCTCACCCTCCGCCTGGACCTTTGGCAACAGTCCCCAAGCCCCGGGTGCTGAGCTCACCCGGCTGTTCCTCATGAGTCACCTCTGCCCTGCGAGGTGGGTTCCGTGATGCCGGGATTCACCGATGAGGCAAGAGGTCGGGTGCCTCTCCCACCACCGGAACCAGGAAGGGACCCGAGCCCATGCAGTTCCCTCCCCTAAATTCTCCTTCCCAGCGGGGTGCTCTCCGTCCAAGCTTCATAGTCAGGCAGGACACACACACACACAGCCGGGGAGAAGGAGCATTTCAAGGACAAGATCTGGTCCATGAGCCCAGGCTCCCTGGCCAAGACAGGTCCCTGGGCAGGAGGAGGGGAAGTGCCTGGTGCCAGGACTTGGGGGTCCTGTGGGGGCAGGCTCCAACTTCCCCAGATCCTTCTGGATGCCGGATTGGGGGGCCTCCCCCTGAGCTTCTCATTTCCCCACAATGGATATACGTTACTTAAATGATCCGCAGAGACTGATAAAAACAATAAAGAGAAGACAAAAGCCTCCTCGGAGGGTCCCTGCGGGTGGCTCCCCAGGGGGGCGGGCTCTTGGCCAGGAAGGCGGTTAGCTCAGCGCTGAGAGCAGCTGCCTGAGCCCGCAGCGGAGGTCCTGCAGGGGTAACCGGGGACAGGCGGGGGCGCAGGAGGCCAGCCTCAGTGGGGAGCCTTTGGGGGACCTGTCCGGTTCCCCCTGCAGAGGCTGTCACGGTGGGGCTCCGGGAAGCCCACCTGCAGGGGGAGACGTCAATTAGAGGCTGCCCGATGGCCCGGCCTCCTCTTGCCGGGCACCGCCCCGTTCCACACTCAACCCCTAGAGCCTCGCAGTCTCCTCTGCTCCCTCAGGCCCCAGAGACCCCAGCACACCATGTCCTGTTTGTCTCCAGGCTGTGTCCCCGTCCGACTGTAATCTCCCTGACACAGCAGTGCCCCGTGCCCAGCACAGGCGCTGGTGTACAATGGGGGTTCAGTAAATGTCTGTCCAAAGAGACGGATGGATGGACGGATGGACGGATGGGCATACAAACGCCAGGCAGGGACAGAGGGAGGGAGAGCCCAGGCATCTGGTGCCTCCCTGAGCCCCGAGGACCTTGGCCAGAACCCGAGAGCTTCCTTCAGATGGCTAGAGAGCCATGGATGTCCCCCTACCCTCTGTGACAGGGAACTGGGGGTCTCAGAGAGGGCCAGAGAGCAGCTCAAGGTTGCACAGATCGTTAGCAGCAGGATCAGGGCTCAGACCCATGTCTCCTGCCTCCCACCCACCCCTCCACCAGCCGGTGGAAACACAAGGCATGCACCCCCCCCAACCACTGTGCCACCCCGTTGTTCATCATTAGAAGGCGGGGGCACCCTGCCTCGCCGGAGCAGAGATGGGGGAGCTGTCCCAGACACCCTGGTTACCCCGACTCCTAATTCACCCTGTGAGTTGTCACAGCTCTGGGCTGGGACTTCACAAAAGGGTCCAGTCCTGAGGCACTGCCTACCCTCCAGCGGTGGGACACCCCACCCCGGCACATGCCCCCTCCCCACTGCCTGCAGGGCACCCGGGGTGGAGGGGGAGGGGCTGTGATGAAGTGCATGTCCAGGACTTTTGTCCCCAGGACGACTGAGCGACGTGACCCCATCCCCCTCCCAGGGCCAGGCCTCAGGTTCCAATAAGCCCAGGTCCCTTCCGCTCTCCTTCAGACATGCAGCCGACAGGAAACCTGCACCAAGCCTGGCCCCATCCTGTCTCGCTGGGAGAGGGACCTCGAGGAATCCCTTCCCTGCAATGCCCCTGAGTTTCCCTGCTGCTAAAATAAGTTACTCAGACCAGCTCCGGAGGCAGGGTTTCCCCACCCCAGCACCTCTGACATTTGCGGTTGGAAGATTCTCGGGGGGGTGGGCTGTCCTGTGGCCCTGGCCTCCATCTGCTAGCTATCCGTAGTGCTTGCCCCCAAGTTGGGACAAAGGTGTCTCCAGACAGGGGCCAAATATCCCCCGGGAGCAGAACCACTCCAGCTGAGAACCACCGAACTAGACGTCCTCTGGGAACCCCATGAGCTAGAGGGGGTCTGGCACCTGAGTCTTCTATGCTCCTGAGTGACAGCTACTACCGGGGCCTACTGAGAGCCAGGCAAATGGCTACGTGCCTTCTAAGCCTAATTTCACCCCATGGTCCCAATGAGCCCAGGAGGCAAGGACGATTGTGCCCATTTTACAGATGGGGAAACTGAGGCTGGGGAAGGTTACATCTTGCCCTGGCTCAGGGCCATCACTCAGCACCCCTTCTGTTCAGCCTTCACTTCCCCTCCCTACCCTGCTGACTCCCACCCACCTTTTCATTCTCAGCTTCTATGTTTCCCTTAGAGACACGCCCCCTGGACACAGAGGACAGAGTCATGCTCTGGGACCACCAGTCCCTACAAGTCAAGTGTCATATGCGGTGGAAAGGAGGCAGGGAAGGATCTTTTTATTTTGTTTATTATTACTAGCTCCATGCACTGAACATGCACAAATTCCATAATATAAGAGAAGTTTAATTTTTTTAGAGTTTAGAGAACTGAAAAGGTAGGGCTCGGGCTTCCCCATTAGACGTGGCTCGATCCCAGGACCACCCTGGACCTGTGTGTGACCCTGGGCAGGTGACTTCCTCTTCCTGAGCCTCAGTTTACCGATCCATGACATGGGAACCAACACAGCACCTGCCCCCAGGCCCTGGGTGAGCTTCGGCAAATGGCAACAGTGTGGTAGATGGCAAAGGACGTCCTAGACATCTGCCGGACGCCAAGCTCCAGCCCCAACCTCTCCCACAGAGCAGAGCCCGAGATGTCACGGACACGGACCCCCCCCCCAGCCTGGCCGCCCTGTCCTGCCAGGTGCCCCAAGGAGCAGGCTCCAGTGTACCAAGACCCCTGATGCCCCGGTTCCATCTACTCACTCAGCCCTGTGCGGAGGCCACACCCATAACAGCCTTAATGGTTAGGATAGTAAATTTCACGTGATATGTATTTCACCACATTAAAAAAAAGTAACTAAAATCATTACAGAATATTCTAGATCGGGTATAAAAATAACAAATACAGACACAGTTTGGTGTAAGACAGCATGCGACATAGAACACAAATCCTACATAATAAGAGTTGTTTATATCCACATAGATCCATGAACTGCGAACACAACTGACCATCATCTGCTAAAAAATGAGCTACTTTTAAAAAGGGTGCTGGTAGGGGTGCCTGGGTGGCTCAGTGGGTTAAGCCTCTGCCTTTGGCTCAGGTCATGATCTCAGGATCCTGGGATCGAACCCCGCATCAGGCTCTCTGCTCAGCCGGGAGCCTGCTTCCTCCTCTCTCTCTCTCTCTCTCTGCGTGCCTCTCCTCCTACTTGTGATCTCCCTCTCTGTCAAATAAATAAATAAAATTTAAAAAAATAATAAATAATAAATTAATTAACTAATTAAAAGGGTGCTGGGGCGCCTGGGTGGCTCAGAGGGTTAAAGCCTCTGCCTTCGGCTCAGGTCATGATCCCGGGGTCCTGGGATCGAGCCCCGCATCGGGCTGTCTGCTCCGCAGGGAGCCTGCTTCCTCCTCTCTCTCTCTCTCTCTTTCTCACTCTCTCTCTGTCTACTTGTGATCTGTCAAATAAATAAATAAAAATCTTTAAAAAATAAAAATAAAATAAATAAATAAAAAGGCTGCTGCAGAAAACGAAACCTTTGAAAAACCAAACCAAACTACAATCACGACTCTCCCTAGATTTGCCTTCTCTTTTGTAAACCGTCCTTAGTTACTAGGACTCATGGAAGCTATTTTTTTATATTAAGTCATCTTTTTATTGAGGCAAGAAGAGGACATTTTGTTCAATCAGTTATCTCGGTACCTGTCGCCAGCCTTGAAATCTTGTTCGAGAATAGGGGTCTTGGCTCCCTGAGGGCCAGAGGCGGGTCTGGAAATCGCACAGAAAGCAACACGGCCAAGCCCGGGAAACAGGCGCAGCGTCCGAGCGCACCGGGCACATGCTCTCCGGCCACCTGAGCACGGGCATTTGACGGGGTTGGCTATGTTGGGGGGCCGGCAGTTCGAGACAGGGTGGGGATAAGAAGAGAAAGTCGCAGACCTGACCAGTGCACTCTTACACGTCTTTGAAAGCCAAAGGAGAAAAGAAACCTGTCGTTTCATAAAGCGGCAAAGGCTGAATGCCACTTCCAGAAGGGGCTTCCCCACTGCGCCAGCCTGGGCTGTGCCTGTGTCCCCTCCTCCAGGGGACGCCAGGCACCTGTCTCCCTCAGCGCTGCCTGCCCCCAGCCCCCCTGCACTGGCCTGGCACATAGCAGGTGCTCAGTAAAGACTTTCTGAGCAGACAACTGAATGGAGAGTGAATGAACGAGTCCTCGTTGTGACACGGGGGTCCGACTCCAGCTCTGCTTCCCATTCTCGGAGGACCCTGAGCAAGGCCCAAAAGCCCCAGCCTGCTAGGACTTTCTGGGATTCCATGGTCTCATTTCCCAGGGAACCCCGCCACCTGGGAGCCAACTCGAGGCCAGGCCACAGCTCCCTGCATGCCCCTCTCCCGCCAGGCCCAGGGTAAACTGGCCTTCTGCAGCGGGAAGGGTGAGGGATAGACAGATACGCGGGAGCCCTTTACCCCCACCCGCCACCAGCGCGGGCCCAGCTGCCTCCGTGGTGCACCTGACGGATTCGTCTCCCATTATCTCTGCAAACAACCCCCTCCCGTGTTGCTCCCCTCGCTGTGCAGATCCTGGAGGAGGATCCCACGCACACCCATGAAGAGGAAGCCTCTTCCTTCCTGCCCTCCCTGCCTCCTCCAGCCCCCATGGTCTTCTGTCTGCTGTCTCTCTGTCCTCCGAGTGATGGCAATTTCACAATCATCCACAAAGGCCTGGGACCTGCCACAGCTTCTTAGCCTGCACTGCGGGTCCTCACCTTCTACGGCAACAAGCCGGGCTCAGCATGTGGACCCCGACACTAGCCTGACCTCTCAGCCTCCAGCCCCCTCCCTGCAAATACAGAGAACCACACAGCAGCGCAGGGCAGGGAGCCCCTGAGATGACCCCGAGGGGCCGCCAGCAGGAGCCCGGTGTGGGCTGAGCCCTGATGAGGCCGGCCTGGGCACCCCATGGCTGCAGGCTGTCCTGTGCTCCTGACAACCTGGGGCCTGGGCTCTCCCGAAGACCTGTGCCCGACCAGCACCAAGGCCCAAGTGCAACTCCCGGCTCTGTTTCTGCTCCCTGGGCGGTCCATGACCAATCATAGAATCATGTAAGAGCCCTGGGCCTGGGCTTAGCCGGAGGAACACGGGGCTCTTAATCTTGAGGTTGTGAGTTTGAGCTCCATGCTGGGTGCAGAGATGACTTAAAATCTTAAAAAAAAAAAAAAAAAAAAAAAAAGGAGGGCACCAGGGTGGCTCAGTGGGTTAAAGCATCTGCCTTCGGCTCGGGTCATGATCCCGGGGTCCTGGGATTGAGCCCCACATGGGGCTCTCTGCTCGGCGGGGAGCCTGCTTCCCCCTCTCTACCTACTTGTGATCTCTGTCTGTCAAATGAATAAATAAAATCTTTAAAAAAAAAAAAAAAAGGAAAAAAGCCCTGGGTCTTGGTTCCCCGCTGCATTGTGGCTACTGAAAGTCCGCACAAAATAAGGGGATCCTAGAGCATGCTGGAGAAACAGAGACTGAGTGGTCAGGGCATGCCTCTCTGAAGAGAGGACCCTGGGCTGGTGATGCCAAGACCTGGGTGCGGAGGGAACAGCAAGGATGGGGAGTTCAGAGGTAGAAATGAGCGTGGTGTGGGTGAGGGTCAGCAAGTGTGTGTTGGGGGGGCGGTGCCCAGTGAGGCCATGGAAGAAGGGGAGGTGAGTGATCCTGGGAAGCCCACGTTTTCCCAGGGAGGGCTGGCGTCAGCACTGCCCCCAGCTGTTGGGTGCCCCAAGAGTTGTCTGGGATGTGAAAGGGCTGGCTGGGGGCTGTGGTGGCAAAGTGTCCTTCCTCTGAGAATGGCTCAAGGCACTTAGGACACAGGAGTTCATCTTACCTGCTTCCTGTGCAAAAGACAGAGGGGACGGCGGGCCACCTACAGTGCTCGTGAACCAGTGACATTCGGGCCAGTTGAGGGAGAATAGAAGGGCTCATTTTGTTTGCCAGCAACAATGGCACTGGCCGCCCAGAGCCCTGGAGGAAACTGATCGAGTGCTATAATCTGTGATCCATTACCAATGTCTGCTGTGGGCACCGGCGGAGAGGGTGGAGATAGGAGTGTCCCTGTTTAACTATCCCCGGGCTAGCTTCACCCTACAGGATTCTAGAACACCACAGTGAGGTGGGTCGGGGACTGACCCAGGAAGGCCAATGGAAAGCACTGAGTCAGCTGTCTCCTAGGCTTGAAGACACCACCAAAATGAACCAAAGGACACATACTTGAGGCCCACAGAACTTTCTGGCAAAGAAAGATCAGTTCTTGTCTTTATAAGCTCTTCAGAGAGAGTCACCCTATGGCAAGGGCTACGTGTCACACGTAGCCCCGGCTCTGTTACAGCAGCCTCCACGACGGCTCTCCAGGGGCAGCCTCTACAGCCTCCCTGCTGTTCCTTGAACGCACCAAGTCTATTCCCCGTGCACCTGCCGACTGCTCTTCCCTGTGCCTGGAACTCCCCTCCACGGCCAAGTCCTTGTCCAGGTTGTAGCTGAAATAGCAGCTTGGCAAAGGAACCAAAGTCACTCCACCTGTCTGGGCCTCAGTTTCCCCATTGTCATAATGAGAAGGGGACTTGGAAGACTGCTCCATGGCTCATAATGATGACGATACTGATGTCATTATTATTAGCACCACTGGCAGAGAGAATGTAACTAGGCTGTGCTCCAGACGGTTTATGTGAATTAGATCATTTGTTCTTTACAATATTCCTATAAAGGTTAACTCTCCAGATGGGAAAACCAAGGTACCGACACGTCCAATAACTTGCTCCAGATTGCTCACGCAGGTCCTGGGGTGTGGGTCCCCAAGCCCGGCGCCCTGGTTCGGAAGCCCATCTGGCTGCTCTGCTCTGCCTTCCCCTGGCGGAAGCACAGCTGTGAGCAAGGCAGGGCCCGGGGGCTCAGGAGCCCCATCTAGGAAATGCTGTGTTGGGACACTCCTCTGGGTGACAGCAGGGAGGAACTGAATGAGGCCACGTCTGAGAGCTCGCTAAGCACACGGCAGCACTGGGAAAGCATCCGCCAGCTCTCCAGGACAGATCGCAGCCCTGTCGGACCCCAGGGCAGCTCCCGGGAGTCACCAGCAATGTACGTGAAGCACGGGACGTGCTTCCTGGGAGCGGAGCACCTGTCGTGGCCGGGGTCTGGGGGCACAGGGGCAAACAGTACAGGGCCCGCCCGCAGGGCCAGGAAAGGAGGCAGGGAGGCTCGCAGATGAGTAACTGTTGCCAGCTGAGTCTGCAGCTGTGCTGGGTCGCCTAAGCTAACCTGAGGAATAAAGCCCTGGGGGTAGGGAGATAGAAGCCAAGCAAAGAGGCGGAGGGGACAGGCGGAGGGGACAGGCCAGGCCAAGGTCAGGAAGGCTCAGGGGGCGAGGTGAGTTCAGGAACAGACAGCAATTCAGGCAGGCCAGGGGGCAGAAGGAGATGATGGTGAGACTGGCAGGGTCAACAGGGTCAGACCACACCCGTCCTCATCCCCCTATAACCATGCCGAAGGAAGGTTTTAAGCAGAAGCCAGACACTGTCAGGTTTTTGTTCAACAATGACTCCTCTGGCTGTCAGGTGGGAAGGAGGGGGATTATGTACAGACGGGGAATCCCAGAGGGCTTCTTGGAGGAGGTGACATGCAGGTGAGCCTCCGGAAAGACTATCTCAGTTGGCCTAGGAAGGTCAGAAAGAAGGGTGGGTAGTTCCAGAGGGGAGATACGAGCAGACAAAGGCCCAGGAAGGAAGGGCGGGGAGTTCTGGAAGGCAGAGCCATAGGGATAAAGACCTAGAAGTAGGAACGTTTCTGGAACGCTCACCTGGGGAAGCGGAGAAGTGAAAATGAGGTCAGAGGCAGATCAGAACCACATGTTGGTCCTCGGATGTAGGGGAGGAAAAGGCGGCGGCTGCTGCTCTCTCCACACGCGCTCCTCCCTTGCTGCCGCCTCCCCCCACTCCGCAGGAGGAACCGGCTCACCATCTGGGTTCTGGCCACTGGGCTAGATGTCCAGCATGGGGGTCAACAGAGCCGGGCAGGGCGGCCACAGCTCCTGCCCTCCACAGCCTGGACTCAGGGACAGGGAGTTGTACGGAGCGGCCCTTAGGGGAGCCTGGCTCTGCACACCCCACCCCCGGAGCTGCCCCAGAATCTCATGGCATGGATCCTTGCAGGCCTGCCACGCCCTGGCTGTGATGGGGGCCCTCTCTAGGCCTCTCAGTTCCCCATCTGAACGGCACACAGAAGACCACCCACCGTGGCTGTCGTCTCTTGGGCATGACCCTGCTATGACCCTCACAGGGAATGTCTTCCCAGTACATCATCATTCCCGTCACACGCACGGGGAAACTGAGGCTCAGAGAATCACTTGAGGCCTGGTCAGGATTCTAGATCCATTTCTCACCCACCCAACTTGCCTGGAAGTTCTCCAGGCTTGCCTCCTCCCCTAGCACCCCCTCACCTCAGGTCTCCCCTCATGTGAGCCTCCCCTGCCAGCTCCACATTCTGCCACATCCCGCAGGGGACCAGGGGACAATCAGCATGCCGCTCCCCTCTCCCCCAGCCCAGGCAGGCATCACTCATCCATCCCAGCCCACATCAACCCCTCACTGCTATACTTTCCCTCCACTCCATGACATACAGCCTCAGAATCCTTCTTAACCCGGCACTCTGGGCAGCCACTACAGACTGATGAGAGCTGGCATCCAAGAGAAAACCTATTTGCCATCCTTGGCCCAGTCTCTCCGATCGCTTTATAGAAAAGGTGACTGAACCCCAGAAATGGGAAAAGACTTCTCAAGGCCACTGGTGACTTAGTGACAAAGCCAGGCCTGGGACCCAGTCTCCAGACTCATTTCTGGTCCTAACCCCTCTCTTTGGTGAGCAGGGCCTGGTGGTCCCCAGAGATGACACACAAGGCAAGGAGTCCCCAACACCCACCTCCACCCCAGTTCAACTGGGCCCTACGCCAGCCCTCTGGGGACAAAGAATCTAAGCGAAGCCTGCGCGGTCTGGCTGGTACGGCAACCACGCTCAGAAGTCCCTCCCCATGCCCCTGTTCTGGGCAGCTGCACTGCTGTCCCATCAGCCCAAAGCCGACAGCCACCCAGGCCTCCCCGCCAATAGTTTGGGGGAAAAGAGCTACTCACCACTGCTGGACTTCCTTCTCGGTAACTGCAAGAGAAAACAGAAGCAGCCTTTTAGCTCTGGGAAGTGCCTTAAGAGACAGGCAGACCCAGGGAACCTCCTTCCTGCCCTCCCCAGCCCGCGCCTACGGCCTACCCACCCATGTCCCCCAGATGATCTGTCCCAGTCAGGAGCTGCGTGTCCAGCCGCCCCAGCAGGGGACAGCACTGGCCTATCCCTCCTGAGGCCGACTGGGCTTCTAGAAGGACTGATAAGAACAGCCTCTTACATGCGGGGTTGTCTCTCCCTGCCGTCCTGGGGGTTGGGGGGCGCACAGGAAAGAGCCTCACACCCAGGCCAGTGTTTGAGATACACTGTCCCCCAATTCTCAGCCCGGGGACAGCACCGTTGGAGAAGGCACCCGGGCGCCTGCCTGCGTGTGGCGGGCCAGGGCAGGAAGGCTGAGCAGCCCCCCTGGGCTCTGGCTGCACCCAGCCCCCGCCCCTCCTCGGCCTGGCCCTCCGGCCCCCCACGGCAGTCAGTTCCAGGTTTTTTACAGGCAAGATGAGAACAGAGCCGTGAACCAAACCTGGGACAAGCCACATAATGTGGTCAAACATCCAGCCAAGCCCAAAAAGTCATTCCTCATTGAACCATGAAACGAACAAACAAAATCCCCCTCTTTTTTTTCTGAAAAGTACTAAATTGGCTCAGGTTGGAACCAAACCAGGGTTCTCTCTAGGATCACAGAATGAGAACAGGTAACCACCTCTGGGCCACACTCACTCTTTGCAGGGGTGACCCTGGGAGAGTGCCTCAGTTTCCCCATTTGTAAAGCAGGAGTCCTAGGACCCGCCACAGGAGCTATGCTGGGAATTCGATCAGAACAGGTGTGAAGCGGGTGTGAACGCTCCTGAGCCCCTGGCCCGCCAATGGGCTCCGCGCAGGCTTGCGGAAGGAACGAATGCAGGTAGAGGTGAACGGATGGACGGGAAGGTGGGTGTTGGGTGGGGGTCAACTGCACAACGGAATGGCAACCTCTTCCCAGGGAAGTGGGAAGGGAGGCCCCACGGGCTATCCCTGAATTGCTGTGCCCAACGACTCGAGGAGGCTGCTTGTCAAACACCCACTCAAAGGAAACCAGTCCCAACTGCCAGATACCAAGTACCCACTGGCTCCGTGCCAGGGTGGGCCTCTGTGCTTTGGCTCAGCCGCCCTGACAACAGGTCCGAGGGAAGACAGCCTTCCTCCACCCTGGCTCCAAATGGGGAAACTGAGGCACAAAGGGGGCCAGGACACGAAGTGAGAGAGCGAGGGTCTGCACTCCATGTGTGGCTTGGCCACCTGATCCACAGCCTGGAACCTGGTGGGCTGTGAATCAGGACCTGGGGGGCCAGCTGGAGGCCCCCCGCCAGGTTCCTCCTTGCACAGCCCAGATCTCAGGCGGAGGAAGAGGCTAGTTCTCGAGTAGGCAGCTGGTAAACAGAGGGCACAGCTATGGTGGGAGGCGCTGATTACTTGGATCAGCCAGACCTGGTGTAAAGAATGCAATTTTCCCAGAGAGTTTTGGCAGAGGGTAGAAGGTGGGAAGGGGGTCAGGCGTGGGGGTGGAGACGGAAGGTGACCTTGGTCTAACCCAGGCTGAGCTGCCCTGGGCTCGTCACCCACACCTGGCAGTGAAGGGCTGCAGGGGCACAGGTGATGCTCAAAGCCGGGACCTGGAGAGACACAGGAACCCCATCACAGCACGGGCAGGCCTTCCGGGCACAGGCTGCGGCGCCGGACTAGGCTGGCTGGATTCAAACCCAGCTCCACAGCTTACTAGCTTGTGTGTCCTCGGGCAAAGTACTTCCCCTCTCTCAGCCTCAGTTCCCTCATCTGTGAAACGGGCTCTTGTGAAAACGACAATGGCTTGATGCTCTTCTGCATGAGAATCCACAGGTAGGGGCGCCTTGTGGCTCAGTCGATGAAGAGTCTGCCTTATGCTTGGGTCATGATCCCAGGGTCCTGGGATCGAGCCCCGTGTCGGGTGCCCTGCGCAGCGGGGAGTCTGCTTTTCCCTCTCCCTCTGCCCCTCCCCGCCTGCTCTGGCACTCTCTCTCTCAAACAAATAAATAAAATCTTAAAAAAAAAGAGTCCCGCAGGTTGGTGGCGGTCCCATTTTCCCAACTAGACTGAGGTTCAGACAAGTCCACTTGCTTGCAGTAACCCAAGGTCACCTTGCCAGGAAATGGCAGGATCAGGACCACCTTTGGAGCCAGGGATGGACACCCAACTGGGTGCCTCTGCATGACCTTGGGTGACCTTGGCATCACGTGACAGAAACAGCACGAGCTGGGTGGTAAGAGTTTGGGCGACAGATCTACTGCTGACCTCTGGCCTCATGGGGCCAGAGAAGGGTCCCCTGGAATCCCCCAGCTCAGAAATTTCCCCCAAGTCCCCAGGATGGAACAGCTGCATGGGGGGAGGGGACACAGTTGACTGCCCCTCCCCCATTGGAATGGTCCCCAGCACCAATCAGCAGGCAGCAGCCCCGGGGGCGGAAGGGAGCTGGGGTGGGGGGCGATGGGCCTACTGATGCTTTAAGGAGCTAATTAACCTTTAGGAAACAGATGAAGCCATCAGGTGTCTCCTGGCACCATGCCAGGGCCAGCAGGTCAACACTGCCTCCCTGCCTGGAGCCACGGAGGGTCCTGGGTGGGGCGGGAATCAGGCAGCCCTATGGGGACCCAGCCACCTACACAAAGCTCCTCCACCAGGGTCAGGAGCCTGGAGGTGACCAGTGTGAACCAGACTGTCCAGGGAGGCAGCCGAGCCAGAGACCTGAGGAAGGGACCCAAGGCCATGGCCAGGAGGAGGTCACTGCCCAGGTCTGTCCAATGCCAGGACCTGCATTCTTACCATTCTCTCTGGGTTCCCAGGAGCTCAGCCATCCCCATGCTACCTTCTCGATTCTTCTCTCAGCACCTGTCCAATGGTTCACTCAGGACGTTTCTTTCTATCAGCTCATTCATTTCACCGACTTGCCTGATCTAGATTCAGTCTAAGCACCAACAGCCATAAAATCACCAACGATATGTGCTGCTCGTATCTTCTCTAACACACGACAGAAACACAACCATGAAGACGACTGTCCTGGATCAAAGCCAGCCTCTCCAATAGTGAAACATCCCAACATCGCGTGCCCCCCTCCTCCCCCACACCGACCTGATGCCGTGGGAGGACGGGGCACCCACAGAGTCCTCCTGCCAGAAATAGTCAACCTGAGTCTAATCATGGGGACATAACCAGACAAATCCAGAAGGCGGGACACTCTACAAGGCAACTGGCCAGGACACTTGAGTCAGTCAGTGGCATGAAAGGTAAAACGAGGCAGGGGATCATTTTGGAAAAAGGGAAAAGGCCATCAAGCACAACCCACAAAGCCTGGATTGGGTCCTCCATCTGGCATTAAAGACCGGCCGCGGAAAACATGATTCGGACCTCGGAGGGAGCTGCACCACGGGCCACAGTTGGATGTCCCGATGACTCCGCTGATTTTCTTAGGGGAGGGAAAGGCACGGACGTGGTGTGGGAGGATGCCCCTTTTCATCGGAGATGTGCCCAGCAGTATTTAGGGGTGAGGGTCAGGATGCCGGCAGCTTCGTGCGGGAGGTTCGGAAATGCACACACACACACACACACACACACACATTTAGAAAGAGAAGCAGCCAGCCCCGGCAAAACGCTGGCCACGGGCGAATCTGGATGAAGGACATACAGGTGCTCCCACACTGTCATCTGAATGTTGCTCCTACTTTCAAAATATAAGGTTGCAGGGACAAGTTTGTCCTCATCAGCCCACAAACCTGGGTGTGCCCCTACCCCACCCCCAGCGCCAGAAGGGCCGGGGGGTGCTGCAGCTCTGACCACCACAGGCACAGGGAGGGAGGGAGGGGTGGGGGACGTCACGGGGTCCCTCTGCTCCACACTCCCCCTGGATACCAGAGTGACATTCCCATGCTCGGGCTTCCCAGCTCCTCCCCGGGGCCTCCATCCAAGTGTGAAATTAAACAGGCGTCCACCCACACCGCACTTGCGCGAGGCGGGTCCAAGCTCAAGGCTCAGGGCTCAGGACAACAAAAGGCTGTCCTCAGGGCTACCGCAGCCCAGCCCTGCCCCCTCCAAGCTCCTCGCTAGCCATCCCCCCGGCTCCTGACCTCTGCACCTGCTGATCCTCTGCCCAAGACATACGTCCTCACCTCCTTCTCCTGGGTAATTCCTATGCCCCTTTCCGATCCCCGCTGGGATGTCCCTTCTCTGCAGAGCCCTCCTGCCCCACCACAGCCCCCCACTGAAGCCCCCCGATGTGCGGGAATCACTGTTTCCCGCCTGGTCTGTCTTCCCATCGGCTCACAGCAGAGAGGGGGACCAGGTGCTGCCCGCCGGGGCCAGCTCAGCAAGGGGGAAGATGGTGACAGACTGGTCTGTGGAAGGGGCTCTGGGGCCAGCCCAGCCAGCACCCCAGGCCAGGGATCTGGTTGTGGGGCCCTGAGCAATGACTCCACATCTCGGAGCCTCGGTTTACACATCTGGAAAGGAGACGGATGACAGCGTCTGCCTTAGAAGGAGAAGGGTATGGAAAGTGCATGTCACGATGTCTGGCATCCAGCAGGCGCTCAACAGTGGCACTTTTTCTTCTCTTCTCAATTGGACGCTAAGTACCCAGAGGTCAAGGCACTTCTCCTGGCATGCCCCAGCATCACCTGGGCACCCGGCCCCATGTCCTGCACACAGGGGGCAGAGAATAAACCCTCCTCAATTATCCCTCGTCACCAAGCCACTTGGCTGCACTGGTGACACACCCTACTGGGTTTCTCACACATGTTTACTTTTACAACTGCCATCGGCTTTGACCAACTTTAAAAACAAGCTGTCTTCCTCCAGCCCTCTCCTGCCTACAGGCCAGGGGGACCCAGGCTCATTAGGAAACCAGTATTTAAAACTGCATGGCTGAGGCGGAGGGAGGTTCTGGGTCCACATCCTGTCTCAGCCTTGTGTAGGCTGTGTTACTCTGAGTAAGTTACTTAACCTCTCTGAGCCTGATTCCTCATTGAAGAATAGGGTATAAACTCCTAGCAGACAGAGGCATGGTGAGGGCTTCTTGAGAGGGAGCTAGAAAATTCCCACCTTAGAGCAGGCACAGAGCCAGGAGGAAAGGGGCCAGGCATCCCCTCTGCTCCCCTCCCATGAACCTCCCTGAGAGGCGGGGGAGGTGGGGAGGGGACCTGCCGGTGGCTGGGTGCGGGGAGGGGGCCCAGCCCGGTGTGGCTGGCTCCCCAGCTGGCTCACTGCAACGAGGCCTTCACCCCCTGTGGTGGGGGTACCTGCTGAGCCCCTCTCCTTGCTGCCTCCCGCAGGAACAGCAGGAACAGTGCTCCTGGGCTGCCTCCCTCGTGCACAGTTCTCGTCTGCCAGGAACGAACACGAGAGAGCCAGTCCCTGGAGCCCAGGATAAATGTTGAGTCTGATTTTGATTTCCCTAAAGCAAAATACCTCTCTCCTGATTGCAGCTCAGCTCAAACACGGCGGGAACAGAAAGCGGGGGGCTGGCTGCCCCCACAGAGGCGCTGGCTGCCGCAGGAGGGATGGCAAGCCTGCCCTGCTCCTTCCCGCCTCTCCAGCCACTGTCCTGTGGCCAGTCCAGGCCCCGTCTCTGTCTCCAGGGACAGAGGCTGTGTCGAGTGCCTGTGTCACCCGTGCCTCCCACCGCCCCGCTGCAGCAAGAGCACCTCTGGTTTGATGAACACAAAGAGAGAAAGTGAGGCCCTTTGGGCCTACCCCCAGCCACCCCTTGTCACTAAACTTGACACTCCGTTAGTGGTGACACCTCTGACCGCTGGGACAAAGAAGTACTCAAAAGCGCAGAGAGAGCTTCTAGAGCTCAGCACCTCTCAGACAGCACCTCGTCAGGCCCCGGGCCTCTCCTTTGCTCAACCTCCAAATACTGGGGTCCCCTGAGTCCCTTTCTCACACGGCAGTCGGGGATGGGGGGCAGCATCGTCACCCCACCCCCCTCACCCCAAGCTCCCCTCCAGCTGGCTCCCTCTAGCTCAACCCCTGCCCACACTTCTCACAGTGGTCCAGGAGCCCCTCATGCTCCACGAGGCCCAAAGGGATTCCCCACCTCAGACTGAACCTCCCCTTCCTGGGGACACCCCTCTTCCTGCTCTATGAGGCAGAAAACACAGGAACAGCCCCCCATTCCAGAGCCAGCCGGGTGTCCCTCACCTGACCCCCCTCACCCGAGCACTGGCCAGCCTCCCACCACCCCCGCAGGCAGCTGCCAACATCCCTAATTTGGAATGACCCTCCCCGGGCACAGCTCAGAGAAGGGAGGGAAGCTGCTGCCTGCCCCTCCCTCCATCCTGGGACAGGCCCACCCCACCCCCCATCTCCAAGAGGGGCAGGCAGTTCCCTATAGGGAAGGCGGCATAGCAGGGCAGGCTTCTGGGACCTGGGTTCCCTGCCGCATGACCTGTCCCTTTTCCTGTCTATGAGAGAGGACATGGACCCCCCCCCCCCCCCGCCCTGCACACAGCAGATGTTACCTACAGTGCTAAGGGCTGGGTGAGCAGACACCCACTCTCCCCCAGCCTCCAAGGGCCACACGCATCCCAAACCCCAGACCATTACCCAACAGACTCATGTATGCGTGGTTGAAATATGCTGGTTCCCATGGGGACAGGGACCTAAGGGGTCCACATTGGCCATAAAGCTCTCCATAGACTCTGGAGAGCTCCAGCCCCCAGCTCCCACACCCCAGGAAGTGACCCGCAGGCAGCCAGCGGATGGTCATGGACCAACACCCCCACTGCAGGCCCTGTGGCCCAAGGAGCAGCAGGCCACGGACACCCACCAGGAACAACGTGGAAATAGGAGGGTGGGCACGGGCCCTGGGCCAGAAAACCAGGGCCAGGTGTTGTGCTAAGGTGCTAGGAGCACTTGACTGAGGGTGGAATAGGGTGGCGGGGGGTGGCGGGCTCCTCGGCAAGGAGGAGCCCTCGGGGACAGCTGCCTCGGAGATCAGATACAACCAGAGAACAGACACAGGAGCGGATTCTCGCTCTGGGCCTCCTCTAGGGTGGGGAGAGAGACAGCCCCCCGCCCGCCCCTCTCCTGTCTTCCATAAATGCCCAGCTGGAGGGAGCCAGCCTGAGCTCATCAGAAAGGCAGCTGGCTTCCCGCCCGGAATTCCAGGGCGCTCCAGGCTGAGCGGGGTGCTGCGGAAGCCCCTCTAGCTGACCCAGAAGGAGTGACTTCCCCAGGGCCCTTGACCCCCACCCTCCCCCACACCCTCAGCCCTCTCCTCTGGGCCCCTGCCCACCCTCCCCACCAGTGGTTAACCCAGCCTCCTCTCCGTGCTTTCTCCACCCTCACCAGCTGGACCCACAGCAGTCCGCGGGGACACATGCGGCAGGGCCTCGACTGCTGTGCTCATGCCGGACCCCGAACCTTCTGTGCGGGCTCACCTGAGGGGACTTGTGGGCATCAGGCTGCCATCTGCAGACACGCCTGGACCGGATCTGTGAGCCGCCGCTGCAAGGCTAGACTGTGCAGAGCCCTCTGTGCACAGCATTGTAAAGCCTCCCAGAGCCCCAGGGGTCATGGCTCCGGCCAGAGCTAGGCCGGCTGCCCACCCCTCACCCCTCTGCTCCGGGGACCGACTCGGGCTGACTGGCCTGCAGCCCTCGAAGCTGGCCTCTCTCCCACCTCAGGCCTTTGTGGGGACAGGCCCACCGGCTACCTAGCTCTGCTGTGTGACCTCAGGTTATGTATGCCCCTCTCTGAGCCTTGAGCTCCCCTCCCTCTCATGGAGCTGCTGTTGGAGCCAACCAGGGGATACAGGCCAAGATCGCTGAGCTCAGTATGTGACGAGTGACACGGAGACTCGGACTATCACGATGACAGCCACAGTATTAGAATAAGATGTCAGGGGTCTCACTGCCCCTGCGGCAGCTGGAGAGAGCTTGAGAAGATGCAGCCTGCTAGGGCGAAGAGGGGCGATGATGGGAAATGTCCTCGGGCATAGGCAGAGGCCAAGCCCTCAAGGGGACCAAGCCGTGAGAGCTGCTCAGGGCTGCTCAGATCCCAAGTCAAACGCCCCTGCTCCTTCCTGACCCCTCAGGACACTCCCAAGCCCTAGAATGGCACCAGTGCTATTGGCTGTGCTCTTGGGTTGCTTCAAGCCCTGTGCTGACAGCTGGGGGGAGGGTCCCTGCCACCCACCACCCCTAGCTGTTGGAAGAAACTGAGGCTTCCCAGAGGGAAAGGCACTTGTCCAAGGTCACAGTCAGTGGTGAAGGACTGGAGGTGGGCACCCAGCTCTTTCTGACGCTGACGCCCATCCTCAAGAAGGCTTTAGCCTGGAGATGGTCGTCCCCAGGGAGGGGGCCACCGCTGAGCCCCGAAGGCCATGGCAAGCCCTTGCTGAGCACCTGCAGTGGGCCAGGCCTTGGGTGCCTGGGGTGTGAGGTCCCTGGTCCAGCAGGGAGTGGCGGCTCCTGCCCATCAAAGTGCCCCTTGCTGGTCCGCGCCCCGAGAACCAGGCTCCAGGCACCACCTTTCTTTCTCCTGGACGCTGAGACCTTCCCACATTTAGATCTGCCAGCAAAAGCGTGACGTGTGTCTTTCCACTCGTGTCTCAGTTTTCTCATCTGACAAATGGGGTAAGAATGTTCACTCCCACTGGCTCATGGGGAGGAGAAAGGGCTTGGTCCCTGGAGCGGGGGCAGAGTCTCAGGAAGCCACGGGAAATGAGGTGTATTTCAAATCATATGTTCCAGCTCAAATATTCCCCCAAGTTTTGCATTCTGCTCCGTCATTTATACGCATTTATTTTACCCTAAAAATAAAGTTATAAGATGCATTGATTTTAATTTCTAAATAGGTTAAATAACTTTCCCCCCTAAAATTCTTAAACGTGCAGAGAGATGTACTCTGTCTTGCAGCTTCCAGGGACGAAAAAGTCTCTGTTTACTTAGCATTGACTGCGTGCCCACCTGCGCTAAGCACGCGGCATGCGTTAATCTCACTCAGAGCCCGAGCGACGCTGTGGGACAAGGACTTTGCATCCCTCCTGCTACAGATCAGGAGACGGAGGCTTCTAGAGGTGAAGCCACTTGCCCAAGGACCAACGTCAGTCTGCACTGAGGCTGGGACCAGAACCAGGGTCCATGTGAGTCCAGAACCTGCTGGCAAAGGACAGCACCTCTCACATCACACAAATGCATTCTGGGAGTTACTTTCCTGCCTGCCTCCCGAACGGCATCACCTGGGGCCCTCCAAGAGGCACCAAATCTTTGGCTTCCCTGACTCCCCGGCAAAGGGCCACTGGGGCTGGGAAGCAAAGGTTCTCGGTATCTACTTATCGATTAACAACTTGCTTTGGCCGAGCGACCCAGACCCAGGGACGCTTCCAGATTCCAACCCCAGCCCTCCCATGTTCCAGCTGTGGGACACTGGACAAGTCAGTTCACCTCTGAGGCCCAGTCTCCTCATCAGGAGATTGAGGATAAAATCAACCCGGGCTGCATACACAGAGGAAAGCCTGGACAGCAGGACAGTTCTCATCTTTCTGCCTGCCTGGATTCTCGATTTTGGTCTTTCCTCGGTGGCCCGGACTCCATGGGGTGGGATCTGTGTCTGCCTAAGTCACAGCCATAAAACAATCTCCAGTATGCAGTAGGTGCTCAATGCGCATCTGTTCTTGGAGAATGCATGTGTGTGTGTGTCCTGCTTGTTCGGGGTGGGGAAGTAGACGCACCTGCTTTTACTTTCTAGAACTCAAGGTTATGCCTCGTGGCTAATAAGTGGGCTTGTCCTGAGGCTGTACTCTTAGGCACTCCTTTTCTCTCTCTCTCCTACCCACCTTTCCCTGCTCATTCTCTCTAAAAATAACTAATTAATTAATTAATTAAAAGGGAAGGGAAGGGAGAAAAGAAGGACGGAGGGACGGATATGGGGTATCTTTACCCCTTCATTCATCCAGTAATTGCTGAGCAGCCTATGGGCCAGGCCCTGAGCTGGGCTCCGGGGACACAGCACTGACCCAGACACAGGTCCTTGCGCTCTGAGTCTCCGATGAGGAGAGACGGACCCAAGCACACAACAGCCCCGCCATCTAACTACATGTGTGAAGTGAGATCCTGACCCAGTCAGGGGGTCAGTGCTGCTCCCTGGGGAAAAGGGCACGGGGACTGACATTGAAAGGATGGGCGGGCCTCAGCAGGTGAAGAGGAAGGGAGAGGGCTTTCCAGAGATGACCCACAGTGTGGTGAGCTCAGGGGACCACGAGAAGCCACAGCTTGCTGGGACAAAGGACTGGCCTAAAGAAGCAGAACATGGTCTAGGCAGATGAGGCACAGTGAGGGCCCCAAAGGTTAGCAACTGCTACTATTACTAATAAAGATATCACAGCACCTAGAGACAAGATGAACAGAGCCACTAACACGGGCACCTTGGATGGGGGAGGGGTGTGAGGAGCCCCATCCTGGGGCATGTGGCATCTGCCTACCCCAACATCCCCTCACTTCCCTCCCTCATCCCCAGACCTGGGAGCAGGTGGGGACATGCTGGGCTGGTCTCCATCCCAGCTCAGGCAGGAGCCAGCTCAGTCACAGCCCTTAATAAGGTCACAAGTCCCAGAGCAAGGAAACTTCAGAACGCGAGTGGGGGAGGGGACCTGAGAGGCCCAGGGAAGGTGCAAGCCCCCCCAGACCGGGGAGCTAGAGGCAACACTGGTGGGGATACAGGGACCAAGTGGGGGCAGCACTGGGCATGGAAACTGGGCAGGCACGGGGTCAGCAGGACCCCGCCCCACCTCCACCGCCAGCACTCCTCCCTCCCCTTCCTGCCCAAGATGTGGCAAGGCCCCCACTGAGAGTGACCAGCCAGAGGCAGGCAGTGATACCTGCACCTGAGCCCCAAGAGGGTGGCCCAGCTCCCCACAGTGTCCCTAGGGGGCTGCTGAGTGGGTTCCGGAGCCCAAGGCACCCTGGGAGGCCAACAGCACTGCGGGCTCTGGCCCTTTAAGAACTGAGAACAGAGGGCGACTCTGATCTGGCCCCTGCATGGAAGTGATTTGTCCTGGTCCTTATCCTGGTCCTGGGCAGCAGGAGGACCCTAGCACTGGGGGTCCAAGCAGTAACCCGTCACAGAGAGGCATAGCCGCACACCATTCAGCCCTGCCAGAACCCACCGGAGGCCAGATGGAGGCTGTGACCCCTTGCCGGGACCTCCTTTGGTCAAGGTGGACACCCAACACCCCTAGGGTCCATGGGGCTTCACATGACTCACCTAGTTCCCAAGACTGGCCCCCAGCAGGGCTCCCTCCAGTGGGACACCACCCTACTGAGGGACAGCCGCTCCCTGGGGCTAATTTACTATTCCTCCTCCTTACCAGGTGTCTCCTCTCCATCCCAGCCAGTGCACCTTCCCTACGTCCTCAGAGTTGCCACTCCTAGATGCCTCCAGACCTGGAACATGCCGTTTCTTCTGCCTAAAACACTTTCAGCATCCCCCATAAATTACCCCCCCAAAAACCTCTTTGTGCCTTCTCAGCTCCAGGTAGAGTCATCAAATTTAGCACATTAAAGATACAGGATGCCCGATTAAATCTGGATTTCAGATCGATAATGAATAACTGTTTATTATGGCTTGCAACCCTACCCTCAGGTTTCAACCGAAACATCACCTCTTCCGGGAAGCCCTCCCAGATGTACCTCGGACCCGGTAGCCTCCTGCAGCATTGTGGCATGCCCTGTCTTGATGCTTATCCTAGCCTCCTATCCATCTCCCCACCAAACTGCAAATGCCAGGAAGGTCAGAAATCCATCCATCCAGAAATCCTGGCACTCACAGGACCTGGCATGAGGCAGCGGTTCCACAAAGACTCTCTGCATCTCGAAGTAAAGAGTGGAAAGGCGGCCCGGGGATACCCTTGGCCGAAGTCACCCCACACGGGCACCCGGGGCCTCCAGCCCTTCTCCCGCAGCCGGCTGGGCCTCCTTCTCACAACCACCCCCAGCTCCGCAGGGCCTGGGCCAAGGAAACACGCATCAAGGTAAGAGCGACTAGCAGGCTCCTCTCCTTTATTTCGAGGACTGCTATTAGTTTTAATTAAGATCATGTTCTGCTCAGGCCCAGCAAGGGCCTCATCACGGGCGGTCTGGAAATAATAATCACCCACCGGGGCCGTGTGGGCTGCTGAGCCCCGGACGGGGGGGCTGGACTCTGGGGGCCGGGGGCGGTGAGGAGGGGAAGGTGGGCAGAAGCCCGGGCAGCACGGGCTTTGAGCCCTGTCGAGCGCCTTGTCTGCCCAGCACACACACCATATACTTTTGAACAGAAGGGAAGCATTCGCTTTTTCCCCCACAGTGCCAAAAATAGCCCATCTCCTGCCTTTGAACAGGAATCTCTTGGTTCCTACAAAGAGACAGGAGCGGCGGGGAGGGGGGCCTGGAAGGAGGGGCCATGCTGGTTGGCTGGACCCCTCCTCGTGTCCCCAGCCACCGGGGAGGTGGGAAGGGCCCAGGCCCTTCCTTGCCGGGGCCCAGCCTCCCCGTGCCTGACTTCTCAGGACCGCCCCCCTAGACAAGGCAGGCCCCCCAGCCCGGGCCCAGGAGGTAGGAGGGGGACAGACGGGAACAGAAAGTGCAGGCCGGAGACGGATAAAGAGCTCTGCTCTCTTGTTAGTTTCTTCCTTTCCGTAGCTGCTCGTTGGTTCCAACAGCTACGTGCCAGGCTCTGTTCTACGAGCCGGGGGAACAGCGGTGACCCCCACAATGAGACAAGTCTGTCCTCAGGGTGCTCACAGCTGAATGAGAAGGGGACAAGCTGAACGTGTCCTTGCCACCTGGTCTGGGGAGGCCACTGGCCAGTTCCTGGGCATCTCCCTCGGAGAGGCCACAGAGATGCTGGCAGAAGCGGAGGCGGGGGGGGGGGGGGGTCAGGTGAAGAGCGCCTCCGAGCTGCCCCTCGCCCAGCGCATGGACTCTCATTCAACCTGGCAGCCAGCCTGCAGGAGGCTACCAGGGCTCAGAGGAGGGATGCAGGAGCTTGGGACCCACCAGTCCCTCTGGCAAATATTTTCACACTCATTCCGGCCACAATCTCGGTAGGCCAGTAGGTAGGTAGATTATCATTGCCTGCCCATTTTACAGGTGAAGTAAGGAGGCTAGGGGAAAGAACTTGGTCAAGCTCCCGGAGCTCAGAAGAGGAGCCGGGCTTCGCACCCAGGCCTGGCTGCTCCCTGAGCAGGAGCGCCTGACATGGCACCACAGATGAGCCATCTCCACTCGCCTCACCATCCCCTCTCCAGCTCCACGGAAGACAAAGCAGAGACGGTCAGGGTGGGAAGTGGCCCCAGGGCTGGGAGGTGGACAACGGGGGATCTGAACCCAGCTCCGCCTACCACCAAATCCAGAGCTTTCCTGGTTCCCACAGCAGCTTCTTAGTTGGGGGGGGGGGCACTTTCTGTCCCCAAAAGGCCAGAGCAGTGGGGGAGCCAGGGGAGGCTGGGGAGAGAGAGGGAGAGAGGGAGAGAGAGGGAGACCACTTCCTAGCTGAAAACCCAAGCCTAAAATAAAAAAAGTGGAGTGCTATTTCTGCTTTGGGTTAAACATTCCTCAAAGCCACATTCCTCCTGCCCTCCTCCTTCTCCCCTGCCAGGGAATCTGGAGCACGGTGGCCTGGACGCCCCATCAGCTTCCTGGTGCCGCCCCAGGAGACCAGGCGTGCCAGAGCCTGCAGCTGCCCTGCCCCGCTTCCCGGGCACCCCCAACACAGACTCACCAGGTGGGGAGCACTGCCCCCTGGGTGGCCCCATCAGGATACCCTCAAGCTAAGAAAAGGTGACACCCCATCACATAGACAGTGGGACATCAGAGAAACTGAGACCCTGAGGGGGCAGCTAAAAGCCATAGCAAGTGGGGCTGAAACCAGGACCCCAGACTCCAACCTGGAGATCCGTCCCCTCCCGCCCCACCCCATCTGATGGCAGGTCAGGAGCACAAGCATATCCCACCCTGGTCAGCAGAGGACCAAAACAAAGCAACACACACATAAACACTTTGGAAAGCCCAGAGCCTTCTACAGAGGTGTTCACAGTCCTGCCCTATTCGTGACTCTAGGTCGGGCACTGCACAAAAAAAAACAAATCCACTACACATGTCCCAACCTTCAAGGCGCTGCTACCAGGCCTCTGGGCCCTGAGGACCCCTCTGTTACTGTGTCCCTGAGGCTCGCACTGCACCTGTGGTCTCCCGCTTTGTCCAACAGACGTTTCTCGAGGCACCCTGGCCACGCCAGGCACTGGCAGGGCAGGAAGGCTGGGGGCGCTCCAGGCGTATACTGTTGGTCTCCAAGACCTTATCCTTGGGCTGCCTCCTGCTTCTCAGCCCCAGCCTGCGGGCTCCTCAGCAGCAGGGATGGTGCCAGCACTGGACAGTGGGACACACCGCCTCTGAGCTCCAAGGCTGGGAGGACCCTGTGAGGTTAGCACAGCACTGGACACCTCACGAGCATCGGAGCCTCCCCTGGGATGGGCAGAGGCTGAGAAAGCCTAAGAGGCCGGGGCAGGGCAGCCCCCTGTTGCCCCCTGGACTTCTCAAGACCATTGTCCTGCTGCCTTCCTGCAGGTCTCAGTCCTACCTACACCCAGAGGAAGCCAAGGCCGAGGCTGCCCCAAATCCCTTGCAGGAGGCAAAACATCTAGAACCACTAGGGCCACCTGTAAAGCTATGAAGCTGGAAGGATCCTACCCACTGTCCAACCTCACTTCCAGCCCAGGAATCTGGGACGCCCGGCCAGTATGTGATATCCAACAGCTGCTTGAGTGCCTCCAATGATGGGGTGCTCACTACCTTACTCAGCAGCTCTAAGGTTATAAGGTTCACAGAGATTGTAGGAGGCAGGCACACAGAGGGAAGGGCAATGTTTTGGCAGACAAAGATTTGAGCCTGAGCCCAGTGTGGCCACGGACTGTGTGGGAAGCCACGCGCATGTCTCTCAATCTGCTTGGGCCTCTTTTTCTTTGCCTGTAAAATGGGCACAGTAGTCGCTTCTCCCAGGGGTTGTGGCAAGACCAGAGGCTGGTGTATCTGTACTCAGCATGCGCGGCCCGGTATACTCCCTCGGTAAGTGGGGGCTGTCACTTTTGTTCCTCCTCCCCAGTTCTCCCACTGCCCCGGGACAGAAGGGCTCCCACAGAGGACCGCGGTGAGGGCGGAAGGGTGAGAAGCGGCAGCCAAGTCTCCTGGTCCCCGAGCAGGCAACTGCACCATCCTCTTCTGATTCAGGTCCCCGGCGCGTCTCTGCCTCCTCCCCCCACAGCGCACCCCCCACGAGTCCCAGCGCCCCCCCGCCCCCCGCCCCCCAGGCGCATCTGCGTTTACAACCTGCGCAGAGCTGCCCGCACACACACCAGCGCGCGCAGGCGCGGGCACAGACACGCCGGCTCGCCCACTCCCGACACACGCCGCGACCCCATCACTCACGCCCGGAGCCCGCCCCCACCAACCGGGGCTCGCACATGTGATCCGCGGCCCCCGCCCCACCACACACCCACACCAGGCACCCACTTGGCTCACGATCGCCCACACACCTCCGAGGCTGCTTCTCGGCGCCCCCCACGCCCCAGGACCCCGGCTCGGGCCAGGATCAAACGCCATTGGTGTCGCTCACCGGACAGGCGGCCTTGGGCCCACCCTGATCCCCCGTGAGCCTCAGTTTCTCATCCGTAAGCAAGGATCACCCACGATTCCCGGGAGGACTGGCGATCGGCGCGTGGAACCCTGAGCCGGGTCTGGCTGACATGAACATGCAGCAGGGCCGGCCTCTGATCCACGGTGTTGATTGCGGATTCGCCTTCATCACCGATGAGCCACCAAATTCCCGTCTCAGTGATCCCTAACCTCACCCACAACAGCCCCAATTCGCCGATGAGAAAACCGAGGCAGGAGAAACTAAGAACTGTACCTGCAGGTGAAACAGCTCGTGATCCCAGGTCAGCGGACACCAAAGCCTGGGCACGCTCGGTCCCTGGAGCCCCAGTGTAGCCACCCTACAGACTTCTCACCAGCTGGCAATCCGAACGCCGTACAGAAAGGGAAACTGAGTCCCAGGGGCACTGGGGACTCCACCGACACTGTCCAGGCTGTGATGGTTCTGGGACTAAAGCCCAGGCAGGTGTCTCTCTGGCCCTCCCAGGCCACCTCCAAGCAGGGACCTAAATTCCACCACTCAGTGAGCCAGGAGCCCAGTGCAGAATGATCCTGCCACGACCACCTGGGCCAAATACAGAGGCCACCAAGGGGGGGTGGCCAAGGACCCCTGTCCCCTGACACCAAGAGCTTAGCAGCCTCTTTCCTATGGGAGTCTTTACTGAGCACTTACTACTCGCCTGTCTGTCTGATGGGAAAAGCACTGTGGTCCATCCCCACCTCGCACACAGGACACCCAGGACTCAGAGGCGTAAGGGGCTGGGCAGAGTCACAGCCCAAAGACAGCAAGCTGTCCCACAAGCTCTCAACGCTCTGCAGTCCTGCCCTCGGCTGGGAATCTGACCCCAATTTCAAGTTACCTGGAAACTTGGCACATTAATTTATGACGTTCCGTGCCCTGGTAAACAGACCACACCCAGGACATGCAGAGTGTTACATCCAGTAAGAAGGATGCTCTTTTTAATTGATACTGGTTTTTTCCTTGCCTGAGAGGAAGAGATATTTAGGACAAGATGAACCAAATCAGAAAACAGCGAGACACCCCTGTCTCAACCCCAACAACCAACCCATCATGGCACAGTGGGGGACACCCCAACATTTAGAGGCAGTAGTCCTGGGCTTCTGCCTGGTATCTGCCTTATAACCTTGGGAGGAACACTTCATCTCTCCAGTACTTGGTTCTTCCATTTGTAAAATAAAGGCACCTCCTCTAGCTCAAAGGTCCTAGGATCCTATTTAATAGTAATCAAAGGAATGAACATTGAAAGAGTAGGGGTGCCTCAGTGGCTCAGTGGGTTAAAGCCTCTGCCTTCGGCTTAGGTCATGATCCCAGAGTTCTGGGATCGAGCCCTGCATCGGGCACTCTGCTCAGCAGGGAGCCTGCTTCCTTTCCTCTCTCTCTGCCTGCCTCTCTGACTAATTGTGATCTCTGTCTGTCAAATAAATAAAATCTTTAAAAAAAAAATAAAGAAACAAAGAATGAGCTACTCTCTTCTTCCTCACAAAATTAGCAGTAATCAAGAAAAGCAGTAAGACTCAGTGCTGGCAAGATTGCAGGGAAACAGGCACCCTCTCATCCACGTTTGCTGAGAATGGAAATGGGAACATACTTTTTGGAAAGCGATTTAACAATTTTTCTATCAAAAGCCTTTTAAGACGTCCCCAGGCTTTAACTCCCCAGTTTCATTTTGGGGAATGTACCTTTTTCTTTTTTTTTTTTTTTTAACAGAAACACAGTGAGAAAGGGAACACAATCAGGGGGAGTGGGAGACAGAGAAGCAGGCTTCCTGCTGAGCAGGGAGCCCAATGTGGGGCTGGAGCCCAATGTGGGACTCGATCCCAGGACCCTGGGATTAGGACCTTAGCCGAAGTCCAGACGCTTAATGACTGAACCACCCCGGTGCCCCTTAGGGAATGTACCTTCAAGAAGAGCTACATGCAAAAACTTATTGCAAAGATGTTCCTACAAAGATGAGTAGAAAAATGTTTGTCACAGCACTATTGATATTGGCAAAAAGAAGGAGGAAGAGAAGGAAGAGGAAAGGAAGGAAGGAACCTAACTGTCCAATGACAGGGGATTAAATAAAACATTGCATTCATACGATACACCATTAAAAAAATCACGCTTTTTATTTTTTTTTAATCATGCTTTAAACTTTTTTTTCTTTCTTTCTTTCTTTCTTTTTTTTTAAGTAGAATCCATGCCTGACATGGAGCCCAACCGAGGGCTCCAACCCACGACCCTGGGATCAAGACCTGAGCTGAGATCGAGAGTCAGACGCTTAACCGACTGAGCCACCCAGGCACCCCTTAAAAATCATGTTTTGAAAGAATAGTTCAGGATGTGAGCAAACATTCACAACTGTCAGGTTTAAAAAAGTTAGAAAGTAAGAAGTATAAAATCCCAAATGTATAAGGTAATGAAACCTACATACCGAGTTCCCCAGAATCTTCTTGCTAAACATACGCAGAATCTGTGGTCCTCCCCACGGACAACCAGTTCATCACCCTGACCACCCCCGGCCCTCATGAGCACCCTCTCCTCCAATCCATTCTTGGACTACAGATAAGAACACTCTCCACACCCACATCTAACTTTCTCCTTCCACAGCCCCCCACCCAACTCAGAAAATGGGCAGATCCCTTCCATGGCCTTCAGGGCCCTTGGTGCGGAGTGCTGTGAGCCGGGCCCAGCTCCAGCTGCATTCCCCTGCGCCCCACGATCTGCCCAGAGGGGCGGAGGTCTGGCCTTGGGAGGAGAGGAAGCAGGGTGGCCAGAAAATGGGCTTTCCCCTCATACCGCCAGCATCTCTGGGGTGGGGCGGTATAAGGCTGGAGATGGAAGGAGACAGAACAGGTGTGAGGAGAAGGCAATGTTCTGTGACTCCCCCCAAGTTCCTGCCCCACCTCTGGCCTCTCTGTGTCTCTTAGCACAAAGGGGCAGGCCGCAGACCCACTCGGCGCTCCCTGCTCTAGGAGACAGAGGATCCTAGGAGCAAAGTCACCAGAAGTCTAAAGAGTCCCCACCCCCCCAGAACCAGGAACCATACTAAACCCTTCACACACTCCCGAAGCCAACTGTGGGGGTCTGGGCTGCCCGTCTTCCACAGGAGGGAAGTAAAGATCTGTGACAAGGGCTTTGCCCAAGGAAAGAGCCAGAACCCCAGCCCCTCTGGCCCCGGAGGCCTACTTTCCTCCCTGAGACCCTGCTGCCAAACCACCCCTCTTCCCTTTCCGGCCCAGAGTCTGGACCTTCAAGCATCCTCCCAATCGGATCCCCGGAGTCACATGGGAAGCTGCTGTCGACGAATGAGCCGGTGCTCAGAGAGGGTAAGTCACTTGCCCAAGGTCACAGAGCCTGACTGAGAGCCCAGCCCCCTTCTCCAGGATACTGAGTTCTTTCCTAAGAGCAGACGTGGATGTTTCCTGCCCAGATGCACCCCTCGCCCCCCACCCGCAGCATAACACCCCTAACATCAATTCCTCTTGCTGCTTTCTCTTACCTCCAGTGGAGAGAGGGAGCGGGCCTCCCTGGTCTCACCCCCTTGTGCCCAGGATACATAGGATTACAGAAGCCGCCTTCCTCCCTCTGGGCCTTCCCTCTTCTGGGTGGCTTATTCCTTGCCTGGCTGTGGGGCCCTTCACAGCCCGACTCATTTGTCCCCAGATGGGTATCAGCTACAGCTTCCCCCCAAGGCCATGTCTTGCCCCCTTTGGCTAAGCAGCCCCGGGGGGAGGGGAGTGATCATCGGAGAATATTCCTTCTCTTACAGGAAGGGACCCTCGTGTGACCCTTCCCAAGCCAGAGAGTCACAAGAGCCCAACGGGTGACACTCAGCATCCCTTAACCCCAGACTCCTGATGGCAAACGGGGGGTCGCCTTCTCAGCTCTGCGGGGGCAGAAGCATTAGGGGCCGGCTGCCTGGACCTCCCCTCTGGCTGTGTCTCCCCTCCACAAGCTGCTGCGCCCCGGTCACCCTTTTGGGCTTTAGGAATAAGGCTGCAGAGATTCAAGGTTGGCAAGCAAGGTCAAGGCAGAGCCTGGGCTGACCAAGAGCGACAAGAAGCAGGCGACCTCCTCCGAGTCCTGGTCGGAGGGGTCCCTGAAGAGTGCCAGGAGCCCCAGGGGGAGAGGCTAAGGAAGGGAGGTAGGGTGGTGGTATCTGCTAGTTGAGGCTGCCCGGCTGGAGCCCAGAGGCCTGAAAACCAACGCAGCTCAGACCACAGCAGACGGCTCGAGCCCCGTAAGCTTGGTTTCTGGGACCATCTGGCTGGTTTCCCTCTGAAGGCAAGAGTTACATCCCTCTCCTTCCCTTTTCAGTGTCTGCGCCCAACCCCGAGTGAGCGTTTGATGAACGGCAGGTGAGGGCAGACCAGGTAACACAAGAACCTGCTAGGATTCAGGCGCACCAAGTTTCCCACTTTCTCTGCCTCCTGTGGGCCAGGCACAAAGTCCGGGGCTGTGGGAAGATTCCTGTGCAGAGAGACGAGCTTTGATGGCAAGATGTGTTTACGATCAATTCAAGATGAAGCTGAGTCGTGTAGTCCAAGTGACACGAGTGACAACTGTTCACATGCACCCTTACGTCCTTGACAAGTGTTTGTCGCGCCTTAAGGAGGATCCTTTGCGAAAGGCTACATATTGGGCTATAAGGAAATTACCCTGCAGATGCCTTACTTCTCCTGGGAGCCAAGTACCATGAGCATACCCATGTCGCAGATGACGAAACCGAGGGTCACTTCGGGGAGGGGCTGGCCTGTCCCACAGCCTGGGCACACAGGGTTGATAACAGCCTCACCACAAGTTGGAAGACACTGGGCCAGGCATCTGAGAAACTGCACTGCCAGCCACACGGACTCCTGCTCTCCGAGTAATGGCTGGACTGCCCCCACCCCGTAGTCTCGAACCCCCTGCTGCTCCTGGATGTGAGCTGTGCCAGGAAGGGTGAGGATGGCACGATGGGACACGACGATGTACAAAATCTTATCTGCAGAAGAGGAAAAAACATCTCCTCTGCAGTGTTCAGCCTGAAAGACAGGAGGTTTTCACTAGGCTTCGACCAGATGTGTCTGAGACCTTCTCCTGCGCCCCCGCGCACGCACGCACAGACGCAAACACACACCACTGGGACAGTCTTTCCCACAGAGCTGGAGAGGGGCGGCAGCCAGCAATGACCCAGGTGTGAACATCTGGACTCCCCTCCGGGCGCTGCCACCAGCTGTGCTTTCCCGAGGTGGCCTAGGACCCCAGGAACCAGTGTGGGTCTTCGGATGGGGCTCCTGGGAACCAGGATCTGCATGACAAACACCTGCAAGGACGCAAGGCCCTGGACCCAGCCCAGACCTGAGGCCTGAGGCCTGAGAAATCTGAGCGCAAAGCCGGCCATGCACTTGAAACTTAACAAGCTCTCCTGGAGACGACGACGGCCCCTGCTGAGTGCTCCTCTCTTGACACAGAACCCCCGGAACACAGAGCAGATGGCCCCAGGCCCCATCAGAGGAAGCCCATCTGGGGGCCTTAGGACAAGCTGGAGGCTTTCTCTGCTTTTCCTGCTGGGAGACTTTCCATCAGCAAAGATCTGTGGACCTACTAAGTGCCAGCAGAGCCAAGCAGCAGCAAGGGAGACAGACGATGAACCCCCTGCTGCCTCCCCCGGCCCATACCTAATAAGGGTTCTATGGAGGAAAGTACTCAGCTAACTCTCTGATCAAAACTGTTCCAGATCTCCAAAGGCCTTTAAAAATAGCCCAGGCTGGCTCAGCATCGCCAGACCCCTTCCTACCAAAGCCCTGTTGACTCACCTTCTCCCAAGGCTGACAGATGTGCCGGGGGGTGGGGGGGCGTGGGGGGGCAAAAATGACCGCCCCCCACCCCTTCCCATTTAGAATCAGACAGGGACCCACAGAAGAAAAGCCTCTTCTAACTTCTCTGCCTGAGTTCTGAGCTCTTTCGAGGGGCATAACTTTGGAAACGAACCGGAGTTTGAGTCCTGACACTCGCCTGGTGATCTCGGGCTGTGGATCTCGGGCACACGACTTCACCCCTGAGTGTTAGTTTCCTTGTCTGCAAATGCAGTTGGTAGCAGTGTCCACCATGTGTAAGGTGAGTCTATGAGCTGATGATGCAGAGCTTGGCATGGGACATGCTCAGGAAGCGGGCAACCTGGCTTCATGCGTGGGGACACCCTGTGCAACCCAAGCCCACCCCTCCTGTCAAAGCCCGTGGCGCCCTCTGCCTCCCCGGGCCCAGAAGCCTGGGAAGTCCCACCTGCAGCCAGCCTGCGGACAGCTACGGCCCACATTGGGACAGAGCCCAAGGGAAGACCCAGCTAATCTCATAGAACGGCAGCCAAACTGGGCCACCTTCTGCCTCCCCCACCTTGTCCTCCTCCCCCACCTCCCAGGAAAGAGGGTAAGAGCAGGAAGGACCAAGTCCCAGTCCTTGGAGCTTCTGCGCTTGAGGGAGCAGCTACAGGGATGTGAGCTCCTTGCTGGAGAATGCCACTGGAGAAGGACCAGTACCTCCTAGCAGATTAGCGCCCACTCAGGAAAGCCCCCTTTGTTCTAAGCACATGGGGGCGAGGGGCAGGGAGCCGAAGCATGGGCTTGGCCAGACCTGCAAACGTGCCCAGAAGACCGATGGGGGGGGGGGGAGGGGGGACAGAGGTTGTGCAATGCACCACCAGAAGCTGCCTCCCAGGCTTCCATCCACGCAGGAGGCTGGCAGTCCATCTCCTTCCTGGGGGAAGAGTGCAGAGGGGCTGGATCCCTGTGGCGGCCAGGTATGGGGCCTGAACTCCAACCCACACCCAGGGCGGGTGCCCCCGTCCAAGTCAGACACTCAGGGAGGAGCCCTTCCAGACCATGCAGCTGTCCTCCTCCCCGTACCCCCGCAAAATAACAGCATGTGGTCAGGACCCGGTGCCGTGAACTCCTGGCAAGCTGGGGTGTCCCCCTCAGAAGGTGCAGGGAAGGGAGAAGTCCTTCATAGAGAAACCAGAGATGCTAGGGTACAGGACAGTTGTGAAGTTGGGCCAAGTGGAAAGACACACTTGGCCAGCTCTGGAGAAGTCCAAAATGCGCAGACCCTCCTCTTAGGGGGTCCCCCCGACGGTGATCTGTTGAGATGGCCCAGATTACCCCCCACTCTCCCCACCCCCCCCATCAACGCATTTCCCAGTGTGGCAGATAGAGCTAGAAAAGGGGAGGTGAGATCAGAGCCACGGGAGAATCCGCCCTGTAAATCTGCAGCCCACAGGGCGCCCAGGACCCCGCGCCGCCGCCGCCTCGAGCTCTGTGGCAAATCTCGCCCCCCTCCCACCCCAACGCACACAATCCGGGCCAGGGAGGGGGCGACAGGCCAACCTCGCAGCAGCAGCAGCAGCGGCAACAGCAGCGGCATCGTGATGCATGAATCACCCACCCCGCTGCGCTCGCGCCAGTCTGCTCCGCACAGCCCCAGCCACCGCGCCACCCGGAGCCCCCTCCCCGACCACCGCCCCTCGCCCCGGCACACCCCGGCACACCCCGGCTCTTTCGGACAGCTCTGCAGAGAAGGGGCCGCGGGGGTGGGGGTAGGGGGCTGGGGCCGGTCCTCCCGGCCCGGGGGTGGCCCCGCGCGCGCCGACAGGCGGCACGCGTCCCGGGCGTGGGGGTGGGGAGGGGTGCCCTAGAACAATAGGGCCAGGTGTGGGGCCGGGGGCGCGGCCGGGGGGCCACGGAGGGGCCCGCGCGGAGGCAGGGCGGGGACTGGCCGAGGGAGGGGTGCGGCGGGCGCGCCCCCGAGGAGGGACGCGGGGTCCTGGGGGTGGGGGTGGGGGGCCCGGGCGTGGGGGAGGGGCGCGAGGGGGCGGAGGCAGCGCCGCGGAGCGCGGGGCGGGGGTCCCGGCGCGCGCACTCACAGTAGGTCTTCCTGGTCAGCTCCTCCACAACTTCGGGCTTCAACTTGCTGTTGGATTTCCCCATCCTCGGCGGCCACGGCCCCCCGCCCCCGGCCGGACCCCGTCGGGGCGCCCAGCGGGAGCGGCTCGGCAGGCGCGGGGCCGGGGCGGGCGGCGGGCGGGGCGCGCGGAGGGCCGGCGGGCCGGAGCCGAGCCGGAGCCGGAGCCGGGCCGGGGCCGCGCCTTTGTCTCCGCCGGGCCCGCGCGGCCCGGGCGCGGGGCTCCGGGGCGCGGCGCTGCGCGACTGGCGGCGCCTCGGCCCCCCTGGGCGCGGCGCGGGGCCGGGGGCGCGGGGCGGCCGCTCGCAGGCCCGGGCCGTCCGGCCGCCGCCCTCTCCGGGCGCCGCGGCGCGGAGCTGCGCTGGGCTGGGCGCCGACGCGGCCGCGGGGTGGCCGCGGTCGTCCCTGGTTACTGGGCTCCGCGGCACATGCTCGCTGCTGCGCTCCCTCTCGCCGCCGCCCCTGCGCTCCCCGCCTCCCGCCTCCCGCTCGCACCGGCGCGCCAGGGGTGGACCCGGAGCCGCCACTCAGCGCCCGGCGCCACCTCCCGCCCCGCACCCGCCCGGCCGGGCCTGCGCTCCGCCGCACGGCCGCCTCGCGGGCACCGAGCCGGCCGGCGGAGGGGCAACCCCCGGCCTCGCCCGGGCCCGCGGCGGGAGGGGGCGATCACCCCCCCCACACCCCCGCCCGGCCCCCCGCGGCGCCGCCGGGCGGGGGAGGGCCCGGAAGATCTGACGTGAATGGGGCCAAGTCTCTGCGCGGCGAGACTCATTCATTCGACGCGGATTTGTGGGGCGCTGGGGACCCGCGGGTGAATGGGACAGGCGCGGTCCCGGGTGGGGGGGGGTAGGGGGATCACTGCGCGGCAGGATGTCACATGTCTGCTGGGGGATACCTACCGCGGCGTGGGGAGAAGGTGACCTCCAAGCCCGGGGAGGGAGGGGGGTGGTTGGAACCGTGTTCCAGGCCACGAAAACCTGCAGGAGCAGAGGCCCGAACCCGAGGGAGAACTCCTCTCAGAGCACAGGGCCGCAGGCGCGGGCTGGGTATGATCTGAAACCCAAGAGAAGGGCCAGGGCCAGTGGGGACCGGCCTGCCCCTGTCCCCAAGGAGCTGGGCCTCTGGGCTTTAAGTACAGGGGTGACCGGGGTAGATGGGCTTTCTCTGCTTCTTTGGTCTCCATGCGGGAGCGGGGTGGGGGGTGCTTCCTGCGGAGGGGCCCTCCGGGCGGGTGTCCACCTGGATGAACAGAGGCAAGAGAGAGTCCGCATGGCCTCCCCTGGCCGTCAGCATCTACAATGTCCTTATGCTGGGACTTCTCTTGTCCCAAAAAGCTTTAGCTTTTTCTCCTTCGCAGCCACCACAGACTAAAAGTCTGTTTTGTAGGTTGTGTTTATTTCCTGCATGTCCCCTCCCCTGCAGGGTGAACCCCCTGAGAGCAGAGTTCTTGTCTTTCTTGTAGTTGTATCTCTAACATCTAGAAGGCACCTGACTTGCAGTGGTCACTCAGCAAACCTCCCTGATGAGAAAGAGGGGGCTGGGGGCCTCGGGGTGGACGGAGCACGGGAGGAAGAGGCAAGGATGGGGTGGTGGACAGGGTTTCTTTTTCTCCCCACTTCAGCACAGTCTTCAGACTTCAAGGGGCCTGGGGTACCCAGAGGAACTAGGAGGGCCTCTCAAACCCCAGAGAGCCCCCTCCTGCCTCCAAACATGGCCCATTCCCGATTCCCCTCCCTACACCACCTGGCCTGGGGGGAGCCCCAGGCCCTAGGAAGCCTTCGGATGAACATATCCTTGCCAGCCATTCATCAGGGAATATAGTGGGGAATGATCTGGAGAAGGGGGAGCACTGCCCCGGAGCCCCGCGGCCCTTATGTGGCCTTGTAGGGGCACAGCAAGGTGGGGCTTGGAGAGCCAGGGAGAGGTGGGAGGTAAGTCAGACTCCACATCTCTTGGTATTTAACTGGATCCCTTGGCTGCAGCTCCCAGCCCTGATTCTCGGCAGAAATGGGCAGAATCAGGGCCCAAAGGAGGGTGCTGCATGGTCAGCCAGGGTCCTGGTGACTGGGTCCGGCGAGGCAGGCGAGGACACGGAGAGAACTGGTTAGACGCAGTTATAGTTTGAAAATAGAGACCGTGGGGTAGCCTAATGGACTGGATGGGGGTGTGGGACAAAGAAGGAAGTCAAAGGCAATGCCAAGGATTTTGACCTGAGCAACTGTTAGAATGGATGTCCATCAGTCGAGTGGGGAGTGGACAGGTTTGGAGGTGGCAAGAGCAGGAGTCCAGCTCCTGCTGGACCGTGTTGGACGAGGTGCCCAAGAAACAGGGGATTCGGACGCCTCGAGTTCAGGGTCACAGAGGCTGCGAGGATCCCCTGCGGAGTCATCCTCGTAGAGACGGAATGGAAAGCCACATGGCAGGATAAGGTCACTAAGGAGGGAAGGTGGACAGGGAGAGCATGGACGACTGAACCCTCAGGGACAGGGATCGGTCAAGAGCAGCTCCCTGATGGTTATAAACCAGAGTGTATAAAGTACTTGAACCAGTTACATACACCTGCGAAGAGCAGCTGAAGGTTCTCCCTGCAGGGCTTCCATCATTTGTTACCAGTATTGGTGGGATTACAAGTCCCTTTACTTTCCGCCTTCATTTGCCTTTTTCCTTGCATTAAAAAAGAATGGGATGTGATTCACATAACATGAAATCCACCATCCCAGACTGTGCAGTTCCGTGGTTTCAGGATATTGGCTGGGTTGTGACACCGTCATCACTACCGATTCCACAAATTCACCTGTATTTTATACAGACTGTTTTCTGCCGCTAACGCGTTGCTTTTGAATAAGACAAACATTCAATCAAGTCATCTCTCTCATCTGCGGTAGCCCAGGGAAGGTGCCTTCCTGAATCACCTGCCCGAGCGTAGCGATGACCCAGATGCCCGGGGCCCCATCTAGAAGGGGCAGATCTGAATGAGGTGGGGGCGTTGCCTGGGAATCGGCATCTTAACCCAGCCTCTGGACCTTCCCCTGCCTTTCAGCAGAGAGTCCCTTGTCTTAGTTCATAAGCTCGCCTGGGACAGTGACCCCAGAAGCTTGCTCAGTAGTTCTTCCAGAAAGCCCTTGGGGAACAAAAATGATGGACCTGTGGTAGGCAGAGTCTGGATTAAATACTCCCTATGCCCCTGCATCCTGGGCATCGGTACCTCCCCGGCTAGATCAGCAGCTCCGGCCCAGTCTCGTAATTCCAGGTCTTCTGTGCGCGTATCCAGTGTGCTACGGGGTGTGGTCATTCGGGTGTCCCTTAAACTCATCAGGCCAGAAACATCATTTATCACCACCCCCCAAGAATCTTCTCTTCTTGGGCAAATGGCTTCTCCTATACTCTGGCTCCAGCCAAAAATCTGAGACGCCCCTGCTCTCCCCAGAGACCCCACTCTGTACATCCATCCTCTGCACCTAGGCCATTGGCCTTTGCTCCCTGAACAGACCGCAAGGTTGAACACTTTCCTCTGTCCCTCAGCCTGAGCCAGGTGAATCCAGCCACCGCCCTCTCCCAAAGCCATTTTCTCTCCTGACTCCCCTCTAGCTCCCTCTCATGGGGCTTCCTCCTCCAGGACTGGTCTCTCTTCCCCTCCTACGATAGTGCCCTCCTACACCTGCCGTACCCCGCACAGGGACCCCTCCCACACCAAGGCCATTGAACACGTGCATTGTGGCCAGGCCAAAGGAGATGCTGAAGTTTTGCCCAAAACAAAAGAAGGAAAAAATACCTCGTTGATATTTTTAATAGTTGAATGCCATATTGAACTGGTAATGTTAGGGATAGAAAGTTTTCATATCTTAACTTTTAAGTGTCTACTAAAACTTGAAAAATGCACCTGCGGCTCGCGCGATATTTCTGTGGGCAGCACATCAACATCGCTTCCTCGGAACTTCCTTGGCTCGCTCAGGCGAGCTCAGGTCCCCCTGGGGTGCAGCTTCCCATAAGCACCTGGTCCATGGTTTGTGACACTTTATATGATAAGGAGGCGTGTCTAGGGAAGTCCCTTCCTTTCCAGGGGCCTGGGGGGAATCAGGGGACAAATGAAGGATGCCCAGGACAGAGTCAGCTGCTGGGGGCAGGGCGTGCTGAAATTTGGCCCAGTGGAGGGGGCACAGGGGAAGAGGAGGGATCCCACTGAGCCCCCATCAGGGAGCGTGACACGCCCCCCCCCCCCCCCCAGTCCTGGTCAGTCCTGTCCCTCATGCACCAGATGGCTTTTGGTAGATCACATCTCATAAACTAATCTGATCTTCTCATGGCGGGAGGGCAGACTTGCAAAAATGCTTTCCACGAGCACAGGACAAAGTGAATATCTTTAACATTTCAAGAACTTTCTAAGTCAATAAGAAAAAGATGAGCTCTCTCTCTTTTTTTTAAGATTTTATTTATTTATTTGAGAGAGAGTGATGGAGAATGAATGAGGGAGGAGGAGAGGGAGAGGGAAAAGCCGACTCCCCGCTGAGTAGGGAGCCCGATTCGGGAGCTCATTTCCGGGCTTGGTCCAGGGACTCCGGGATCATGACCTGAGCCGAAGGCAGACGCTTAACCAACTGAGACATCAGGTGCCCCAAAGATGAGTTCTTAATAGAAGGTTGGGGAAGGAACCCAAGCAAGCAACACAAGAATAAATGCAAGTAGCCAGTCCTCAGGAAAGCTGTCCCTTACAAGCCATCAAAGAAGACAAATTGGCAAAAAGAAAAAAAGGGAATAATCATACCCAGTGTTGGCATAGGAGCAAGACAATGGGCATCCGGACGCTGCCAAGCAGGGTGCAAGTTGGTACATCCTTTCTAAAGAACACTTTGGCAATAAATACCCATATTCCCGGACTCAGCAGTTCCACTTCTAGGAAATTATCCTAAGCCAACGATTAGAGATCTATACAAATGTTAAACCTCAAAGATGTTACTGCAGCAACATTTAAAATAATGACAATAAAAAACGGAAGTGGTCTATATATCCCAAACGAGCGATTCCCCTGTTGTACTGTGGGATCCTGTATGACATTAAATTATAACGTAGCTGGAAACCTATTCACAAGGTATAGATCTGTTTGCAGCGCAAAACACACAGAAAAGTTTCAAAAAACCCTGTAAGAGGATCCCAACTGTGGGGGGAAAAGAATCTATGCACATAATTGGGTATTTTCATTGAGTCATTTTTTAATCATATTTTTCTCCAAATTATTTTTTAAGATTTTATTTGTTTATTTGAGAGAGAGTGGAAGTGAGAGAGATCACAGAGGGAGAGGGAGAAGCAGGCTCCCTCCTGAGCAGAGAGGCCGATGCGGGGCTCGATTCCAGGACCCTGAGATCATGACCGGAGCCAAAGGCAGGAGCTTAACCGACTGAGCCACCCAGGCGCCCATATTTTTCTCCAAAACTAAAAAAAGATTGTCAAATGTACATAAGTCTGTGCCTCCTGAAGAAAAACCAGTTTCTGATTTATACATCCATGGGAAGAAGCATTCCCCTCTACGACGCTTGTTGGGAGTAGGCCATACTGTGAACCACTCTGTCCACAAAGTCGAGTTGTATATGAGCATTGTAAAGGCTCTGAGAAGTCCTGCAGTGAAGGAATCTATTTTATTTAAGTAAGCATTTTCCACACTTACTTGGCTGGTACCTTTTTTTTTTTTTCTTAACTCCCATTAGCATTTAAAGAACTGGAATCCTATAGAATAAAGAAGCTTGAGGAACCCCCTGTTTTATCAGTCAACCCCCCTGGGAGAAATGATGGGGAGAGCATTCCCTCAAGGTAAGTGAGACAACACTGAACCCTGATGAGGGTTAAGCAGATGGAAGGGCCGGCCTGGGCAGCGTGCCTCCCTGTGTTCTCTCAGGGAGAATCCTCTGGTCGTTCCCACTCATCTTGCTCGTCTGAGTGACTACTCACTCAGGGCAAATGGTGTGTGGAGAGGACCAGGAGCTGGTCGTCCACTCATGCTAGAGCTGCCCACCATGGCATGTCCTCCCTGGGCCCTCTGGCCAGCCCTGTGTTTTAGGAACCCGTGGACGTGGCCAGTCACTTCCTCCCTGTCGAGGGAAGCCCACGGGATGCTGGTTGACACAGCCCCAAAGTCACCTGCATTTACTGGTTGTGTGGCCTTGGGTGACTTATTTAAATTCCTTAAGCCTTAGTTTTCCTATCTGGTAAATGGGCGCATAAAGATGCCACCTCCCCACAAGGTTGTTATAAGAATCAAGTGAAGTGGGCACCTGGGTGGCTCAGTGGGTTAAGCCTCTTCCTTCAGCTCAGGTCACGATCTCAGGGTCCTGGGATCGAGCCCCGCATCAAGCTCCTAGCTCAGCAGGGAGCCTGCTTCCCCCCACCCCCGCTCTCTCTGCCTGCTTGTGATCTCTCTGTCAAATAAATTAATAAAATCTTAAAAAAAAAAAAAAAGAATCAAGCGAGGTGATGTGTGTAAAATACTTCATGCCACTCAGTATAGATTGGCTACTGTTATTGATGAATAATAATATTGTATTTTAAGAATAGTTAAGTTGTTATTGACAAAGGAAAAGGCAATCATTTAATGAAGCCATCTGTGGGAAGGGCCCTAAACCAACAGTCCGAGTGCCGGTCCTGCCTGTGGGATCCGGGGTCTTTCTGAGCCTCAAATTCCTCATTTGTAAGTGGGAACCACAGTGTCCTGAGGGGCACCTGCTGCCTTGCGGGGCCATCTGTGGGCTTGAAGCGGGTTCCTTGGGTCACAGGAGCATGGAACAGCTGAGCGAGCACCTTTGTGAATGAGAAACAGGTGCAAAGCCCAGCTGGCCTCTCTCCTTGGTTCTCTCCGGTGCCCTGGAACTGAGAATGGGGTCCCTTCCCTCCTGGGGTGCCTGGCCATCCTGCCACGGACAGGCAGACTGTTGGGGTCTACTCAGGCTTTGCTGGCGAGCTTGGGGACAGGTGCCTTTTCTGAACCTCACCTTCCAAGCATTGAAGCCTTCAGGGAGGGTCTCGAGTGAGGCCCTTCCCACACGCCTCCCGCTGTCCCAGCATGGAGTGATATATGAGGACAGAAGACAAGCCAGGGCCCCAGAGAGATGCCCCTGGAAGGGAACCTCCCGGCTTCGGGGTTGCCCGCAACAGGGACCAAAGCTGCTCATGGCAGCAGAGCTGGCAATGTGTGTAGGTACAGGAGTGCTCAGGGCCCTGGGGAGCAGCTGGAGAGGTTGCCGAGCAAAACCAGGACCCACGAATCTCCAGGATATGGGATCTATAGGCAACGCCAAGGAAACGGGGTGTCCGGGGGGCTGGCAGCTCCTGCCATTTCCTCCCACTCTGTAGTCCTGTGTTCAGAATTCAGTCCTGCGAGAGACTGTGGGCGGTGTTGGGGTCTTGGGACCACACTGGACGTGGGGTGGGAAACTCCTCCAGTGGGAGAAGGGCAGTCCCCCCCACCAAGATAAACTGAGCACTTTTCCTAAAAGAATGGGGAGTGAATGTTGGGGTCGGGGGTAGATCCAGTAAACGCCCAGGCAGCTGGTCTGCAGACAGCTTCCTGGAGGCCTCCTACCCGCCAGCCTGACCGCTGAGTCACAAACCCCAATTCTGGGAGAGAGGATCTGATTGGCCCAGGTGAGTCAGGTCCAATCAGTCCTGGCCAACCAGGGTCAGGTCACATAGTTTATGGCTCCAGAGGCCTGCCCTCAGGAAAGGGGAGCTGGACTGACCCCCTAAATATTACCAGCCACAGAACTCGAGAATCCTCAAAGCTGGGAGCCACAACTTTGAAGACCACTCGGCCCAGTGTGCCCATCTTACAGATGGGAGATCGGAGGATGCTGTGTCCTGTGGCTTCTGCCAGGTGCAGGGTAGAGCTCCCAAGAGCCAGCGGGCTCCCCCAGGTCAAGCTCATACACACGCTCAGAGCCGGGGTGGGGAGGAGGAGCAGCTTTTCTGGAGGTTCCAGGCCAGGAGTCCATGAATGCCCTCGTGCCAGGGAGCTACCCCCGACCTGGCCTGTCCCTGGCTCATCAGCGAGATGCCTATTGGTTTCTGAGCCCCTGATGGCCTCTGCGATCCGGCCCAGCTCTCCCAGGGCCCTGGGTCCCCTATGCCAGTGATCTCTGAGCCACGCATGGGCCCAAGGAAGGTCGAACCACGTGCATCTCGTTGCTGCTGCCTGCCCAGAGCCCAGCCTGGAGAGGAAGCTCAGACCACACTGGTGAATGGCTGGGCCGTGACTCCTCAGCCCCTCTCCTCCTGCTTGGCCATGACCTTAAGTCCATCCATCTCCTTGAGGTCAACCACATACAGAATCCAATAATGCCCCCAAGCCCCTGTCCTGGGTTCCAGGCCCACTCACTTCTGGCACAGACCTGGACCGTTGTTCTCACCCTCTGGACCTCAGTTTCCCTACCTGTACACTGAGGGGCTACAAGGTGCCTTCCATCTGGGGCGCTGTGTGCTTTGACAGTTCTGAGTTGGGGTCTAGTCTTGAAGGGGCAGAACTGACCAGGATAGAAGCAGGACATCTTCCTTCCCTGGCAGTCCTTCTTGCTAGGACTTGGTAAAACGCAGGTCCCAGGGTAACAACTGCAGCCCCCCCGCTTCACCATGCCCTTGCAGGGTGCCTAGCAACGCACCAAGTGCTTCCCATGCATGGGCCCCCGAGCCTTCGCAGGATCCTTAGAATTAGGCAGCAAGGCCCAGTGAGGTTGAGCCACTGAGCCTGGGCACACAGCTGCGGACGGGCCATAGGGATTCAAGTGAGGTCTGTCTGACTCCCCAGCCTGGGGGCTCACTCTGTGGCGCACAGACATCCTGGCACCTGGGTATGAAGAGATGTGTGCTCAGCAGAGACCTGCTTGGTTGCACAGTCCACCGACGCCGGCGGGACGCAGGGCCACAGGATTCGGGGATACCAAGTACTCACTGTTGTGTGGATGAGTGACCTCCCCATAACCCCTACCTCCAAACAGCTCTCGGGGAGCTTGGGGTGGGCACTGGTCCTGCTCACCTCCCGATGTTTTGCAGACAGAGACCGACAGCCCCCTTCCTGGGGTCCAGCAAACAGTGGACAGCCATCATTTGTGGTGGATCTTTAAAGCCTTTGTTTTCAGTGGCCTTGGGGTGTCATTAACACAGGGCCATGCTGAGCACCCCACTTCCCCAGCCCAGGAAAATCCATGCCGGCGCAGGATTCCTTCCCCCCACCCCCCCAAGACCAGCGCACTGCTGGAGCTCAGACCGAGGCTTCATGTGGTTTCTGGGAACATTGTAAATTAGGATGTAAGGAAATTTCCACTGGTAGGTGGGGACACAGGGCTGAGTTTGGAGGGGAAGTTCCAGAAGCGTCTTTCCTGGGCTCGGCCCCCATCTCCCTGGGCTTCCCAGCCCAGCCCCTCCTGCTCCTTGCAGTTCTCATTGAGGCTTCCTGGCTTGAAGGAAACCTGCCAAGGCTGAGCTGACTGCAGGACCCCCCCCCGCCGGGGGAGCCTCCATGGAGAGTAGGTGCAACTTGGGGGTCCTTCTACATGGGCTGATGGCTTGGGTGTAGCCAAGCCGCAAACACCCCGTTTCTTGGTTGTCTCCACCTTGTCTCTGAAGACAGGGTTTGACCCTGAGCCTGGGAGGCTGTGGGAGCCAGCACGGGCCATGGGGACGGTGGGGGGTGGGCAACCCTGCCGGAACGAAGCCCCTTACTGCCCGAGTGGCCCTGGATTCTCCCGTTTTGCTGCTCATCCACGTTTCCCAGCAAGCCCCTCCGGAGAAGTAAATAGAGCCTTGTTAATAATTCTGTCTGAATGACCCTGGCTCGGGAGCCAGATGATCCGAGTTAAGAGTAGTTCTCAGGGGCCTGGAGAGACTCATTATGTGGAGGTAAAACATGGTTGAAAATCAATGAGGCCACCCATGGATGTGTTTTATGAGGGCCTTGACAGTGAAGAGCCCAGAGCCGCAGCCAGAGGCCCACAGGTAAAGGCGGGGGGCAGGGGGGGACAGGGAAGAAGTGTGCCTGAATTCCAGATGGGATAAATGAAGTTTTTCTCAAAAACAGCAAAATCAGCTTTTCCCAGGCTCAGCCCTGGAAGCTTTGCTGCTTCTAGTCCAACCCTGAGCGGTGTGGAAAGGACTCAGCCCAGGAGACAGCACACCTAGGCTTGTGCCCTGGGGCCTCACCTTGGATGGCTTGTCAGGGCCCTTCTTGTGCTCAGTGTGGGTCTGGGGTCAGGGTCCCCCCACAAACCCCCTCCCGCCAGACTACTGAAATCCCACCTGGCTGCACGCCTGTCTTCCAGGCATTGGTGATGGATGAATGTCATTAGCAGATTCTCAGGAAAGACACCATATAAATCATCCCTTCCTCTCCACGACAGCCCTTCCACTTACTTTGCTAATTACCTCCTTCTCATTTTTCAGAATTCTGCCCCCACATTTTGCGGGCAGTCCTCTGGGACCATCCAGGGAGACTGCAAAGGGCCCTCAGGGCTCCCTGCGCCTTGTGTATCCCTCTCATCAAGCGCTTTGTAGTAACAGAAAACATGACCTAAACTGACTGAAGCGACTCATGTAACACAGAGACCAGCAGTGTCTGCTTTCAGGCAAGGCTTGATCCAGGCTTCAGGATTTCCTCTCTCTGTTTCTGGCTCTGCTTCCTCAGTGTCGGGACCTATTCCGAGCAACGCTCTCCAGCTGGGCCACAGGCAGCCGCTTACGGCTTCCAGGGGTTCACTTCTTGGCTGAAAGTGACCCAAGTCCTCCCACCCCGCCAACTGAGACTCCAAGATGGCATCTCTTTGGACCAGATGGCCTGAAGGCGGTCATTTGTCTGTTCTCAAGCCAATCAATGTAGGAGGGGCAGGGCTATGGACCCCCCGGGTGGATCAGTTGGTTGAGCATCTGACTCTTGATTTTGGCTCAGGTCATGATCTCAGGATCATGAGATCAGCCCCACATTGGGCTCTGCGCTCAGCATGGAATCTGCTTATAATTCTCTCCCTCTCCCTCTGCCCTTCCTCCATCCACCCCCACCCCTACTCTCTCTCTAAAAAATAATAAAAATAAACCAATCAGGGCTCAAGTCTGGAGCCAGGAATGTGGGGTCACTTTCACCCAAACCAGAATCCTGATAAATCAGAGGCTGGATCTGGGATAGAGAAGGGGGGATGAAAGCCAGAGAGGCAGCCGAGACATGTCCCCCACATCACTCCTTTGTGCTGTGGTTATCAGTGTGCCCATTACAGAGCCATCTGACCATGTTACTTTCCTGTTAAAGCTTCCACTGCCTTCCTCCTATCTTCAGGGGCAAGTCCAAGCTCTTGCAGAGGGCGTCCTGATGTAGCCATGCCTGCTTCTCTAGTCTCTTCTCTTGGCTTCCCACTTCCCACTCATGGTTCCAGCTCTGCTGGATTTGTCCAGATATGCCAGGCTCTCTCTCATCACTGGCCTTAGCACATACTGTTCCTCCTGCCTGAACCCCTGTCCACCACCCGATTCATCAGGTTAATTCATCCTACGCAGGACGGTACTTCCTCCCTGCAGTTCCTCTTGACCTAGCCAGGGTCGGGGCTCCAGGCTCTGTGTTGCCAGACATCTCTCAGCTTGGATCACTGTATTTTTTTTTTAACAGTTTTGTGTGATACATTTCACATACAATTCACCCATTTAAAGTGCACATTTAATGGTTTTTAGTATTTATGTAGAGTTGTACAACTCCCACCACAAAGGCATTTTCACTGCTTCGAGAAAGACACCTTGTGCTCACCCAGCACCCACCAATCTACTTTCTGCCTCTACAGACTTTTCTACTGTAGACATATTATGTAAATGGCGGCCTTTTGCAGCTGGCTTGTCTTTGCTTACGTCTGCTGTAAAATGCTGTCAAGGTCCATCCCTGTTGTGGCAGGTGTCAGTCCTTCATTCCTTTTTACGTCCTTTGTTTGTAGATCATTTTGTGCATTCATCAGTGATGGACATTTGGGTGCTTTCTACTATATGGCTCTCAGGAATGATGCTGCTAGGGACGTCTGTAGACAAGTGTTTGTGTGGACATCTGTTTGCATTTCTTGACTGTGTACCTAGGAATGGAATTGCTGGGTCACATGATGACTATGCTTCATCTTTGGAGAAACTGCCAGATTTTTCCAAAGCATCATTTTGCATGCCCATCAGCGGTGTGTGAGGGCTCCAACTGCTCCACATCCTCACCAACCAGTTGTTATAACGTCTTTTTTTATAGCCATGCCAGTGGCAATGAATCAGTATTCTCACTAATTTTGACTTACATTTCCCTGATGAGTAATGAGGTTGAGTATCTTTTCTTGTGCTTGCTGGCTGCCTATTAAGCTCCCAAGACCATCTGGTAGGGGAAAGGAGGGTCCTTTTCTTGCTTCCAAGGAACGTGGAAAAGTGAATCTCCACATGCAAAAGAATGAGGTTGGACCCTATCTCACACTAAATACAAAAATTAACTGAAAATAAACCAAAGCTCTAACCTAGAAGCTGGAATTATAAAACTATTAGAAGAAAACATAGAGGAACAGCTTCATGGCAGTGGATTTGACAGTGATTTCTTCTTCATGATATCAAAAGCACAGGCAATGCAAGGAAAAATAAATAAATTAGACTTCATCACAATTAAAAATTTTTGTGCGTTAAAGAAACTATCAAGAATGAACATCAACCCACTGAGTGGGAGAAAATATTTACAAATCATATATCTGATAGGGGATTAATATCCACTATATATAAAGAACTTCTAAAACTCAACCACAACAATAACAACAACAACAACAATTCAAAAATGGGCAAAGCGAACCTCGAGGACATCATGTTAAGTGAAATATACGTCACAAAAAGACAAATGCTATAGGATTCTATTTATACAATGTACCTAGAGATGTCAAATTCATAGAGCCAGGAAGTAGAATGGTGGATCCAGGGGTTGTGGGGGGGGGTGGGGGAAAATGGCGAGTTGTTGATTAATGGGTATAGAGTATCAGTTTTGCAAGATGAAAAGTTCTAAAGATTGGCTGTACAATGCAATTGTACTGAATTCCACAGTTAAAAATTGTTAAGATTGTAAATTTTATGTTACATATATTTTGCCATAATTAAAACCAAGCTAAACTAAATATGGGCCAAGTCTTTGAATATTTATTTCTCCGAAGAACACATATAGATGGCCAATAAGCATGCAAAAAGATGTTGAACATTACTGGTCATTAGGGAAATTCAAGTCAAGACCACAATAAGATACCAAATCACAGCCATGTGGATGGCTATGATAAAAAAAAATAATAATAACAAGCAGCCTTGTGGAGAAATTGGAACACTGTGCACTCACTGCTGGTGGGGATGTAAAATGGTACAGCTGCTGTGGAAAATGGTATCATGTTGCTCAAAAAATTAAACACAAAACTATCATATGATCCAGCAATTCCAATTCTGAAAGCAGACACATGGACAGATATTTGTATGCTCATGTTCACAGCAGCATTATTCACACCAAAAAGTGGAAGCAATCTAAGTGTCCATCAGTGGATGGGTGAACAAACAAAATGTGGTCCATACATACAATGAGATAGCATTCAGCTTTAAAAGAAATGAAATTCTCACACACGTTACAACATGGATGAACCCTGAAAGTATGATGCTAAGTGAAATGCCTATTCAGATCTGTTGCCCATTTTTAAAATGGGATATCTTTTTAGTGAGTTGTAGATCTTTACATATTCTAGAATTGAGACCCTTATCAGATACATGATTTGCAAGCAACTGGGCTGTCTTTTCACTTTGTTGATCTGTCCTTGAAGCACATAAGCTTTAACTGTGATCAAGTCCAGTTTATTTGGATGCCTGGGGGGCTCAATGGTTAAGCAACTGCCTTCGACTCAGGTCATGATCTTGGAGTCCTGGGATCAAGTCCCGCATCGGGTTCCCCGCTCATGGAGTCTGCTTCTCCATCTGACCCTCTCCCCTCTCATGATCTCTTTCACTCTCTCTCCTGCAAATAAATAAATGAAACCTTTAAAAAGTGAATTTAAAAAAATACAATTAAAAAAAAAACTCCAGGGGCGCCTGGGTGGCTCAGTGGGTTAAGCCGCTGCCTTCGGCTCAGGTCATGATCCCAGGTCCTGGGTTCGAGCCCCGCATCGGGCTTTCTGCTCAGCAGGGAGCCTGCTTCCTCCTCTCTCTCTGCCTGCCTCTCTGCTTACTTGTGATTTCTCTCTGTCAAATAAATAAATAAAATCTTTAAAAAAAAAAAAAAAAACAAAAACAAAAAAAACCCCTCCAGTTTATTTATTTGCCTCCTTTGTTCTTTAGGCTTTGGTGTCATATCTAAAAAGCCTTGCCAAAATACAAGATAATGAAAACTCACCCACTTCCTTCTAAGAGTTTTATAGTTTTAGGTGGATGATCCATTTTGAGGTAATTTTAGTATATGGTGTGAGGTCGGGCTACACATTTACCTTTTGCATGTGGATGTCCAGTTGCCCCTGCACCACTGGTTGGATAAAAAGATGGTTCTTTCCCCACTGAGTTGTTTTGGCACCCTTGCCAAGTATCAACTGACCATGAATGTGAGGGCCTATTCTTGGACTTCACTTCTATTTCATTGATTTATATACAGCTATACTTCCATCAGTACCACACATTCTCTTGATTACTACAGCTTTGTGATAAGTTTTGAAATTGAGGGGCACCTGGGTGGCAAAATCGGTTAAGCATCCAACTCTTGGTTTCAGCTCAGGTCATGATCTCAGGATCGTGACATCAAGCCCCACATGGGGCTCCATGCTCAGCACAGTCTGCGAAAGACTTTCTCTTCCTCTCCCTCTGCCCCTTCCCCTCTCTCTCCCTTTAAAAAAAAAAAAAAGATTATTTTGGCTATACTGGAGCCTTTGTCTTTGCAAATGAATTTCAGACTCAGCTTGTGAATTTTTGCAAAGAAGTCAGGCCTTATTTTGGTAGGAACTGCACTGAATTTATAGATTAATTTGGGAGTATAATGGTTTTAATATTGTCTTCTGATCCATGAATATGGGATAGCTTTCCATGTATTTGGATCTCCTTTAATTTCTTTCAATGTTTCAGCTTTCAGAGTCCAAGTTTTGCACTTCTTTTTACTTTATTTATTTAAAGATTTTATTTATTTGAGAGAGAGCATGGGGGGGGAGAGGGTAGAGGGAGAGGGGGGAAGCAGATTCCCCACTGGGCAGGGAATCCAATGTGGGGTTCAACTCCAGGACCCTGAGATCATGACCTGAGCTAAAGGCAGACGCTTAACCAATGGAGCCACCCAGGTGCCCCAAGTTTTGCACTACTGTTAAATATATTCCTAAGTATTTTACTCTTTTTGATGCTATTGTAAATGGAACTGTTTTAATTTCATTTTTGGATTGTTCACTACAAGTGTATAGAAATGTGGCTAATTTTTCTATATTGATTTTCTATCCTCGTTGCTTGCTTTGGTGTCTCTATGCTATAACACGGTAGGCAGACACTTTTAAAAGCTCCCTGGGCTAAGGCATGGCAAAATTCTGGAAGCAGGGCAAAACTGGAGGCCAGGCCAGCTGGAAGGCAGTGGCTGGTGGTGTAATCCAGGCGAGGGTGAGGGTGGCCAGCTTGGGCAGTGGCAGTGGGGAGAGAGGTGGGTGCCCTGGGATGGTACAGGGGATAGGGAAACATCGAGGGTAAGGCCCAGGTTTTTGGCCTGGATCACACTTACCAGGACTGGGGAGGAGGCGTGGTGAGCTCATTCTGAAAGCACGGCTTTGACGTGCCTTTAAAACAGCCCAGGAAGCCGCTGGATAAGCCACCAGGGGCTCAGAACAGCTCCAGGCAGGAAATTACACTCTGGGCCCAGCAAGAAGGGGAACGGAGGAGGCTGCCAGGGTGGGAGCTGGGATGCTGCCGAGGAGCCCATCACCAAGACCCGGGCCACACGGCTGGAGGGAAGAGGGAGCTGGCAGGAGGTCTAACCGGCCAGTGTGCAAGGCCAGGAGCTGACGCTATGCAAGGCGTGGTGGGAGCTGAGGGTCCGTCTGGGAGGGGAAGAGTCCGTCAAGTCCCACATAGTAACGGAGCCCCGGGGGTTGCAGGTGACTTTAATGGCCAATGGCAAGCGGGCTGCAGTGAGGTGAACATCAAGGTGAAGCACACCTGAGCGGTTTGGCCTAGGAGCGGGGGTGGGGGGCTGCTGCTAGTTAGGGGGATTGGGGTGGTTCGATTTTGAATGATTTTGAATGGGAAAGCCGAAGGAGCTGTTAAATGGGGGTTGGGGGGGTGGGGGCAGGAGAAAGTGGTGGCATGGTTCCCAGCCGCCCATGCTTCCCCCCATGCACCCCCGACACCAGGCTCCCCTCAGATCTCCCGCAAACACAAGCATGCGTGCGGAGAACTACTTTCACCCCGAGTGACCGGGGCGCCTTAGGCTCAGTCCCTGCAGGTCTGCTCTAACGAGCAGCTTCCTCACCTCACGAAGGTCGGCATTCCCCTGCCAACTGGAGCTCATCACCCCGTACCCTTAAACTCTGATCCCCAGACAGCCGAGCCAGCATCCTTCCAGGTGGGGACCGGGCTAATGCCCAGGGGCTCTGCGAATTCTCCCGAATGTGACCTGGCAGAAGCAGCAGGTCTGCAGGAAGAAGGAAGCATTTTTCTTACAGCTCTCACTGGCCTCGTCGTTCCGTAGCTGGAGGGCACGTGCAGCTATCCATCTGCCAGCCTGCCGGATTCCCGGGGAAGGCAGGACAGCCACAGGCAGCCACAGCAGGGAGGGAGGCTGTGGGGGCACTGGGAGGCCCCACCAGGCTCCTGGGCCTGGAAGGCAGGGGGCAGCTCTAGGCTGGGCTCCCGACTTCGCCTGCTCTGCGTCTCATCAGAACAGGGAGAGCAGGCGAGCGAGCTGCGGTCAGGTGCCCCGGCGCTGGCCTTCCCGACGCGAGCCCAGGCCCTGAGTGCAGGCCCCATGGCTGGCTTCAGGCCTAGAAGGCTGCCTTCTGGCTGAGCAAGCCCTCGCCTGGCTACGGAGGAGGAAGCCAGTGTTGATCTGAGGGAGCGTCCGGCCGGCACCCCCAGCCCCTGCTAGCACCCCTCAATGCTCACCGGAGCTCCAGCCGGAGCTCGTGTGAGGGCTGCTCGGACCCGTGCAGCTGCGTGACGGAGGCGAGTCTCCAGCAGGGGCCGGCGGGCTCACATGGGTGGCTCTCTAAGTGTGATCTGGGACGGGCCAAGGCCGCATCACCAGGAAGCTTGCGAGCAGTGCCACTTCCCAGGTCCCGTGGGAGACTCCAGGCCCTCCAAGGGGCTGGTGCTTGCGCAAGTGTTGAGAAGCATGGGATCAGGGGGTCCCGAAGGTCCTTTTCATGTCTTCTCTTGGCTGCCCCAGCATCTCTCACCCTGAGAGCCCCGTCTGACTCCTGGGATCCCCCATTAGAAGCCCATCCTACTCACGATTCCAGACACTGTTGGTAACCCAAAGCCCCCAGAGAGTCAGGAATGGGCGCTGGGGGTAAAGCCCGGCCACTCCCTGGGAAATCTAGGCCAAATAACATGGCTTCTAAACCCCCATCCCTCACCCCCCACCCCTGAATGTCTAGACAATGACCAATGAGGACTGAATCCTCACCACCCCACAGCAGTCCTGGGGAGGGGCATAACCTCTAGCCCCAATTTCTGTAGCTTTAAAGCCGGAGCACTGGATGGGTAAACCACAGAACAGTCCGCCTCGTGGAAGAAGCCAGACAGGAGGGATGTAAGCTCCAGAAGAGGCCGAGCTGCCAGGTGGGGATCGGAGCAGGGGTGTGGCCGTTCCGGGGAGGGGGTGGTTCTGGCTGAGGAGGGGCACCGGGGAACCTCATGGGGGTTGGAAATGCTTCGCCCTGATTATGGCGGCGGCCACAGAACTATGTACACATCTGTCCAAACTCATCCTACTGTGCACTTAGAGAGTGAACTTGACGGTATGGAAGTTACACCTCAGTTCAAAACATTCGTAGTAAAATAAGAGGTTTGGGATTGCATGACTTTGAAAAAGGCTCTGAGTCTGAAGTCTTGGATTTCTGTGATTCTGATGTGATCGCGGCCTGCTTGAGAAGCAGAGTCAGAGGGCAGAGCTCGGGATTCTGGGCCAGCGAGGGCGTCACCCCCAGGCTGCACTGTCCCCTCCCCTCCAGCTGCCGCAGCGAGCAGGCAGGTCCTCCTCAGGAAGGCGCCTGCCTGCCCCATGGAGGCAGGGCCCAGGAAACCACAGGGGATTTCCAGTCTGTTCCAGAACCGAGCCCCTGGGGGTGCAGCCGAACGTCTCTAGTAGGAGTCACTGTTGTCAGTGAGAGCAGGTGGGAGGCAGTTAACTAATTTAATGAACAAGAATCACAAAGGGAAAAATGACGAGCAGGAGGAAGAGAGACAGCAGCCCGGAGTCGGTGACTCCCTACAGGATTACAAACATCCATTTCCGTCAGAGAATCTTTATTTTACATGTCTGCATCACAGCGAGAGAATGCAGCCCACACCTCACCCTGATTGGAAGCCCCACCCAGTACATGTTTACATAAATACCCTTCAGTGATCATTAATGTTAAAAAAAAAAAAAAGAAATACTGAAAACTCCTGCATCCCAATCTAACATGGAAAGCAAATGATATTTACAGACATTTTCTCCCCCAAATGAAACTTATTTCTGGATTAAATGTGTCTGACTTCTTTTGAGGTCACATGACCAGGCAAATCCAATTTATGGGGGGAAAAGCTGCTTAAGGCGCCAAGAAGTGCCCCCCCCCCCGTTTGGCCGGGATTTGGGGATCCTTTTGTATTAAGTATCCGAAATGCTAAGAAGGCTGCCCTGCTGCCCCCCACCCCCATCTGATTTGGCTGTCCACTGCACAACCTCAAAGATGGCCCTAGAATGAGCTGTCTTGAACTGAGTGAGCTTTTCTGTCTCACTTCAACCCTTAATTTGTCCAGAACTCCTTCTTCCCCAATGGCCTGCCTGCAGACTTCCTACCCCCGGAATTCCAACAGTCCCTGTGTGACACGACCAGATCCTGGCTCCCACACCACCTAGTCCCTCTCTCGGCCGGGCTGCCTTCCTCACACAGGGGTTCAGGGGATGCGCATGTCCCACGCCCTAACAGAGAGATACCGAGAAACATTTTTCAAGAATAAGCTATCCAGAGGGGGCACAGGGTAGAGTACAGGCCCTGGGGAAAGCTGGAGTGTTCAGTTCACTGATCGATAACCACACTGCAGGTGGGACAAGTATTAGCATCAACTCAGGTGGGCCCCCAGCACCCTGGAGGAAGAAACCTGGAGTCAAGAGCAATCTTTTGGAACATATGGCATGTTCCAGATGAATGCCTTCTTGGCATACCAAGAAGTACCAAGTCAAAGCCTAAATTCTTTAGTGGGGAAGCTTCTCATTTACTGACTGAATCCTGAACAGGAGAGACAGGTAGCAGCCACGGGCACTGGAGACCAAGCACATTCTCAATCTGTTAGAAGACCAGGGTGGGTCAGAGGAAAGCAAAGGGGGTGATTGTGGAGTGTGGGGCAAGGAGGGGGCTGGGATGGGCTTCCCTTGAAATCCAGCAGCGGGTCAGCAGGAATGGTCCTGCTGTCCCACGGAGTGCAGGGAGCAGTGCTAACCCCTTCATCAGACCCTCTAATGTTCTAAGAGCCTTCCTGGGGAGAAGATGCCTCCGGCTGTGGGAGGTGGCCAGGATGCCACTGGCAAGTCAAATGGGGATCTTTCACACTCTTCTTGGTCCGTAAGGACTGGCTCCTGGTTACAGTCTCTTAAGTATTAAACCAGAACACACTGGTGTGCGAGGGCCCAAGGCGCAACGTGCAGCATCAGTATGTACACTCTCGAGAAAATTCTCCTTGGCTTAGAAAGTACATCTGTCACACGGCTACCGGGGGAAAATGCTGCAGTGCACCAAGCTTTCGGCCTCCAGTCCCAGACGGAGCCCATGTGGGCTAAGGAGGAGCAGGAGGAGGAGGGAGAGGAGGAGGGGGGAGGAGGAGCGGCTGGGGGAGGCAGGTAGTGGAACAAGAGGGAGCAGCCATCCCGTGGAGCTCACAACGCAGGAGCAGGAAGCGCGCCAGGACAGGCACTCGGAGCACGAAGAGGCAGTGCTGCGGGGCTGCCCAGATGTGTCCGGGAGAAACCACGCCTGGACATTTTACTCCAAAGTGATTTCTTGGAAGAAAACGGAACTGACTCAGGCTCTGATAGGGGAAGCCATCTTTCACACTGGAGTAAGCACCTCCTGATGGGAGAAGGGGCCACTAGTCCGGAGCTGGAGTCAGCAGGTTCGACACGTGGCTACTGAAATTTTAAAGCATCAAGGAACCTAAGAAACAGGCTGATGGCGTCTTTGGCCACTGTTAGAAGCCAGGATGAAGAGATCGATGGTTGTTCCTGCTAAGTAGTAATTTTCTAGCAAAACATAGACACTTTATTACGGGACAACAGACCCTTTCCTTCCTCAAAGCTGGCAGTCGGCCACCTGGGCGGTCCAGAGCAGCTTTCTCAAAGGAAGCAGGGCAACCCTGCAGAAGCAGAAACGGGGAGCAGGAGCATAAGGCAAAGCTATAAATACTGCCCATCGCTCTCGGACGTGCACCCGAGCCTTCCTGCCCGGGGCCCCAAAACGCTGGTTCAGCTGCAGGAGCTCTGCCTCCCGATGCACCACGTGGGCTGCTGGAAGGACCGGGGCGACCAGCTGGCTTCGGACCCCCGCAGTCATCTCTGCTCGGGAGGAGAGCTGAGGGCGGGCCACAGTGCCCAGATGATGGACACCGGGAAGACATTTTTACAGAACAGGAAGGAGAGCTCTAACAACCTGTACAAATGTGGGAAAACCAGTTTTCCCAAACTGGGGCTGGGGTTTTGATTTTTCTTGATCACTGGGCCTCACTTCGAACCTCCTGCCAGTTACAATACAGGACTTGGGCAGACTCGTTAGCGTTTACTCCTACATCATGACCTCATCTGGCCTGCACCCTCCCGTTCAGAAGGGTCGCGGCCATCCTGCGGCCCCTCAGCCACTGTGCGCCTGAGCCCTGAGGCGCACATGTGGCACCAGGAGCCCGACGCTCTGGCTCCCGACCTCGCATGGCTACCGAGGCTCGAGGCTCTGGCAGAGGAAGGTGGGAGCCACGGCCGGCTCGGGGAGGGCAGTCAGGTCAGAGCTGCCCCAACGCGTTCTCCTCCTCCCGGGCTCCTTCGCTCCCTGGCTTCCAGCAAGTGGATGGAGGACACCTCCGCAGGGACCCTTTCCGGGGGGGGCGGTTCATCACGCTTCTGGATCTCAGCAAGAAGTCTGGGGACCAGTCGAGAATATCTGCTCGCAGGACCAACGGCAAAGGCGTCCCTCTGAGGAACGCACCGAGGGGGGTTTGATCACAGTATGAGACACATTTTGGAAGTACTAGGACTGTGTTTACGCCAGGAAAACAGTCTTAACATTCCCGTCCTCCCTGAGACCTCCTTCCCCGATCACGTAGCCCCCATCGAAGAAAACAGAAGGAAAGAAGACAGAAAGACAAAGAAGCGGTCCCTTAAATAAATACTTAGGGCAAATTTCCTTGCTCCTCAAACTGGGGAGACACATGATTCCTGCCCTCAAATCTGCGGCAAGGCGAGCAGCAGCGGCCTCAGAAGACAGAAGATTCCAGCTCACACCCCATGCCCAGCCAGGACGGAGCCTTTGTGCGGGAAGGGCTGCGCAGAACACCGAAGGCTAAGCAAAGTGCATGAAGAGGACGTTCTCCTGCTCCCTTCGTCCGGAACAAAGAGGACAGGAGAAGGACAACTGAGGACAGACTCTTCAGTTGGTGAACCTGGGGAGCTGAGGGCCACCCTCTGAATTCTGCAGTTTCTGAAGGACGCTTTCAAGCCAGGGAGGGGAGAAAACCACCTCCAGAGACGGCTGTCCACCCCCAGCCCCAGGCCCAGGCAGGTGCAGGCTCCTGGCACCCTCGGAAACGTTTCCAACAAGACCACGGTTCAGCCTCTGGGTTCAGGTCTGGGCCACCATCACTCTGGTGGGGGATTACCACCCACCTCCACCCCGGGGCCACAGTGGACCTTCTGAGCTCATCCCACCATCGAAAGGACTTCACTACCAGCTGTACCACTGCTCCCCTGAGGCGGCTGCCCGTGCTCCTCTCCAGGCTCGGAGAGTTTGGAAGGGCGCTCTGCTGAGTCTCCGAGAAAGAGCTCGCCATTCCCCAGCCCCAGAGAGAAAAGCTGTTCAACACACCTGCTCTCCTGGCAGGCATGCTCCGGGGAGATGGGGACGAGGTCTGTTTCATTCCTGCCAGAAAGCCTACCTGGTTTATAGGAAAAACTTTTTAGTGATGATGATTTTTGCTTGTACTTAAATATCTGCTTAAACACTACCTTGTCTGCCCCCAGCTGCTCCTTTAAGGAAAACTCCTTCCCATTTCTCCCCATATTTTGATTACACGAAACAGACACAGCCACAGCAAGAGAAGGAGGAGGTGGTCCTGCTCTGGACAGTCAGGGGAGCCAGATGTTTGAGGGAATCCTACTGGATAACGCTTTCTGAGCTTAAACGTATACTTCTGTCCATCCGTTAGACAACACCACATCCACTTCAATCAAGAAAAGCACTTCCCACCATGGTTCCGGAGCCGTGACTCTGACAGGGACGCTTGGCCCCCAGATGACACAGCCCTTCTGGGAAGAAGACAGCCGGGCCTCTGGAGCTGCTGGTTCCTGGTCACAAAGAGTCTGGGGTCAAGGTCTGGGGCAACACTCTGGGCCAGGAACCCTGCGGCAGGCTCTGTACACTAAACTGGGTTTTGACGTTGCCTTCTAAAATAACCTAATTTCATTCATTTTTGTGAACCAAAGATGCCATGGTGAGTTCCGTCTCTCTTCTAAGTCCCTGTATCCTGCCTCAGCCCCTGCTCATTTCCTGCGGCCTCATTCCCGAGCCGGGACTGGCCCCAGCCTCGCGCCGCTGCCCTCCCTCCCCGTCCACCAACACTCCTCTCCCTGCTGCCACACACTGGGGGGCACAACTGCGTCTTTCTGGAGAGTTCCCAAGTAAGAAAAAGAAAGAAATAGAAACTACAAACAAAGTCTTCCTCTTATCCTCCTCCTGTCTACACGTCCTCCCCACCATTCCCACCTGAAAGAGAATTCTAGCTGCCCATAACCAGCCACAGATCCAGTTTCCATAAAAGAGAGTAGAAAATTAGGTTTCCGTGGCACTTTGTTCCCAGCTGTGTGCTCTGTGGTGTCACTGTCGGGAGGTGCCAAGTGCTCCTGCTCACCACTAGGACAATTAATAAATTAGAGGTTCTCTTGGACAGTCCCAGCCCTGAGGCTGCTCCGTCACGCGGTGCCCTCCCAGTCGCCCTGGGGTTCCACCGCGCCGTTGGTCACCTTCTTGACTTTCTTCATGTTCTCCATCACCCCTGATGTCGTCACTCTGAATGAAGAGAAAAACAAAACACAACAATTGGGAAAATCTTGGTCTTTAAGTGAAAGGCCACTGTCACCACGGCACAGCGGAGGGGCTACATGTCTTGGCTCTGGAATCAGACCCAGATTCCGGTCCCGACCCTGCTCCTGGCTAGCTGCGTAACCCCGCCAAGACGGCTGCTCTCCCCCTTCTAAGTATGAGAAACGGTTCCCGCTTCCCAGAACTGTCATCAGGGGAAAATGCGATTCTCCAGAGCATCTTATCAACAACACTGGCTGTTACTACTACAATCAACATTGATCCGGTCCTCGCTTTCCATCGTGGCCTCCACCAATTCTACTGCTACCTGGCTACGTGACTGTGATTACGAGACCACGGCCTGTGCCCTAACCTTTTGAAAAGAAAGCTCAGCAGGGGTAGTCATTCTGAGAGTCATGGGACAGAACCACAGGTTTGGAGGAACCTTCTGGCGCAAAGATTCTCTGACCCTCAGAAATAGACCCAGGCTCTCGTCTCTGCGTGGCTGTCCGGGAGCACGTGCTGGGCCTCCCCTCCGGGACCGGGGACAGGGGCCTTGCCTCTGTTGGTGCCCGGCACTAAGGAGGTCCCACGGAACCCTATACAGAATGTGTAGATCAGAGAGGGCAGAAGGCCGGCTTCAGAGAATGTGCAGAGCCGAGCAGAGCGGCCCTTTCCAGACAGTGAGTCACAACATCCCTCGGGAAGGTGGAGTGCAGGAGAAGACAAACTCTTGCCTCACTAGCTGTGAGCTGGACAGGACCTACGAAGGCTCTGGGGCTCCGGGTTGCTTCGCAGCAGAAGATGCCAGGCAGAGAGATTGAGCTCCGCCCTGCAGGCAGGGCTCAGAGCAGTCGCAGGATGGGGAAACTGCTCTGGGTGGGTGTGTACTGTAGACACATGACGTGACACATTCGTCCAAAGCCACCGAACACACATCACTAAGAGTGAGCCCGGAGGTAAGTTACGGACTGTGGGCGATAAGGACGGGTGACTGTAGGTCCATCGACTGTAACAAATGTGCCTACCATCCTGGAGGTGCTGCTGGTAACACAGGCGGCTACAGCAGTGGGGACAAGGGGCACCTGGGAAATCTCTGTCCCTCCTGTCCAGTTTGCCGTGAACCTAAAACTGTTCTAACAGAATTAAAAACAAGTAACAAACACACCCACCAGCATCTACCTAAGTACTCGAGAAAACGAGGCACCTATGTGCCCCATGATGGACCTACAGGAATTTCTGAAACAGTAAAATAAATTCCATCACTCAACTCAGTACATCTCTCTGAGGACTCTCCTTAACCCCCCACCAGCTACTGAATCCTTTCACCGACAAATGGTAATTCAGTAGCCCTACAAGGCACACACCTAGAGGCTGTCCAGTTGGACCTAAAGGCAAATAAGTGATTTTATGGGGTAAGGAAATATTTCCCCCTTTATTTCTCCTTTCATTCCTGCCACCGTGTTGCTGCTGTGACCAGGCCCCAAAGCCAGCCAGTCCTCCCCAGAGCTGGGACTTCTCCCAGACAGAAGTCCTTCAGACCCGGGGGCTGGCTGTACTTCTGGCAAGTCAGGACAAGGTGGTCTGCCCAGACGTGACTCTTAGGGGATCTGGGGTATCCTACAGATGCTGCGAGTGTAAACATGGTCCCCAGACAAAGGAAAGCACCCCCTTCGCCACGTGACCCGGCACCACTTCCTGTCAGCTGGCGCGGCCAGGGCCTGAGCCCTCCAGGAAGGGTGCACCTCTCCCAGGCCGCAGGCACGCACCCAGGTCTTGTCCTCTCGGGGTTGTCACTGGACTGGGATATGCAGGGGGAACAGCTATAGGCCCAGAAGCCTTTCCAGCTCCAGCACAGCTTCTCCAAGCGCATGAGATCAGGGAAGAAATGCACCCTCGAGTCTCTGAGAGTCACTCGCGGTGACAGCAGCTGCTGTCGGGCTGCGGCCCCTCCTGGACAGGACAAGGCTTCCACACAACTGGGGCTGAGAACAGCCTGTTTGTCGGACCCGAGTGGGGCTCGGGCTGTGGCCTGGGAGACACACCTGCTGCCTGTCTTTCCCCAACAAAACACTGCTTTCCAGCTGGTGGGCCAACTGAGAAAACAAGGCTCGCTCTATCATGCCGGCCTTGGGCTGGGACAGAAAGGGACAGGAATCGGGGCTCTTGGGGCGCCCGCAGCCCAGCAGAAGACGGTCTCCCAGAGCAACACACAAAGCTGCTGGAAGCAGACAGGAGAGCTCTGAGCAGGCAGGACGAGGGCTCGGGGTGGGGAGAATCACCCCTGCCTGGGGCTGGGAGGGGAGTGGCGTGACTAGGGAGCTTCTGAACAAAAGAAATGTAAAGGGCAAAAAGCATGCAAGAAACAAAAGAAAGCTCCCTGCGTGGTCAGTGAGTATGAAGCAGCTGTTGGCAAAGGCAAGTGGCAGGAGGGTCAAGGGCAGGCAGGGCAGGGCCGTGGAGAGCCTTGTCTGCCTTGTCACGGCAACAGGACTTGACCCTTACGCTGGAGTTCTCAGTCCTGCCTCAGGCAGGATGCCCTGGGGACTTAAAAAAGGACAGAGGTAACTGAGCCTCAACATTGAGAATTAAGTCTCCAGGGGAGGGACCAGGGACTCTCCTTCGAAAACACTCCACAAGTGATTCTGGGAGCCAAGAGACCGGACAGGGAGGGAGGAAGACCAGGGTGAGGACATCGGCTGTAGGAAGATAGGGCGCTGGGGCAAAGGGGGAGAGGAGACGCGACATTAGGTCCCCGAGAAATGGCCACTCACTCCACGTGGCCTGAGAAGAGGGAGGTGTTTAGGGCAACGGCCACGTGCTGCTGCTGGTGAGTGGTGGACGGCCGCGCCCGCGGGGAGCGCGGGGGACACAAGCTTGGGTACCGGTGAGCAGGTGGCTAGAAGGACCTGAAGCTCAGAGGAAGCAAGCGGCTGGAGCGGGGGGCCGGGGGTGGGGCGGTGTCAGAGGGGAGACGTCGGGGTCGACCTCGGGCTTGGGCGAGCCCTCCCCACGAGAAGAGGGAGAAGCCCCCACGGTCGGTGGAAGCGGGGAGCTGTCAGCACAGAGGGAGGTCACGGGAGCAGGAGGCGGGCGAGGCGAGCGGAAGCGGAGCGCGACTCGGGAAGGCAGTGATGCTGGGCGGCCTCTGCATCCCGGGTCTCAGCAGGCCGCGGGCAAGTGGCCGTGACACGTGGAGCCCAAGTGCCGCAGACCAGCCCGCCGGCTGCTGCTGACCGCTGTCCCGATGCCGCCGCGGTGAGACAGGAGCCAGCGACAGCCTGACAGGCGGGAACGTGAGGGTCTCTGGCAACCTCAAAGCTCCACGGGCACCTCCCTGCGTGTCCCTCTCTGGGGGAAAAATGCTGAAGGGGGACAACGGCAGAAAAGCCACCGTGCGAGCAGCGGCTCTCAGAGACCCTACACCCAGGGCGGGAAGGGGCTCTCCGAGCTCCGGGTAGGCAGTGGGCGGCAGTGACTCCCAGTCTAACACAAACTCTGGGGACGCAGCCACCCACCCTCACTCGCCGGATGGGGACGACCAGGCCAGAGAAGGCGGGCCTGTCCTTCTCGCTCTGCTCAGCCCTTCTCTGCCTGACTAGCTCCTTCTCGCCCCGGCGGCTGAGATGCCCTCACTCCTGGCTCCAGGTGCACCCCTGGCTGCACGGCGGGCCCCGTGGCTGGCTGCATCCATCCAGCCAGGGGGCCCGCAAGCTCCCCAGGGGCCGGGCTGCTGCACTGGCTGGTGCTCCAAACTGCCTATGGGGCTGACCGGGCCACTCACCGTGGGGCCCACATGGACCCAGTGACTAGTGCCAGGAAGGCCCCTCCGGCCACCAAGCCCAGAGCCCACACCCGGCAGAGGCTGTCCCGCCTCCAGTGCCTGCTCAGGGAAGCCCGTGTGACTGCTGCTGACTTTAGGACGGCACCTACGGGAGAGTGTGTGCAGAACAGAGAGAAGGAGCAGGGAAGTGTAACGGAGCTGGAGAGCAGACGGACCCAGTGCTGCCTCCCGCTTCCCTCCTCCATCTAAAAGGTGACCCTTCCTTTCCTGGCAGAACCCTGACGATCTGTGCTTGCGACCGAACGGGCCTACTGCACACAGGCACCATAAGAAGGGAAGCTTTGGGCACCCACCCCTCTTCCTCCTGCACCACGCTGTGATCTGGGGCCTGAGTGGCCCCTGGAAGCATCTGTTTCTGTAACCAAACCAAACGGTAAAGTATAACCCAGTTGAAAAGTGTTTTCTGGACTTGAGATGTGGAGAGGCCTGGGGTGAAAAACAATTCTATTCGTCTCTAATTGCTGTCTCCCCTTTTGTTGGCCGTCCACTTGAATGAAGGCAGTGTAGTAGAAAAAAGGTTCCCGGCAACCATGAGGCCAGCGTTCTGGATTGGGCACCTCAGAGAGGCAACTTCCCGGCCCTGGAACCCACACCAAGTATTTCTTCCCAGTCTGACATCTCAAGATAGGAGAAAAGAATTCAGATCTCCAAGGACATGCCTAGCGCAGGAGGCGGCTAACCAGGTCTGATCACCAAAACTGCACCCAATATTTACTTTTTAATTTGCTGACCTTTTCGTGATAAATTCTCTTACCAAAATGGGTAAGCCTTTGTAAGCTTTAGCCCGAGGAGAGTCATTACAGAAAGAAAACCAGAAAATGACGGGAAGTCGGGTACGTCAGGCCACACCTTCACTCTGCGGGCCCCGCGGGACAAGCCAGGTCTGGCTGAGGGGTGGCAGCTGCACGGAACTCGGGCAGGCCGGGGCCAGAGGAAGGGGGGATCGCTCTACCCCCAGGAGGAGCCCGGCCCATCCTGGGCTCACCTGGCAAGATGCCTCCCAAATGCACCGACTTCAGAGAAAGGGAATGAAAACACATAGAAGAGAAACTACCCAGAAAATCAATCAATAAGGGCAGTGAGCGGCCCAGCTCAGTGTTTATGGGCCACTGATGGGTCGGGCTCGTTAAGAAGAGGATTTGTTTTGGGGCGTGAGAGGCCTAAGGAATATTCCTTTCCACAAAGAGCCGGGGATATATGCTCTGTGGCAAGGATCAGGAGGAGCTCCTTTCGCCAGGAAACACCCTTCCCCGGGGACGACAGAGAGCTCCTGTCTTTTTAGAAAACACAAATAATGGCTCTGCTTGCCTCTGGCTTGAGTTATTTCTGGAAAATTTAAGAGGTGCCATCCAGGAACAGCACCTCCAAGCAGGAGAGAGGGGGGACAGCCTGGGGCGCAGTGGCGTCCCCGAGGAGCTGCCATCAGCCCTCACGCTCACCCGCAGGTCAGCGTGGACGGCAGGCTGAGGGCCTGCCTCCACCTTGGTCTGTTCTGCTCAGACACAGCTTATTAATCCACAGAACTTTCTCTCAGCCAGAGAGAAGCCCCAGAACAATTTCCCTGCTGACTTAAAGGCATATGGCCTCAGTCCGCTGCCCAACTTTTTTTTCTTTTTAAAGATTTTATTTATTTGACACAGAGAGAGAGAACACAAGTAGGCAGAGCAGCAGGCAGAGGCAGAGGGAGAGGGAGAAGCAGGCTCTCTGCTGAGCAGCGAGCCCAATGTGGGGCTCGATCCCAGGACCCAGGACCCGAGCAGAAGGCAGATGCTTAATGCAGTGAGCCACCCACGTGTCCCCCAACTTCTTTCTCATAGGCTAAGCAGGACTAGTGCTCCGTGGAAACCGCAGCCCCCACTAAACAAAGCCTTCACCTGTGGTGAATATACTGGGATATACTGGGATATACTCAGCTTTTCCGCCACTGAAGAGCAGCTTCCTCGCTGTCCCGGGACGGCTGACACTGAGCCACAGAAAACACGGTGTCATCGCGGTGCTTCTCCCTTCCAACAGGAGCGTAAGCGGAGGCAAACACTGGATAACCCTTAACATTCCGGTCTCTCCCCCAGCCTGCCAGAACCAAGGACACACTCCCTCCAGTCTTACCACTTCCCCCGCTTCCCTGCCCTGATCCGAGCACACAAAGACCCTCCTGCTAAAACAGTTACCACGTATCGCCAGCAAGAAATGAAAAACCAAAACAAAATTTTACAAAATTCTGCCACGAGACAAGAATACCTACGCGTCGCCTCTGCGCTTCCGGCGCGGCGGCCGATGGAAAGCACACGGGAGCCAACGCCTACACTGCTGGAGAACATCAAATGACCCAGCCGGCCGGCTTCTAGCTGCTACCCCGGGAAGCCCTGCGGAGGGGCGGGGGATGGACAAACACAGCCATCCCGCTGCTGCTTACCCCGCTGCCTCTCACTTGAGCCCCTCCAACCAAGTTACTGGCTCGGATTCTGCTGCTTCTAGAAAAGGCACACCTGGCGGCTCTACTGCCTTCCCCTCTGGTATTTGTTCTTCTGCACCGAGAGCTGTTGTCTGGGGCCCATCGGTGGGAGCTGCCTTCCGTTGACTGTTCCTGTGGTGGGGCTGAGCACAGAGAGCTGTCCTATGCTGCCCGACAGCCCAGCAGGGGCCAGAGGCTCAGCTTTTGAATTGGGACAAGTCAAAGGGCCACCTGCCCAGCTGGGAGGCAGCACACTTGAAACTCCGCCTTAGGCTAATCATCAAACACCACGCCTGACCTGGCCTACCACAGTCCATCAGTAAACAAGCCAATACTCTCCATCACTATTTCTTTTCTAGATAATGAGTGCCCTTTCCCGGAAAACAGGACCCTAAAGTCACTTGCCCTGTGACTCAGAAAAGCCGGCTTGAACGCTCGCACAGAGGTCAAGTCGCTGTGCCTGCTGTGAAAACCATTTCGTTATCTGGTGCCAGAGGAGCCTGCGGACAAGCAGCAGACCCAGAGACGACTCAGATGATCACGTTTTTAGACATCAGCTCCCGGAGGCTGGGAGCCAACAGGAAGCGGGGCTGCCCATCCCCGAGAGGGCTGAACGGGCCAAGCGGATGCCCAAGTTCTCACCACCGGCTCACTGGAAGCAGGTGCCAACGACGCTGGGGGATGCTTAATCGGAGGGCCGGTTCTACTTCCCCTGCAAAGGCGGAGCGATCTTGGCAGACACTGTACTTCAAACTGAGTAAGACAGCCTGCGGCTCAAGTGTCCATTTCCTTCTGCTAAATATAGAGGTAACACATCGGGAGCAACAGAACGCAGGGAGAAGCCGCTCCGACTCCAACTCCCACCGTGCTGTCTGGCGGGGTCCGGGGGCCGAAGGAGGAGGGACACGAGGGGAGATTGCTTACACGGATTCCATTTCCAGGTCATCCTCCTGAGAAAGCTGTAGGTAGGGGTTATCTGAAGCCGGACGGAATTTACAGCCCGTTAGAACAAAGAATACCAGCGTGGCCATTTCGTCCAGGAGCTGCGAATTAAAACCCACCCCGAAAAAGGGATTAGCAAGGCTGTTCTTCTGAAAGCAGTGGAACTAAAACTGGTGCGGTACTCACCCCCCCACCAAAGGTCAGGGCAGAGCTGGGGAAGGGTCTCCTCATGAGGTGGGTCAGAGCCTCAGCTAGGAGCATTCTGCCCAGGGATGACGGTTAAGACCCCAGGCTTTAATCAGTCTTCACCAGAATCTTTTAAGAGCTCCTTCTAGCCTCACGTTTCCCGTAGTGCCCTCAGCACCAAGCGGGCGCCTCAAGGAAAAGTCTCATTGCTGTGCCCTCCGCCCGGAACTGGTGCAGCACCGAGTGCCGACTACACGTCCCGGCGAGAACAAGAAAGGCAACAGGCTCTAGATCATTCCGTGGCTTCCCCTAGGAGTCAACGAGCTCGAGTCTACGGCAAAGACACTGTGTTACTGAAATACTCGTGGGTAAAGAAGGACGTTCTGGATTCTGAGCTTTCCTGAGCCCCATAACTGAAGGAAAAAACCACGACTCATTGCGTTTTAATTATCCAGGGCGAGGCTCACACTCTCTGCCTGAGGCTTTTCTCTTCCAAGTCTTGTAAAATTGAAAACTAAAATCAATAATGCAATTACTTCCAGATTTTTCATGTAATCCAGCAGCTTTCCTGGGCAAACAGATCATCTTAGTTGTGGGCCAGAGGCGACAGGAGTGGCCACTGCCTGATCCCTCCTGAGCGACCTCACATTACACCCCTCCCCCTCGCCCCCTCCTCCCCCGGCACCCCGCGCCGTCCCCACACCCGAGCCCCGCACCTGGTAGAGCCATTTCCACTGGAACGGAACGGCGAGCTTGAGGAGGAATGCGATGATCCTGGTGAAGTATATGTAACACACGATCTGCGGGGCAGGGATAAGAAATGAAATCAACATGGAAAGGACAGCACTGCTTCTTTTCAACATCTTGCTGTCACAAAGGAACAACAAAAGAGAAGACAGAATTCCCTGAGGAAAATCATTTGACACTTAAGGTGCTAATTAATAAACATGGCAGAGACGGCTTCTCTGGCCACCCCACTCAAAAGGACTTGGCCCTCACCTCTAGGGGACCACCCACCCGACGTGGGGAGCACAAGGCATCGGGTGTGGCTGCTCTGAACTCTCACGCCTTCCTCCGCCTTTTCCACATACACGACCCACTGACTTCAATCCCCAAAGGACAGGATTTTTTCTTCCCAGGCCCTGAGGCATGTTTCCGAGTAGTGATAGCAAAACACTGCCCTCAGGGCCCACACTGCTTCCAACTCTGTGGCAGAGGCCCACACCCGCAGGGCGTACCTGAGTACTGAGTACCAGAGTAACACCGAGTATTCTAGTAAGGGAAGATGTGGCAAGGATTCCCCTCAACGGCCCCTGGGACCACGCCCAGGGAAGGACCTGTCCAACCCACAGATGGAAGAGGGCTCAGAAACTTTCTTTTAGGAATCAGGAAGCAAACTCTTGAAGAGCTTTGACTTTGTCTTAATAATCTTTGTCTTAATAATTTACAGCAGTTCCTCCTTTTGGTGTCTGCTCATAGGGACTTTTTTCTCATTTTTGCAAATGACTAAAACAAGCAAGCCAAGGGGCTGCTCTGTCTGGCCCGTGCTTGGAAGGGCGCCCAGAGAAACAAGCACGGGACCGTTACCGGGGATCACCTGGGGGAGGGGGAGTGGCGAAGGGGTAGAAGATCAGGGGCCCTTTATTGTAAGAAAACATCAAGCCTGTATTACTCTTCCGAGTATCTAAAGCCAAATTTAAACCTAACGTTTAAGAAGGCGTGACTCAGCTGTTTAATTTCTCCGATCAAAAGACACAATTTGGTTTGATAAAATGAAATCTGCATGGCCAAGGTAGCACATCTCGTGCTTCCGCCAGTTCTTTGGAAGTTCATTTGTTCTACTCCTTGAACTGATCTTATTTACAGATTCAAGATTTTTTTTTTTTTACTCACCAAGACGTAATAGTGTCTGAAAAGTTTCAGCTTTGCTAAATTAATAGCAGCTAGGGAAAAGAAAGAACAGAATGACAGGCACATTAACTTCTTTTCTCATTTTTAAAAAGCAAGTGACATTCAAGTGCCCTCTGTTAAGAGGCCAAGTCTAACGCAGATGAGTACTGTCCAGGGGCACATCTCTATTTCTGGAAAAGCATCAGCTTGGAAGGATCACCACCCCCCCCCACCCAGGAAGAATCCGGGAGTTATGGGAGCCAGTGCATCTCCCCATTCTGGGCTCAAGAGCTTTCAACTTGCCATGCTGGGGGGTATACTGACGCCACAGAAAAGGGCAGACACTAAAAATCAAGCCACCCCTGCCTCCAAAAGCCAACGGTAAACATTTCAGCTCTGTCCCTGTGGCTGACAGAGCTGCGCTCCCCACTAGGACCAATCTGGGGTGGGGCCCTGAGCATCCCACTAGCTGAGGGTCTAAATTCAATTAACCCACAAGTGCGTCTTGCAAATTGCGCTTGTAACAAGCCCTTTAAATACAACCCCGCTGGCTGTGTCCTACCTTTGGATCGCTCAAGGTCAGGGAGCCAGGACAGCTAACTTCCTGCCACCGCCTATGGCCATGAAATATTGATGACCACAGAGGGTAGCCTGGCTCCCTCCCCGATTAGCAAGCTTTTCACAGTCATAAACCTTCCCGCAGGAGGCAAATTAATTTGGCTTAATAGCATTCAATTACTGGTTCCGTTTAAGAATGGCGCCGTGGGTGGAGAAGGTTCCTCTTCCTTTCCCCCCCTCTTCTGGCTCATGATTAGTGGGGGGGGCAGTCAAGCTTAGGGTTCCAAAAGAAATTCCTGGAATCCTAAATTAATCTTCAATGTGATGATTGGCTAATAGTATGTGCAAGAACCTTCTGGGAGAAACCGAACGCCTCCATGAGGAGAGGATCAGAAAATTTTCAGAGCAAATCTAACCCTCCAAGATGAGAGGCTGTAATACCCAGGTGTGGAGCTGGGATCGACTCACGCACGCAACGTTCGAGGAAGGTAAATGAAAGCAGGCAGATCAGCAAAGTTTTCTTAACTGGTAGTCTTGTTATTTTTAAATAAAATTAGATCTCTCTGGTTCACAGCCAGCTTGCCATTCACTCTGCCCCCGGCCAGGCTCTGGGATGCAGCCGACCCAGGATGGGACAGCTGTGGCTTTTGCCCCCAGCGGCTGCCGTCCCTCAGGGAAAGGGAGATGCTACACGCCCAGTGCAAGGGACACAGGGTACCCAGTGGGTGACGGGAGCGTGCAATGCAAGTAGGTGCTCCTGCCGGTCCGGGGGTGAGGGCGGGGGTAGGAGAAGTTCCACTGAGGACCAAGGGTTAAACCTGAGAATTCTGTGTCAAGCTAAGCCACCACGGATTAAATGCTTCACACATCTGCATGAACCAGTATCCTTTTGTGTGTCTTTCCGCGTGGGCATTTGCTGCTCCTGTGGTCAAGGAAATGCACCCCCCCGCCCCGAAGCGAAATAGTTCTTGAACACGAACACTCAGTTCTCTTCTTTGTGAACAGCCAAGGAAGAACATTAACACTTACACCGTTAGGTAATAAAAAATGCCTGAGAAGTCTCTTCTGAATTTCGTTTGCTGAAATCCTTGCCACACCCTGCCCTGGCTTCACCAAGCACCCTCAGCCAGCCGGAGACAAGTGTGAGGGGTTTAGTGCTGGATGTTAAGGTCCCAGGCAGGCTGGGCTGCTCCCAGAAAGGGGCCCGCCCAGAAAGGGGCTCCCGACCTAGACCAGGGGCCCAGGGGTGAGAGAGGGGATTCCCAGAGGAGCTGGTGCCTCAGAGAGGCCTAACCGGGGCTCGGGAGGGAGAAAGAGCAGAGAGGCCAGTGGACGGCGCTCGGGAAGAGCAGATACAAGGGCTCAGGGCTGAGAGGCCCCCGCGTGTGGGGAAGAGGAAGCTGGCAGCCGGACGGTGGAGAGACCAGGGCACGGGCTGGACCGCAGGGAGAGCCGAAAATAGAGCCGATGCAGAAGACCACCAACCATCCTCCTTGGCGGAGCCGAGGGCACCAGGGAGCCTCTGAAGGGTCCGAAGCCGGGGTGCCTTGATCACATCGACATTCGAGAACAATTTCTCCACAGAAAGGATGGAAAGAACCAAGAACGAGAGCCCAACTGCCGTCCAAAGCCTGGAACTCGCAGAGGTCCGTCTGAACCGTGGCGAGGCCCTTCTCGATCAGTGAAGACCCCGCCTCGGAGGCTGGCGGGGGAAATGGACAGACTAGGTAAGTCTGGTAGTCCCCTCCCTCCCTGCCAGGGCGAAGAATTCGGGGCTGACAAGGGAGGGAGGCACGGGGTGAGGGTGCTGCAGGGCCAAGACCACGTGTGAGGGGAAGGGTGTGGAAGGCGCCACATCTCATGTCTCCCTGGAGCCAGGGGCCACCAAGTCGCACACTCCAGGCTGCTGTAAGACATCCTGAGCTGAGGCAGGCCACGAAGTGCCTCAAAGATGAGCCTGTGCGCCCATGCCCCGGCACCGATGCCATGCCACTGCAGGACGCGGGCGAGGACAGACAAACAGACCTGGGGACAAGTGGTGCTGCCTCTAGGAAAGGCAGCCCCAGTAAGGGAAGCTCTGTGTCATCTGCAAAACCCAGCAGTCACGACAGAGGTCACTTCCAGTCACACACGAGACATACCGCTGGCCCTGCTCCGGGGGCCAGGCCCCCACAGGGTGATCCAGTCACAGCCGGGGCCGCAGAGGCAGGGAGGGAGCCCACGTACTGAGCTTGGAAACAGAAGCAGGTAGCAGTGCAGGCCCTGCACATTTGAACAACTTGGGTTCAAGTTCCAACTCTGCTGCTTGCTGGCTGTGTGACCTCAGAAAAGCCACCTAACTTCTCTGAGCCTCGGTTTCTTCATCTGTCCAACAAGGATAACAACGCCTACCATGAGGGTTGTTGGCAGAGGTGAGGAGACAGTGCGTGGAAAGCAAACGGCACCCAGTAAGCACGTGGCCCATGTCTACTGCTTCCGCACGAGGGTTATATAGCATCGACCCAACACTAACTGGCCCGCAGACTGTTACAGCGGCTGCCACATCTGGCAGGAACCCAGGCTCCAGTGAGCGCGACTGGACCGAGCGGGGACGCGGGGGCTGCCATCTGCACACGACGCGGTCAGCCTGCCGAGCAGCGAGGATCCAGCCCTAGAGGGGAAGCCTCACCAGCATTGCGCAAGGAGCAGCCAACAAAGCAGCACGTCACAGCCCGGGATCCCAGGCCGCCTCCTGCTTTTTTCCAAAAGTGCTGTCCCTGGAGCGGTGGATGCTGCCAGCTCGCTGCTCACTGGCTCAAGGCAGGCCAGCCTCCCACGGGAATAGAGGCCCCTTGAGTCTGGGCTGGCTATTTCTGACCCCATCACCACAAACAGCAAATATGGTCAAAGAGTGAGTCTGGTGGGAGGAAAATGCCTCGAACAAGAGCCCAAAGCCCCACAGTCTAGTCACTGCACAGTCATGGCTCCATGTGCCTGGGCCTGGCCCATCCCTCCCTTCTCAGGCATGGGTCTGCTTGTGGTCAGGATGTTTTTATGGCAATGGTTTTTCTGGGGTGAGCACCAGAATCACCCTGAGAGCTTCTTCTAGAACAGATGCCCGGCTGCCATTGTTACAGAATTGGACTTAGCCAGAAGAACTTTGAAGAAGCTCCCAGGGAACGGGGAAGGAGGGAGCGGGGGGCAGGGAGGTTGTGCATCTGCTCTAGGAGCTCCTGTGAGGCCCACCTCCTGCTATGGGCTCCCCCACTCTCCCCCCAGGAAATGGCCAGGACTCTGGATTTTGGCAACTATTTTTTACTGATGAGAACAGAACAAGTGCCCACAGAGGCAGGAAGGGCCCAGCTGTTTCAAATAATTACCAAGGCAGGGACGCCTGGGTGGCTCAGTCAGTTAAGCATCTGCCTTGGGTCATGATCCCAGGGTCTTGGGATCAAATCCCACATTGGGCTCCTTGCTCGGCTGAGAGCCTGCTTCTCCCTCTGCCCATTCTGCCTGCCACTCCCTCTACTGTGCTCTCTGCCGCCCCCCCAATAAACAAATAATTTAAATCTTTAAAAACACAAACAATTACCAAGGCAGCCATCTCTGTGACCAGTATCAAGAGCAAAGGTACCCCAGCTAGAGGAGATACTGCCCCTTCCCTAGACTTTTACCTTTCCTCTGTACTCCCAAGAGGAACGAGGAGGCTGGCAAGAAGACAGATGGCCCCCTTCCTCCCCACTGGACTCGCCTGGATGGTCCTGAACCACGACACTGGTTGTCAGCATCGGCGGAGTGAGGGACCATGTGCCAGGCACCTCTCATGCTTCCTCTGGGGTAAAAACCTCACAACAGCCCCCGTGAAGGAACAACCGCTGTGACCACTGCCTCACAGAGGAAGAACTAAGGCCTGGAGAAGGTTAGCAGATTAGCCAATGTCACACAGCTTTTAAGGAGAAAAGCAAGTACTCAACACCCAAGTCCACAGCTCTCTAAAGACCACGTTCTCAATGCCTACACTCTGCACTAAGAGAAAGGCAATTCATAGCTTTGTAATCCCCCTGCCAGCCCATGGCTCAAAACGCCGGGCAGTGCCCAGGAGCTGCCAGCAATCCATCTTGAGGAGTTAATACTGGGTGATTTACAAGGCACACAGAAGCAAAGGCCCGTGACAGTCTCTTCAAGGGTAAAACATTTCCAAAACAATCCTTCTCTGGGTATAAAGAAAGCCCCGAAGCTTAAAACCATCCCCACCTACCCCAAATCCTTTTCTCCTGCTTCCTCCCTGCCATGCTTCAAAGGGAATTTTGAGTCAAACACAAAAATTGCAGAAATAAGGATGCTAGCAAGGCCTGGCTGCCGTCAGCGTTGCTCTGACTCATTGTCAAGCTCTGCGGCTCTACAGTCTGCTTAAGCTCCAAGTTCAAGCTCCCCCTGCTGATGGCGGGGCGGGGGGTGGGAGGTGGCACAGCAGCTGCCCCCACTTTCGTGGCCGAGCACAGGCCTGGAAGCCGGGCCACACGCTGACCTGAGACCACGCTGGCCTGAAACTATCCATTTTGGGGAGACACCAGCTCAGCAGGTGGTCTCTGGCCTCCACTAAGAGGAGATCCCACCAACCCTTCTCATGAAGACAGTATGAGGAGCAGGCATGGGGAACGGCTGTGTAAGACAAGAACTCTGGGAGCACCTAGGTGGCTCAGTGGGTTAAGCCCCTGCCTTCAGCTCAGGTCGTGGTCCCAGGGTTCTGGGATTGAGCCCCGAGTCGGGCTCTCCGCTCCGCAGGGAGCCTGCTTCTTCTTCTCTCTGCCTGTGATCTGCCTACTTGTGATCTCTCTCTCTCTGCCAAATAAGTAAAATTAAAAAAAAAAAAAAAAGACAAGAACTCTGTAGAGAAGGAAACTCTGACTTTCAAATGGTTGAGGGTCCTGTGAAAAGTGGTTCAAAATACATTTTCAGGGGTTCCTGGGTGGCTCAGTCAGTGAAACATCTGCCTTTGGCTCAGTCATGATCCTGGAGTCCTGGGATGGAGCCCAGCACGGGGTTCCCTGCTCAGTGGGGAATCTGCTTGTTCCTCTGCCCCTCCCCCTGCTCGTGAACTTGCATTCTCTCTCTCTCTCTCTCAATAAATAAATAAGCCTCTGCCTTCGGCTCAGGTCATGATCTCATGATGGAGTCCCGCATCGGGCTCTCTGCTCAGCGGGGAGCCTACTTTCCCCCCCACCCCTGCCTCTCTGCCTACTTGTGCTCTCTGTCAAATAAATAAATAAAAACTTCAATAGATAAATAAATAAATAAAATCTTTAAAAATACATTTCCAATATACATTTAAAACAATGATCCAGAGTTAGAATTAATTTTAAAAGAATGGGGGAAAAAAGGGACTTAAGGAGAAAAATTAAGCTCTGACTAGCTCAGAGTGATGGAGGGAGGGAAAAGCAATGAGGTGGTCCAGGATCACAGAACACGAGAGAGGTAAAGGGAAGGAGAAAACAGAGCAGGTTTTGCGGGTTTGTTTGTTTTTCCTTTTTTAAGATTTTATTTATTTGACAGAGATCACAAGTAGGCCAAGAGGCAGGCAGAGAGAGAGAGGGAGAAGCAGGCTCCCTGCTGAGCAGAGACCCTGACGTAGGGCCCAATAACAGGACCCTGAGATCATGACCTGAGCTGAAGGCAGAGGCTTAACCCACTGAGCCCCCTAGGCACCCCCAGAGCAGGGTTTGTTAAGGTTGTCAAGAATAAGACTTCCTTCAAGAGATACCAAGCGAAATTCAGAAGACAACGAGAGGGTAAAACTGATTATTATGCCAGGAAATGCTTGGTAAAAGATAAAAGTAAGTACAAAACACCTAAATACAGGCGACAGTTCGTGTAACCGACCGAGGCATCATGTGTCAGCTTGCTTATGTCCGCAGAGGATATGACGGTTTGTGCACAGCTTATGCTCATGAACTCCCAAAGTACGGTGGGAAGGTTGGCCTGATAAATTATGCCGCAGCGTACCGTGCTGGCCCGCTGCTGGCCCGCAGGCTCCTCAACAGGTCTGGCATGGACAAGATCTAGGAAGGCCAAGTGGAAGTTACTGGAGATGAATGCAACGGGGACAGAAGCGTTGATGGTGAACCTGGTCCCTTCACCCACTATCTGGATGCAGGGCTTGCCAGAACTACTGCCGGAAATCAAGTTTTGGGGCCCTCCGGGGAGCAGTGGATGGAGGCCTGCCTATCCAAGAAGAGGTGGAACGGTCCCAAAATGGCTCTTGCCCAAGAGAAAGACCGGGTAGCTCGGAAGAAGGCAAGCTTCCTTCCAGCTCAGGAGTGGGCTGCTGAGAGCTAATAACCAAACCACAATTCTCTATGAAGATTATTTCAGATAAAGATAGTAATAACCTTATTCATCAAGTAGCAAAAAATAAAAAAGCAAAAAAACAATAAAACAATAATTGAGGAATGGTCAAAATTCACCCAACTGAACAGGTAAGGACTATGCACCTTATTGTAAGCAAAAGTTACTGTAAAGGAACAAGAAAAAGAAAGAAGTAAAAATGGCCCAAGAGACCGGCTGACAGCCACAGGGAAGACTGTAAGATCTCTGCCGTCACAACTGGTGAGTTTCTGTTCTTGTCCCCTTCTGCTCTAGAAACACCAAAGGCCCTTTGCAGGTGGGAGGTGGGGTCCTAAGGACCCATGCCGACCTGACTCTGCTCCTGTCTCCGCCAGCCCGCAGCTCACATGGCGCTGGAAGCCTCCCTAGTCTGACATCATGGCTGGGGCTGGGCTGAGCCAAGGAGCACGCCGCTCCCCGCCTGTCCATGGCACGGACTCACAGTTGGCAATGAGCTGGGTGAGGAAGAAAGTCAGATGTCCCCCTGCATCATGACACAGCCTGGCCAACAGCAGACAACACCTTCTCCATAAGAGAACCACATCTCCCCAAATACTGTGATAGGTAATCAACCGAGAAGCATTGGTTTCGACCGTGACTCAGGACTTGCAGAAACCAAATCCAAGCCAAGGCCCCTGGGCAGAAGAACCCTGTCCCAGACCAGGAAGGGCACACCGACTCACATCGCAAACCAAGCCTGCGGGGTGGCCAGGGGCCCCCCAAGACAGCAAGGTGCCCCATGTTTTGAAGGCCTAATAAAAAAAAATGGCAACGTGTCCATGATGTGGCTGCTTCTCAGGCTGGGGATATATACAGTGGCCTCTCTGCTTTTGGTTATGGACTATATTAATTCAGGCTGTAACAATGACTGATTATTTTGAAATGCTGAGCAGAAGCTATGATTTTATTAACGACATTAAAGGAAGTTTGGGTGATCTGCTAGGGGAAAGTAATGAAAACAGGGTTTTGGTGATTAAAAGAAATGATAAATCACCGCAGTAGCCAGTCTAATCAAATACTCTTTCTTTTGCCTTACTTCTTCGTAACAGCCTATCTGGCTGTAGTTTTACCCTTTCCAGGGTCATGGACTCCTTTGAGATTTGCTGAAAGCCATGAACCCTCTGCCTAGGTAAATGCATGCATGCACAAAATCTCACCCAGTTTCTGGTGCCTACACACCCCTTCCCCTAATGCACTCGTGGATGCCACATGGAAAACGTGGGACCTAGAGAGCTGGCCACACTCAGACATGAGGCGGCCTTGAGTGCAAGACAGAATGCCACACTGCCCCCACCCCGTGGCAGGGGAACCTTTTTTTTTTTTTCTAAGATTTTATTTATTTGACAGATAGAGATCACAAGTAGGCAGAGGAGCAGAGACGGGGGGGGGGGGGGAAGCAGGCTCCCTGCCGAGCAGAGAACCCGATAAGGGGCTCAATCCCAGGACCCTGACATCAAGACCTGAGCCGAAGGCAGAGGCTTAACCCACTGAGCCACCCAGGAGCCCTGGCAGGGGAGCCTTCTGAGCCGCTGCATCACACCGGCCTGAGAGAAAGCCTTCTTGGCCTGCCAGCACGCCACCTTTCTGGAGCAGAGGGCTGTTTATGGTGCTCTCATGGTAACGGGTTCAGACTTCAGGGTTGGGAGAGGATCATGAACATATGCTCCAGCTCCACACCCAGGGCCAAGAGGAAGGATGAAAATTTTTTGAGTGATCAGATAAAGGGCATCTCATTTTTTCTGCCTCTTCTCTCCTGTTATCCTGAAACCGTGCTCCAGAGTGGGCAATCCCAACGCTATCTTCAAGGGCAGGGCAGAAAACAGCACAGAACAATTCTGGCGGAACTCATCCCCGCCCAGGTGGCACCCAGTCCTAGAGCCCTCCCGTCGTGCTGGGGAAGGGAAATCACAGCAAAATGTGTGGCTGGGAGGCTCCTCCTTCTCCTCACCTCCTTCTTCACCCTAGGGCTTTTGACCTAGGGCTTCCTGGTCTGTCCTAGTAATAATCCTCCCTGCCTACCGCATCAGTGGCCCCGCGTACCTTAGTTTCTCCTGGGAAAATGTAAATAAAGATTGGAGAAACCTGAGATTATAGCCAGGAACTGAGTCAAAGGAGTCAGGGAAGACAGTGCTTATAAACGTCAGCCCCGGTGCAAATGTAAAACCCGGAGCGCTCCTGGTAAACGGACGGCAAGTCATGTTAAAGGCCATCTTGTTAGTGAAAGAAAAACACAGGGTCCTATTAGAATAATTAGGTACAATATCAGAACAGATAATGGTGCAAAAGCTATTGCCCCAATCAAATGACAACACAGTCCTAGACACAAAAATGGAGTTCCATAAACGCTTACAAGCGGTAAGTTCTTAGATCTATGCAAGCCTTACAGTTTTCAAAGCGCTAAGTAAGGGGTGAGCAGTCAGTGGTGAGTATCATTCTGTTATAGATATGAATCTCTTTAATGTCTAACAACAGCCAGGAGTTGACGAGCTTTTTCTCTAGAAGCTCAGAGAGCACCCTCGTGGGCCTGATGATCTCCACCCCAAGGACTCAACTTTGTCATTGAAGCGCAAAAGCACCCACAGACAGTGCACACACAAACGGGCAAGGTGCATTCCAGGAAAACGTCATTTACAGGGGCCGGCGGGGGGCGTCACCCTCCGCCCGTTGAACGTCTGCCTTCAGGGGTCCTGGGATCAAGCCCCATGTCAGGCTCCCTGCTCAGAGGGGAGTCTACTTCTCCCTTTCCCTCTGCCACCCGCCCCCTTCTCCTACTTGTGCATGCGCTCTCTCTAATAAATAAATAAAATCTTTTAAGAAAACTATTTATAGAAACAGGCCAGGGTAATTTTCTTCCTTTCTCATCAATGGGTTTTTCATTAGGTCTGTTTACATGAATGCCCCCAAATAAAACATACTTTTTTGGCACGAGATGCCCAGAACTAATGAACTCTAAATATTTAGTCACAAGAATCCAGCTACGTAAGTCTAGGCACGGGAAAAAAAAAAAAAAAAAAACAGGCAGGCTTTTCGGTCATGGCGGTCATGACCACGAGAGATTCAAGAAGCCTCATCCCTATCACACGGTTCTCAAACTTTTGGTCTCAGGATTCCTTCCCACTTTTTAAAAATTACTGAGGACCTCAAAGAACTTTGTTTATGTGGGTAAAATCTACCAATATTTATATCAGAAAATTAAACAAATTTCAAAAGTATTTAATAATCAATTTAAAAGTAACAAATCCATTACTAGTATAAACATTTTTTTAATTAAAAATAACTCATTCAAGGGTGCCTGGGTGGCTCAGTGGGTTGGGCCTCTGCCTTCGGCTCGGGTCATTATCTCAGGGTCCTGGGATCGAGTCCTGCATCGGGCTCTCTGCTCAGCAGGGAGCCTGCTCCCCCACCCAATCTCTGCCTGCCTCTCTGCCTACTGTGACCTCTCTCTGTCAAATAAATAAATAAAATCTTAAAAGAAACTCATTCAAAAAAACTTGAGATGATTGGAATTGTTTTGTTTTTGTAAAATCTCTTTGATGTCTGGCTTAACAGAATACAGCTGGATTCTCATATCTGCTTCTGTAGTCAATGTGCCATGAAAGAGTGTTTTGGTTGCACTATGTGAAGAAAATACAGCCTTATACAGACAGGGGCCTTTTCAGAGAACTGTGAACAGTCTTCTTTGACAATAAAACTTGACAACTGGTAGTTTTTTGGTTTTTTTTTTAAGATTTTATTTGACAGAGAGAGGCACAGTGAGAGAGGGAACACAAGCAGGGGGAGTGGGAGAGGGAGAAGCAGGCTTCTTCCCCCCAAGGAGAAAGCCCAATGCAGGGATCAATCCTGGGGTCCTGGGATCATGACCCGACACATGCTTAACGACGGAGCTACCCAGGTGCCCCGACAAGTGGTAGCTTCTTAAAGATTAGTGAGGTGGGGAATCTGAAACTGTATCAGTGAGCGTCCATGACCTGTCATTTGTTGTGAGTTCAAGCCCCGCGCTGGGTGTAGAGATTACTTTAAAATCTTGAGGCGCCTGGGTGGCTTAGTCAGCTGAGCATCCGACTCTATTTCGGCTCAGGCAATGATCTTGGGGTCATGAGATGGAGGCCCTCGTAGGGCTCCCTGCTCAGTGGGGAGTCTGCTTGTCCTTCCCCCTCTGCCCTGGCCCCTCTCATGTGTACCTGCACTCTCTCTCAAATAAATAAATACATCTTTTTTAAAAAAGAAAAATCTTAAAGAAAAAATCCAATGGTCCACCTTGCACTTTGAATGGATATTTTATTCATGCATGACTGTGTCACATGCTGGCCAGGTTCGACCCAGTCACACAGGTCTCTGAAATATTGACTCTTTTTATCATAAAATACTTTTTAAAGTCACATTTGTTAATATTACCCCTTCTCACATATGTCTTTTAAGAAGAGGGAAGCTATCAAGCCTTCAGTGGTGGATATAAGTCTTCCTAAATTAACATTTGTGCTTTCAAGTGAAAATGAAATCGCCAGCAACAAATACTTCTCATTTCCCCGAACTGTTTACTTTATTCATTTTTAAGATGTCTGACAAAAGCTCATGTCTGAGTAGCCATACCAAAGTTTTATTCTTTCAAACAAAAATGATTTCCCAAGAGAAAAGCAGCTGGTTCAGCTTGCAACTCCAACAACTGTACATGTGTGTTCCCATAAGACAACTATCATACTCCGGTGCCTGACAGAAGTGCTTCACGTATACTTCCCATTTCATGACATTTGGAATGTTAAAAGACATATGTTTAAGGGTTGAGATCTAATAACAGTAGTTTTTACTATTTCATTGAGGTCACTCTTTTTTTTTTTTTAAAGATTTTATTTATTTATTTGACAGACAGAGATTACAAGTAGTCAGAGAGGCAGGCAGACAGAGAGGAGGAAGCAGGCTCCCCACTGAGCAGAGAGCCCGATGCGGGGCTCCATCCCAGGACCCTGGGATCATGACCTGAGCCGAAGGCAGAGGCTTTAACCCACTGAGCCACCCAGGTGCCCCCACTGAGGTCACTCTTAAGTGAAAGGAGCCTCTTTCACCCCTGGCAAGCAGGGAGTAAAGGCTGCTGATACAGTTCGGTGCTACTGCCTCGAATCATGCTCAGGTCGCCGCTGCCTGACCCACCACTGCTCCTGTACCATCAGAGCCAACGTCAACAGCAAAAAACGATGACCGTGGCCAGCAATGAAAACAGCATGACCCCGAGGACCCTCGTGGGAACTGCTACCCTGATGAGTACTTCCCACGGCCGCAGCTACTTGCAGAACGTGGCAGCCGCTCCCAGTGAGGCCAGGCCTCCACAAACCTTGCCACCAGAGCCTGTCACCGTTTGTTTAAATGCCTCTGGAGCTCACATAACAGCCAGAGTCCTCAGAACACTTCCTCTGAGTCTTCCTCAGAAACACGACAGGGAAAAAAGACAAGCAGCGGCAGGAACTATTAACCAAATGTAGGACGTCTATCCCCCCGCCAGTCCTCAGAGGTAATGATGGTGGAGTAAGGAGGAAACAGGTCCACCCTCAAGGGCAGTGACAGTCAATGTCGGCGGGCAAAACCTGGTGCAACCCGAGCTCGGGTGTCTGTGCGGTACTCGGGAAGCTTCTGTTCAGAGAACGCAGCGCGACAGTGACTTTCAACGACCCAGGAGCTCAGAGAAGCAACAGCGTGTGACAGAGGAGACAAAGATGCAGCTGAAGGACACTGGGTGGTTTCATCCTTAATGTTTCCCTCAGGTTCAGTCAAAAGGACTCCAAAGACGAAGAGGTAAACATCCAAACAAGCGCTCTGAAGGCCCCCCCCCCCCGCCACCCCAAATGCAGGGACAGCCACTGCAAACAGCACTTCCCCCACTGGCAATCAGTGAGCCTGGACTGCACTTACACGGAGAGTCTCAAGCCCAAGTCACTGTCAAGGTCATGCACTGAGTCAGTGGCACAAAGAGCCTCAGATCAGGAACCATCAGCTGCCAACCTGCAAAATGTTTGCGGATCTAGCAGCGGCCATCACTGCCCATGGCCTTCACTCTGCCAGCTGCCTCCAGACCGCGGAAGGGGGCGCTGAGCAGCACGGGCTGGGGGGGTGGGCGGTCAAGCACAACACCGGGGAGCCTGCGGCGGGGCGCTTAGCAGTGTGCTGGCTCCAGCTCCTGCCTCACTTCTGTCCCCACCTGCTCTGCTGTCACAACCCGGGGTGGCTTGCGCTGAGGGGCAGGGGATGCTATTCCTGAGAGTTCTCTGCAGGGGGGACGTGACCTCCCAGCCTCTGGAAGAGTTACTGGCATAACCATTTTTCAAAGTCCTGAATGAAATGTGCATTTGCAGATCAGCAAATAAGCAGCCACGGCCTAAATCAATTCAGTGAAAGCACATTGATCAAGACACCCGCACTCTAACTACTCTGTCCTCCTTTTTAAATTAAATTAAATTTACTTATTTGACGGACTGAGACACAGCGGGCGAGAGGGAACACAAGCAGGGGGAGTCGGGGAGGGAGAAGCAGGCTTCCCGTTGAGCAGGGAGCCCGATGAGGGGCTTGATCCCAGGAGCTTGGGATCATGACCTGAGCGAAGGCAGACACCCAACAACTGAGCCACCCAGGCACCCTGACCCCCTTTCAAAGGATTTGTGATATCTGCTGATGCGAAACGGGGGCTTTCTTAACAATATGCCAACCAGCAAACCGTGAGCAAGAGCCCTGGTCTGCTCCTGTGACTTCCGGTTCTGACACTGCTCTCGCTGAATAGGTCACGTGCTGTCACCTGGTGGAGAAAACGAGAAACTGCCTCGTGTGCCCCAGACGACGACAACAGCATTCAGGTCCTCGTTTCTTTTCACTACAGATGCGTGGGGACAATTCCGATCCCATCTTGGCTCAGCCGGCTAACCATCAACCACTAGCCACCAGCCACTTGCGGAATGAATGGTCACAGAGACGATTCATCACCGTGGTCATCCCCAAGCCCTTCAAAGCTGGCTGCGGAAAGCAGAGAGGCCGTCAGAGGGATCAGGACGATGGAGAAGAGGGAAGTGGAGCTGGTGACGAAGGTCAGAGGATCCACAAAGGGGAACGGCGAGGCCAAGAAGAAAACTACCCGTAAAACTCACCAACTGGAGGACGGCCTCCTTGGAATTTTTAAGCATTTTCAGCCCAGCAGTAAGAGAAATGAATCCAGAAACACCAAAGTGTATAAAGATGAAAAAGTAAAATGTCTCACCTCAAGATATTAAAACATTTTTTAAACTTTCAATTTTGAGTAATGTCTATATCCAACATGGGGCTCGAACCCACGACCCTGAGATCAAAAGCCACATGGTCCACCGACTGAGCCTGCGAACCAAGCCAGCTGGCTGCCCCTTAATACGTTAAAACTGAGAGAACGACCTATTCATTGACAAAAATAATAAAGGCTCCTTTTTATGTGACAAGCACAGAAAAAGAAGAAAGAAGACAAGAGTATCTCCCGGACAGTTATTCTCAGAAGGTGAGTTTTTATTTTTTATTTTGGATTTTTCTGTTTGTGCTGCGGTGCTTTATTAGGATTCTAATTTGTGTTTTATCTTTTGTGATTTCCCCTTACCCCATTCCAAGAAGGCAGGAGGGCTCTCTGAGCTCTGAACCAGGCTAAAAGCAAATCCTTTATACGAAGTTCAAGCTGAAACTCACTGATAAGAATCTGTCCCAGAGGGAGAAGGGAACCCGGTGCTTTTGAAGAGAAAGAGGGAAAAACAACAAAGAGCTATTTCCCAGGACAGGAAAGAAAACGGGCTGGCACATTCTGAGTGGAGCCTGCAGCCACTCAGGAGGGGTGGGCCCAGGGAGGCAGGACCCCCTGGTGCCAGGCCGCCCAGAGCCAGAGCGCTATGAGGGCCGGATGGCAGGAGTCTCCAAAGCAAGGACTGCGGGCCAAAACCACAAGAGTAGCAGACGCCCCCGAGTGCGGTGCTCGACGTAAAAACCCCGGGATCCCGCCAGACACTGGCGTGAAGCCTTGAACTCGGGTGTAGTTCAACTTAAAGAAAATCATGTGGTATTAATTATATGGAAAGTGTGAAATAAGACAGGTACCTATTACCTGATTTCCAATTTTTCTAAAATGAATCCTATTACTTTTACAATAATTAAAGAAAGGGTCAGCAAAGGGGTCAACAAAACTTCATCAACAACAAATGAATTAAATCTGCCTTGAAGAACACTGCTGTCAGCACCTGGACCCACCGGCGGCTCCGAGCACTGAGAAAGCACTGCTTCTCAGTCCCTAGTGGTCCAAAGCCCCCCTTTATGCCATCGTGCACTATTCAAATCAGCTCAGAAATGCACAAAACATTTTCTCCGTGGCTTTTCTTAGGAGGGATGGTTAGAAAACCAAAGAGATACAGGAGGGTTATCAAGGCACCGGCATGTAAAGACCAGAGCGTTTCAAAGGTTCTCTCTGGCACCGGTCTCATCTTTTTTTTTTTTTTTAAAGATTTTTTATTTATTTATTTGACAGAGAGAGATCACAAGTAGATGGAGAGGCAGGCAGAGAGAGAGAGAGAGGGAAGCAGGATCTCTGCCGAGCAGAGAACCCGATGCAGGACTCGATCCCAGGACCCTGAGATCATGACCTGAGACGAAGGCAGCGGCTTAACCCACTGAGCCACCCAGGTGCCCAACACCAGTCTCATCTTAAATGAATCCCGACACATCTATTTTGAAAGCGTGTTAAATCAGCAGGAAGGGATGCTTTACACATAGCCATCCCCAATCCATTATGTCTCCTGTTCTCACAGTGAAGTGCTATCTGGTCCTTCCCAGACAAGATTTTCTCCTCCTGACTCAGTCTGGAGAAGGTGAAAATCACGCTCACGAGTGGAAACGGAATGAATCATCTTACCAAGCGGCAATCGCCCCCCCGCCGCCTCCCTCCACAGTGGACCTTTGCGAAGTTTACCTCCTGCCTGTCGAGCAAACGACCCTGGCTGCTCTCACCAAGTCCCTGGGGCTCCCCAGCCTGCCTCCCAGGAGACAGCAGCCCTTTGCCTCCACCTCCCGGCAGTACCCAGGCTTGCGGCTTTGGGGAAGGACCAGCAGCACCAAAGAGTACAAGGGAACTTGCCTTTTCCATCTGTCGCTGATGCTTCTTGTAAATGCCTGATTGACCTAAAAATAAATGTTTGGAGAACAAAAGTTAGCTGGCAGATCTGCATTCTTCTCTGTTTCCAGCACTAGTAACTCAAGACCTTGAATTCCCCAGTTCTCAACGGAAAGGGCTGGCCCAGATGGCTTTAGAGCACTCTCCCTAAACAACATCATCTCTGCTAGGGGACACCTTGCCTTGCTGGGGCTCAAGCCTGTGAGTTAAGGATGCCCTCTAATGGCCAAAAAAGGTCTGGCAGGGGCCTGGGTGTGAGCGGACGACAAAGCAAAATAATCATTTCAACCCTCTTGAATCTCTCCCTCCACTTACAATCTTTCATTCCCACAACTACACCATCCCGCAACACAGCCGTGGACAGCACCTGCTACCTGGAGAACATGCCCCCCCCAACACCAAGGCTAGAGGCTGATTTCTAAAGTCTAGGTCTAGGAGCTCGGGAGCACTTGGTTTCCCGCAAACTCCCTGTTTCACTGACTGGAGATGCAGAACTCGGCTGGACAAAGTGTCGGCCTCCAGGGAGTCCATCTTCCTGCTGCGATGTGCTGGGTAGCTCAGTACAGCACCAGAGCAGCATTCACACATTCCCGGACGAGCACTGCGAGGGGCCGGAGTTCTAGGTAGAGCGCAGAGGCTGGGAGGGAGGGACTGCCCCAGAACGATGGCAACAGCCCAGGCCGATCCAGCCCAGGGGGAGGACGGGTCTTACATGGGGGCTGAAGTCCTCACAGGCCACTCACTCTCTATCTGACCATGACTATAAGCCTCTTCTCCTAAGGACAGCCACCCCTCCCGCCACTGCTGCCGCTGGGTCATCTTCCCACCCAGGAGAACTGGATGGCGCAGGGCAGGAGTCAGCTAGCACAAAGCTCGCACCAAACCCAAGCCAGCAGATTCTGAGCGCTTCAAAAGAACCTTCGATACTATTCCTTAAGTCTCCTCTAGGACCTAGTTTTACATCTTACAGCAACTTCCAGAACCTTCACCTTCAAGAACCTTGCCACGCGGCACCTGCTCGTTGGTGCTGAAGTGAACAGTGGCAGGAAATGGCCACTCGCAGCCCTGAGGCTCACTGGAGTCTTCCCCACATCCCCAAGTCCCTTCTTTCTGACAGGAGTAGTAGATGGGAGAGAAGGGATCAGACTCTGTTCGAGAACAGTCAGGCGCTCTATCTGAAGACAGCGCTGGTCATCCTGTTACAGGTGCCTGAGCTGCCTGCACCCGGTAGGACGCGGGGTGGCGGGAGCGCTCAGAAGGCCTCCTTCGTGCTTTGTGGTCTCTGCTGGAAACTAGCTGCTGCACAGCTACGTGCGCCGGTGTGATGGGTGACAGAGTAGGGGTCTAGACTTAGTCTGATCGGCTGGAATAAGGGTTACACTCCACTGGCACCATGTTCTAAATAATCAGAATAACCGAAAGAAGATAAATCCCAGGATCCAGGAAAATAAGAATTTACTTCATGAGGCCACTGCAGCGTGGACCACATCATTTCTAATGGAAAGCAGGTAAATATATTTTTAATAATTTTACTCTGGGGGCACCTGGGCGGCTCAGTCAATTAAGCGTCTGCCTCCGGCTCAGGTCATGATCCCACGGTACTGGGTTCGAACTCCATATCCGGCTCCTGATTCAGCCGGAAGCCTGCTTCCCCCTCTCCCTCTGCCTGCTGCTCCCCCTGCCTGTCCTCTCATCTTGTCAAATAAATAAAACCTATAAAAAATAAAATAAAAATAAAAACTTTATTCGAAAAGAAGTAACTGCTCCCAAACAGCCACCAACTAGTTCACTGTAGCATTGTTGCCAGAACCTTCTCCCTCTACTGCTTCCTACAAAACCAGTAATTCCCTTCACCTGGCATCAGATTTAACAAGGACATTTTCTCTCATCAACCACGGACGGGGTGCTAATGCCTCTTTACAGAACTGGAGCATAGCGTGTGCACCTCCGGCCTGCCGTTCTGGGGATACGTACGTGGTGATGCGCTGGGCCTCTCGCTAGTTCAGAATCATGCACTCCCGCACTCTGCGTCTAACCCGGAAAGAAAAGGCTATTTATGGGATTTCAATTCCCTTCCCTCTAAATCATGCTGCTAGGTTACGCTGCTGCTGAGCTCTCGTTTCCAGACCCTTCTCTATTGTCTCATCTGTGTTCAAAGCCACGGCGCCAGATCCGCTCTGCCTGAATGCACTGAGGAACTGGATGCAAACGCCAACCCCAGGCTCCTGCTGGAGACGGACCCACGTCCGCTGGGGAGCCAGGAGGCTGCATGCGTCCGGCAGATGCCCTGCGTGACTCGGACCGGACTGGGAAAGGCTGGTTCAGCAGCCTGGTCTTGTTCGGCACACAAGCCCTGGGGCGCACCGCAGCCCCCCTCCCTGCGGGGGACTCACCACACCACTGGAAAGAGGATGGCTCCACAGCACAGCAGGTCTACCAAAAACAGAGAATCCTTCCACAAGCCATACTCCGTAGTCCCCTCCTCAGTGGACTCTATGATGATGTAGGCAACGTTCGCCAGAACCTACAGGACACGAGAAGTGGCTGAAGCCCTAATGCAAGGGCAGATCCCCACAATAGCAGTCCCAGGAGGGGGTGGCCCCTTGGGCCTGCAGGTCCCCAACCACGGTCACAGCATTCTCTCCAGTGCCACGTGCTTTTCAGAATACTATGCTCTCCCCTCGGGGAGTGTCTCTGTGTCCTCCTCCTGAGCCTGTGACTGCCCTGAGCAACAGTTACGTGGCAGTGAGGCCGTGTGATTTCCAAGGTCGGTCATACAAAGGACACCACCTCTGGCTGGCCAGCTCCCTGGGGACCCACGCCTTTGGAGCCCTGAACCTTCTTGTAAAAGTCTGGCTACCCCGAGCCAGCCAAGGTGGAGAGACCAGGCAGGGAAAGAGATTTGGCTGAGGAGCCCCAGCGTTTCCCAGTCCGCCTCATCGAGTCTTCCCGGCCCTGGGGACAGAGGTAAGCGAAGACTTTGAGGAAGCCCCAGCCACTGTCGGACCGCAGGAGGCCCCCACGTTGGACCTGCCCAGCACAGCCCTTCAACTCCTGACCCACATAGAATGTGAGACAGTATGTGGTTATTGTTGCTCTCTGTCACTGCATTTGGGGTGATCTGTGATGCAGCACAAATCACCAGGACACTCTGCTTTGCTTTTTGGGCTCCGAGGCCTGAGCAGAGCCACTCAGGTGCTGAATGGCAGGCACCGCCCACCCCAGTCAGCCATGATGCCCAGATTCCTCAGGCCCTGCCCTCAGAGCCAGCCAGAGCTGCCCGACGGTGTTCTCGCAGTGCCAGAAACGTTCTTGAAAGTCTGGGCGCACATCTGTACATCAATCACTTCTCGCTCAGAAGCGTGCACTGGCTCCCCATGACCACGAAGAAGGAGTTTCCGTTTCCGGGCTGATATTCAAGGCCTTCTCAGACTAGTCCCCGTGCTTATCGATGCACGACTTCCTTGTTTTTGATGGTTTCAATGTTCCATTTCCTTGGAGCTGCCTGCCATGGAACCTCGCGGTCAGCCCCTCGGGGTGTGAGAGAGGGAAGCCGGCAAGGGCTGTGCCCCATCACATCCCAGTCTGGATGGGGAAGGCCTGCCTGGAGGGACAATAGCTGCTCTGGGGGGACAGGGCAACCGTGAGCCGTGCAACACGGGGGGAGGAGGACCCAGGTCCTCCCTTCAGAGCTGGGAGGCGCTGGCAGGCTGCAGAACTCAGCGTGGCCAGCGCTGCGGCCACAGGAGACCGACCGCCGGGACCCGGACGGCTCCTCAGCATCGCTGCTCACTCGCCAGCAGCACCATGTGCCCCCGCTACTGTTTTTCTGCCTGCCACATTTCTCTCCTTATACATCGAGGCAAGGCCGGTCTATACCAAGAAGGCTTCTAGATCGCTCACATGTGGGCCATTCGTCTCTCCCCTGGGAAACCTACAGCCACTGGTCTGTACCACTCACGGGGTGTTAACACGAATCCCTCTGTCGTTAATGGGAAGGTGGCTTTGCTGCGAACACTGCCAGACTGCCCATCACCAGAGCAGGTGAATTTGTAGGCCCAGGGGATTGTGCCCTTCCTTGCTCCCCTTGCCACACCCACACTGGGCTCCCAAATGAGAGCAGACAAGGAGAACAACTTTATCAAACACATGCTCTTTGGCTGAACAGAGCAGTCAGGCATCTGTGCTGGGCCCTCTGTTTACTGAGTTCTTTATGCCCAATCTCTGCCTCTCCCAAGGTTCCTCTCCCGAGCAGCTCACAACCAGGCAAGGCTGGCCTTGGCCAAGGGTCCCAAACCAGGAAGGGTTTAATAATAGTTGCCCTGATGTCTACTTAATATCCCACCTTGTGAGAACTCGCCGGTGTCATTCACAGTTTTACAATAACTTGTTAATTAAAACACTATACAGCTGGGCTCGGCTAGAGGGCAGCCAGAGGCGCGAAGGCAGGCCGTCATGTCCTGACTTTCGAGCAGATCTCTACTCAAGTGCAGGCATCCATAAGCCGTTCGCCACATGAGTGACGGCAGACAGCTCTCAGGGCTGTGACCCGAAGCCTCGGTGTGCCAGAATCCAGAAAGGGAACCCCAGCAGTAGGAGCCGGGGTTTCTGGGTGAGCCACCTCCCTCTGCCTGGACAGGCCCAGAATCAGGGTCCCTTTACCTGGAGCGGGATGACGATCATGAAGATCTTTTTGTCTTTATCGGAAAGGATGTGCTTAATGAAAGCCCAGCCCGTGCCGATGAGCGCGATGGTGATGAACAGGAGTGCCCCTTTCAAGCTGCAAAAGAAAAAGTTTCAGACACCAGTGGCCTCTTCAGATTCTCCGCAAGTTCCACTGCTCAGCTCCTTCATGACTTCACGGGCTTCTTGGGGAAGACAAGGGGCCAAATTTAGGAAACGCCTCTTAAGTGAAGCAGCACACAAACGGGTTCGCCACTTCCCCCACCTCCGTGCAGCTAACCCGCCCCATGGACGCAGCCCCCTCCTGAGCCAGCAGGACCGAGTTCTCAGGTCTGGACAGCCACCCGGGTGCCACACAGCTCCGGCGTGGCAGGAACCCGGACAAGCTGTCATGGGCGGGCAGCAACTGTTCATGCAAGGCGGGTCCCTCCCCACCATGGCCTCCCCAACTTCTCCGGCACGTCGCCTTGTGGGATGAGCACTTCTCGGGTCACTCTGTGTACTTACAGGTGAGTGATGTAGTACACAACAGCCCAACCCTCGATGGGAAAGCCCTGGGACGAGATGTAGTGGTAGTCGATCTGCAACAGAACAACGGCATTTCAGAGGCCCATCTCCCACATGCCTTCATGCACAGGGAAGCAGAACACGTGCCACCACAGCACCTCACCATGTGGTGGGGGGGTGTCCCCTCACCCCAGCCACTAATACCTCACTTGTCAATTCACTATCCAGCACGTGAAGGCACTGCCAAGGTCAGGCAGCACGAGAAACCTGCCACAAGTTTCGACACCACCAGCACACAGGCCAGGTCCCTCTCTTGGGACAGGAGATTCACGCGGGCAGACAGCTGCCTGTTATTTTCTTTAAAATCCCCAAGGACCAGGATGCCTTGGGGCTCAGCCAGTGAAGTGTCTGCCTTCAGCTCAGGTCATGATCCTAGGGTCCTAGGATAGAATCCCGCATGGGGCTCCCACCAGCAAAAAAAAAAAAAGAAAAAATGCAGGTGGAGTCACGCAGTTTCCCCTGTGCTGTTGTTTTGTCTTTTTGAAAAAAATCTGTGCATTTCGAGCTACTTAAAGCCACCAGCACATTTTAATTGAAAAGGCCAGTTTCAGTAGTGCACTCGCAATGCTTCCTGGCACGACTCACAAACGCCAGCACTGATGTCTTCGTAGACCTTTCATCCTGTCACGAACAGCTATCTGGACACTGAAGTGACTCAAGGGTCTTGTCATTCATTACCAACCAAGTTCCAGAAAGATTCTTTTCACTTAGATCCAAATGGGAAATTATCCAAGTAAGTGTCATTTCCAGAGACTGTAACTGCATGCATTACTACGCCTCTGACGCCAACACTCTGAAGGGCAGGACAGCACGTGTCTGGAGACTGTCAACCTCCTAAGTGCAGCTGGTGGGTGCCACTGGGCAGCTGTGACCTTCCTCCCGCAGGCAGGTGCACTTCACTCCGCAGCCAGACCAACTATTCCAAGTGCAAGTGCAACTCACACGCCTCCATGTGTAGAGCATCACTGTTCTCTCAAGTAAGTACGCTCACACCAAGCTTCAAATCAAATGGGCACACGGGGAAGGAGAAAAATCAAGCCACAGAAACAATGTGGCAGGTGGCACTCTAATCTTAAAAAAAGACAAACAAACAAAAAGGAACAAAAACAAGGAAGGTTCTAGGAAAACTCCGGGTATGTGCGTCGTGTTGGAAGCTGTCTCCGGGCTCAGGTCACTGACTGAGGGTGTCAGGATTTATCCCTGTGACGGCCCCTCCCACACCAAATGCCTCATGAGAGAAGGTCTACCCTCATCTTATTTCCCACTGACCTAGCTCCCCTTCCTTCCACTTCGTTTTTCCTGACTGTAGAGACACCGTATCTCATTTCATAAATGACCCGAAATGTGAATACATACCGCGTGGAACACCAAGGAAAGAGACTTCGTGAAAGGAAGGGCCGCCATCAACCAGTGAATTTTAAATACGTCATTCCTATAAAAATGGAGAGAAAAGAATTAAAGGAATATCCCAGGGGTGCCTGGGTGGCTCAGTCAGTTAAGCATCTGCCTTCGGCTCAGGTCATGATCTCAGGGTCCTGGGATCCAGCCCCGCATCAGGCTCTCTGCTTAGCATGGAGTCTGGTTCTCTCTCACTCTCCCTCCATGCTCCTCCCCTCCCTCTCAAATAAATGAATAAAATCTTAAAAAAAAAAAAAAAAAAAGCAATATTCCATTCCCCCACCCTCCAAAGGATGGCTAAAGCTCCGGGCATCAGATGCATTTATAAGGAAGCACTAAATATTATCTAAGCAAACCACACCCATGAAGCCCTTTGGAGACCTCATTTCCGCCAACAGAAACAGCCCCGACAGAGCCCCAGAGTCCCCGCTTGTGCAGTCTGTGTTGTGACTGGAGTAGCGTTAGGCACTGAAGCCAGACAGGACGAGTTCCAGCTCCTGATAAGATGGGAACCCGTGCAGCCTGCCAGCTTTGTGCCCAGAAACCACCCTGGAAAGGCCCCAGAGTCAAGCATGGGGCGACGGGATCTATAAAACTGGCAAGAAGCCCCTGGGGGAGCAGAAGGTGCCCAGGCTTGGCTGTGGGGGCCAGCGGCGGCCCGGAGTGGGGCAGGAGGAGCCAGGCGGCAGGCAGGACCGAGGCCCGCCAGACACACCGGGCCAGCGGGGGAAAGTGTCGGGGCTCCCACTGCCGTGCCTAACAAACACCCGTCCACCTGCGGGCTGCCTCCTCGCCCTGGGACTAATGTTCTAGGACACCAGACCATTTAGGAGACAAATGTAAAACTCTTAAAGTACATAAAACTTGACTAAGAGCCACAGAGGAAACTCATACTCTCAGATATCAAGACGTTCTGCGAAGCCACAGCAGGCAAACGTGTGGAACGGGTACAGCATTAGACAAGTAAGCCGACAGAACAGAAAGCCTGACATAGAACAGAAAGCCTGACACATGGAGGCTTGACATAGGAGCGATACGGGGGCAGCAAATGAGGAGGAACGGGGAGGACTGTTTAAAAACCGGCACGGGGAAAGTCAGCTCAGAACTGCGTGCGTAACACACACACTGCCGGCTCCCCACTTCACAGTTACATAGAGGAGCACTCCAGAAGGGTTCCAGGGCTAAACACAACACACACCTTTTGTGACCTTGGAGTAGGGAAAGGCTTCTTCCAAGACCCACGGCCCAAAAGATTATAATTAGAGAGCTCTAACTCCATTAATATTAAAGACTTTTATTCAACAATGAATACCCCAGACAAGTTTAACAGCCTGGGAGAAGAAATTGGCAATGTCTAAGACAGACAAAGGACTGATATCCAAAATATCCAAGAAACTCCTGTGAAGCAACAAGAAAATGACAGAAAACCCAACAGAAAAATATGCAAAGCCTAACAACGGTCACAAGAAGGGGAGCCCAAGGGGCACCTGGGTCGCTCAGGGGGTTAAGCCTCTGCCTTCGGCTCGGGTCATGATCTCGGGGTCCTGGGATCGAGCCCCTCATCAGGCTCTCTGCTCAGCGGGGAGCCTGCTTCTCTCTCTCTCTGCCTGCCTCTCTACTTGTGATCTCTGTCAAATAAATAAATAAAATCTAAAAAAAAAAGAAGAAGAAGAAGGGGAACCCAAAGGGTCAGCAAGTCCCTAGAAAGATATTTCACATCATTGGTATTTAGGAAAATGCAAAATAAAATGAAGTACCAGTTTACACCCATCAGACTGGCCAAAAATAAGATGTCAGTGTTGGTACACGGGGAGACAGGAGCCCTGCTGCCCCATGGGCAGAAGTATAAACTAGCAGAGGTGACCCAGCAGCATTCAATGAAATTAAGTAAGAATTTACCCCATACCCAGGGCACCTTCTTCTGGGAGTGTATCCCCGAGAGAGCCATAATGGGACAAGGCCAGGGTAGGGGTGGGAGGTCATGGCCACACTGTTTGGGGGAGCCAGGGGATGGAGGCCGAGCCTCACTAAAGGGAGGGGTAAGTAGAATGTGGGGATACACACTATGGAGTAGCTAGAAGTTAATGAACTAGATGGACACATGGCAATGTAATTAGGTCGTAAGAAAGATACTACTGCATGAAAAATGAGAACAGTATCTGTAGATAGTATAGTTTATAGAAGTTAAAAATACAGGCACTATCAATAAACATGAGGTATTTATAAGAATACATGCATGCCCAACACCACCTACTACCTGCGTGTGAGCAGCTGCGAGAAGCATGAGCGAGGGCTCGGAAATGAAGCGGAAATGAAGAAGAGGGGCCGTGCATGCGAATGATAAGGCGGGCATGTCACCAACTGACGCACACTCCCTTTCCGGCCTGATTTCCTCCCTGGTACTTTCCTGTCTGCGGCCTACCTACTTGAAGGTCAAGAAGGAAGTCAAGGCCAGAGGAGTCTGTCACTCCCGAACAGCACTGAGAACCCTGGGTACCCAGAGTGCAGAAGCGCACACTGCCAAGACCGGCGCTCGCTCCCGCGCCCCGGCACCCTCGGTGGCAGCCCTGGCTGAGACATCAGCCATAGGGCAGTGATGTTTGGGGAACACACGCTCCACAGCCACAGCAGCTTGGCACAAATACAGGTTCTACGCTGGCCACCTTAACCCTTCTAAGCCTCGCTAACCTCTCCTGAAAATGGGGCAGCCGCTGCTTCAAGGGGCAGCTGGATGATGAGCGGAAACTACCGGCATCAGGGGCCTGATGGGGCAAGGAGTGGGCACCAAAAGCGATCGGCCGTCTTCCCCTTCCCACCTCAGGGGCCCAGGGCAGCACCCAGAGAGCCGAGAGGAGCCGCTTAATACTCGGCAAGTAGATGTGGGCGCCGCTCACAGCTGTGGCAGGTGTCGCCGACCGTGTCTCTCTTTTCCCCTCTCAAGACCTCCAGAAGACGAGGCAAAGATCTCCCAGTTCCTTCCAGCAAGAAGGGACTGGGAGCCTCTGAAATGCACGAAGCCTTGGAGTCACATCCTTTACGTGACTCAAATTTCCAACCCAACAGCACGGCCTGTAAGTCTCCTGGAAACACACGGGACGGGGCGGAAGGCTTGCATTACACACCCCGGTTGTGTCTACTGCCCTTCAGCAAGAAGCTAACACGTGCTGTACAAAGTAGGTCGGCCTCACTTAACCACGGAGTTAAAACTTCCCACAATTTTACGTAAGTGAAACAGTGATAGTGACTATTATATCACTAAATACACGGAACGAAAATACTGCTGAACACCTACCCAGTCAACTGTCTTTTATGTACCTCCGATTTGCATAGCATCCTGATCTGCAAAGGCCTCCAGAACACAGTATTTCAGGGACAATCATGTAACACACCTAAGGTTCCAAGACCCTTAGAGGAAAGTGGGGCAATGACCCTGTCCCAGTTTTGTGGCTCAGGGAGTGAAGGGAGTCACGCAGGTGGGAGCAGTCCATGTTTACACTTGAAATTGGGCCTTGGGCTCCCACTTCTTACTTTTCTAATAAAGGCAGAAGCAAAACTTTATTTAAAAACCTTTTTAGGGACGCCTGGGTGGCTCAGTTGGTTAAGCAGCTGCCTTCGGTTCAGGTCATGATCTCAGGGTCCTGGGATCGAGTCCCGCATCGGGCTCTCTGCTCAGCAGGGAGCCTGCTTCCCTCTCTCTCTCTCTGCCTGCCTCTCCATCTACTTGTGATCTCTCTCTGTCAAATAAATAAATAAAATCTTAAAAAAAAAACCTTTTTATAGCCTGCATTGATAAGATTCTTCTTTTCTTATTAAAGGCTGCCTGATCGCCTAGTCCAAACATGACCATGCAGGGTTCTTCACAAGTAAACAAGCAGCTCTTCCCATCTGGTGAGCGGAACGAATGTTATGCCAACCAAGAACCAGCGCTGTGCCCGCCAGAGCACCCCACTCCAGCTAGGCGCGTCCACCACACGACAGTCAGGCCACCAGGGACTAGAGAGGTCGCAATTTCTGCCCAATGCGCCACAGAAAGAACGATCTGGGTGCCTATTTTATTAATTTAAATTAATCCACATTATGATCCCATAGTCACACACCATCATTTAACTTAGTTTATGGGCCTTATAACAAGCACCTCACACTATTCTCTAACTGAAAATTAGTATTTTATTCTGTTTCCTGGTTGGAAGGAAACAGATTTAAACACTCGGGACCCCACGCCCCCCCACCGCACATGCAGGTACTCCCTTTAAGAACTGAGTATAGGCAAGTAAAGCCTTCGTGTTTCAGAAGAGAGGCCAAGAGCCAGGCAGGTGGGCTTGGAGTGAGTTCTCTCCAGTGATAAGCCTCTGGAAGCCAACACTTCTCCCCGGTCAGGCTCTGAGCAGACACAGCACTGAGCAGCAACGCCCTGCTCTCGGCAGGCCGTGGGCCACTGTCGCTAACCTCTTCTCCTGCACAAACAGCCCCCGGATGGGACCAACGAGCTCACTCTGAGTCCTAGACCCTAACACCATCACCATGGAAACACTTGCTTATACGTTTTGTTCTATTATTAAAATATTCGGATCTGCGTTTTAAACAAAGCAAAGGGAAGTAAACAAACACCAGGGCGGGGGCGCCTGGGTGGCTCAGTCAGTTAAGTCTCTGCCTTCGGCTCAGGTCATGATCCCGGGGTCCTGGGATGGAGCCCCGCCTCGGGCTCTCTGCTCAGCAGGGAGCCTGCTTCCCTTCCTCTCTCTCTGCCTGCCTCTCTGCCTGCTTGTGATCTCTGTCAAATAAATAAATAAAATCTTTAAAAACAAACAAACAAACACCAGGGCGTGCAAAGGGTCCCCACACGGCAAGGCTTGCACAGTCTCCCTGTTACAGGGAAGAAGCCCGTTGAAGAGGACAAGGTTGCCGGGGCCAATCCCTCTGAGGCTAAGAAGCCAGCAGAAGGTGAAATTATGCACCTTTGAACACACTCTATGCCGGATGGCTCAAGGAAGTCACAACTCACCTTCGTTTTCGAAGGATGTGAATCCAGATGGTCCCAGAAAGGAAAAAGAAAAAGGCCATAGAAATGTATAATTTAGGGAGGGGGATCTCTCCTGCGGAGAGGTAGCTGTCAGGGTTCTTCTCTGTGATCTCAATCTGAAACAAACATAAAATTAATGTTTACTTTTCAGGAACAGATCATCCCATAGTCTGCAATCTGTCACCAAAGCTGCTTCCCTGGGCTAAGGAAGCATCAGCAGGTAACAACCACATTCCTAATGCACAGGTTCAAGTGTAAAAACATCCCAAGTTGCTTTGTATTTTTTTGTTTGTGAATCCTCTGCAGAGACGGGATTCTGGCCACATTTTTCTCCTCTCTGTTTAAGTGCTTTTAAAACCTACTCTTACAATGAAATCATATGTCTCACATTTTACAGGGCTGACAAAATCCACGAGGAACACATTCTGTACAGTACTCACATCAAGACTGAAGGAAAACTTGTCGCCAGACCGCACTTCGTTCCCAGAGCATTTATGGAAATAAAGACTGTAGAGGCCTTCTTGGTCATTGGTGCTGATGTTAAAGAAAAACTGAAAGTGAAGAAGACAAAAATTGAAGAGTACCCAAATCCTCAGCTAAATGCTTAAATCTTAGAGATTATGAATGTTACGGACAGAAAAAAATACAGATTTCTTAATTTCTTATCGGATTCTCCCAGAGAAGAAACGGATGTTTCCGGGACACGTGGGTGGCTCAGTCGGTTATGTACCTGCCTCTGGCTCAGGTCAGGATCCCTGAGTCCTGGTATCAAGCCCTATGTTGGGTTCTCTGGTCAGTGGGGCACCTGCTTCTCCCTCTCCCATGCCTCTCCCCTCCCCCTGCTCATGCTGGCTCGCTCTCTGTCTCTCTCAATTAAATAAGTAAAATCTTTAAAAAAAAATCCAAAGTAAAATAAACAGATGTTTTCTTATTCTGTGATTCCATCTCAATATTTTGTTATAATAATTTTCAAGGTAGCAGGAAAAGGGGTCAGAACCTCTCAGGGAACACCTCCGTACCCACCACTGAGGTTCTACGACCTTATTTTGACCCAGATGCCCCTACCCATGGTGGCTCCCACTGAGGACTGCAGGGATAACCTACGAAGCAAGTACCTTATTTCCAAGTCAACATACTCTTTTGCTCTTTAGGTAAAAAATACTCCTGGAAAAAAGGAGGCTCCTCTGCTACTTGAAAAGGTAAAGGACAAATATTCCCTCATTAAAACTGACTCCTGTGATTTCAGGCAAGAGAGGGGCTACGTTTTCTACATGGGCACACTTTCCTGTTTCTCACATGTTTCATGGGTACAAATGAAGTTTAATGTAAGTCCAGACATTTTATATATAAGACCATAGAATACGACTCCTTGGTCAATTCTATGGAGCATTTTGCTAGAAGCCTAAAATATGCTGCTTAGATACATGATAAACTGTAAAGAGAAGCCAGGAACTGATGGGAATGATACTTTTCTTAACAGCTAGGTAGTGATGTGTGGGTAACACGGGGTCTCTGGGGTGCTGTCACTATTCTATTTTTGGTCTCCACGATGGTTACAAAGTTATTATTTATAATCATTTGTACTCGACATAAATACTATGTGCTCTTCTGCAAGCATACTACACCACCCAGTTAAAAAGGATAGGGAAGGGGTGCCTGGGTGGCTCAGTCAGTTAAGCCTCTGCCTTCGACTCAGGTCATGATCCCAGGGTCCTGGGATCGAGCCCCGCATCGGGCTCTCTGCTCAGCAGGGAGCCTGCTTCCTCTTTTCTCTCTCTCTCTCTCTGCCGCCTCTCTGCCTACTTGTGATCTCTGTCAAATGAATAAATAAAATCTTTAAAAAAAAAAAAGGGTACGGAAGAAAGAGACATTTGACAAGAAGACTGAAATAAAATACCAAGAATATTCAAGGTGAAATTATTACTTTGTTAAATTATGTCCTGAACTCAGCAATGTAAACCTAAGAGCATGTGTTTTAGTCCACACAGGGGGGAGCCAGAATACTTTTCTAAACATAGTAACTTTTAAGTTCAAAAAATAAGAATCATATGAAGTTTCTAAGAAATAGCTATTTTTTAAAAGGTCTGTATAATCTTCATGGTTGATCAGAGTAGGCACCTGACCTTAAAAAAAAAAAATCAAACAAAAGGGTATGTTTTAGAGTGGGAATAAGAGCTAACAGCCCCTTTCCTGCTTTAGGCAGATAAAATATCATCTCTGCTCTGTGGATAGAGCAGAAAAGCTCACAATGACTTCCTTGTCCAAAATCAGGATACTAAGTAGCCAAACAGCAAGGTGTTACCTACAAACTTCATTACAAGGAGAAGGGAAGCCAGAGAAGAGGCAGACTGTCCGTCCACTGCCTGTTTCCTGTGTCCTGAGAAGCCTGTGAACTGGTTATCTCAATGTCCTTAATCACGACACTCCTCCTAACACAAAGCTTTAGTCACTGACAAGTATGTATATCCTATCATGCTTTCCTTGGTGATTTATTTTTAAAGGCTTCAAGAAATTTCAAAAAAATTACCTTATTAAGAACTTTTTAAAAAAAGATTTTATTTATTTATTTGACAGACAGAGATCACAAGTAGGCAGAGAGTCAGGAAGAGAAGCAGGCTCCCTGCTAAGCAGAGAGCCCAATGCAGGGCTCGAACCCAGGACCCTGGGATCATGACCTGAGCTGAAGGCAGAGGCTTTAACCCACTGAGCCACCCAGGGGCCCCCACTTCATTTTTTATTTTTTTAATTTTATTTATTTATTTGAGAGAGAGAGCACAAGCAAGGGGAGTGGCAGGCAGAGGGAGAGGGAGAAGCAGACTCCCCGCCGGGCAGGGGGAGCCAGATGTAGGACTCGATCCCAGGGCCCTAGATCATGACCTGAGCCAAAGGCAGTCACCCAACCAACTGGGCCACCTACACGCCCTTAATAAGCACTTTAAAGTGAGAGAAAGAAAAGAGAAAAAAGTACCTTTTGTATTTTCTTAAGGAGGCAGTAAAAAAATGATTAAACACAAGGATGGGCCTTGGAGTCAGACAAACCTGGGTCTGAATCCCCCCTCTTGGGCAAGTTACTTAACCTCTCTGAGCCTCAGATTCCTCATCTGTAAAAGGGAATAATAACAGTGCCTCCTCCATAGAGCTGCTGGGAGGATGAACAGAGGTAATGACCATGGGTAAGCACGCCACCCCCATCCTAAGGGCCCCATTATTACTACTGGATAGACTATTATTACAGGCCAGGCCCAAGATTAGGGATTTCATTTGCATGAGAAAGAAAACAAATTAAAAAAAAACCCTCTCCCTTATGGCCACCCTCTAAAGGGAGCCACAGAAAATAAGCATAATAAATGAGTACATAGCAGTGTTAGAAAGAAGTGTCAAGGGGAAACCGGCAGGAGGAAGAGGAAAAGAAGCTGCATTCAAAACAGGGCGAACGGAGGCGGCTTTGCGGAGAAAATGACGTTTGAGCAGAGGCTTGAAAGAGGAAGATATTAATCACTGGCTTCTGAGGGACAAGCATTCCCGCCTGCGGGTACAGTCAGAGCAGAGCCCAAGGCCTGATCCTTTCTAGGAGCAGCGAGGTGGCCTCTGTGGCTGGAGCAGAAACAGGAGCCAAGGTCAAAGAGGAGACTGCAGCCAGACTGTATGGCCTTGCAGACCAGGAAGGGCGGGAGCTTTTTGCTCTGAGGCAGATGGGAAGCATCCACAGGCTCTCAATGAGCTATTAATTCCTATGGTCGCTAAATTTAAAGACCGTGTAAAAACTGTTAGGCAAAATAATGTATGCTAAAAGAGATCAGAACAGAGGATGCAGGGATGGGGGACACTGAAGGGGTAAAAACAGAGAATCTTGGTAGAGAGTGGGAGGCACAGGTGCGTGCATTTGTCAGATCTGATCGAACTGCGTATTTAAGACCTGTGCATTCCACTCTAAGCAAATTATACCTTAATTAATGAAAACTGGTTAGAAAAGGGGCAGTGATTCTTACAAATTAACGTTAAATGATTATTTGTACAGTGCTTCTAAAGCACTTTTATGTTAAAAAAAAATTGATACTTACAATAACCCAATGAGATAGGTGCCATCACTATTCACTCTTAGATGATTAAAGACAAGATCCAGGAGTTTGAGAGCTAAGGTCATCAGCCAGTAAGTGGGTGCTGAGACCCTATCCAACGTCCTACCCCAACCACAACCTGTGGTTGTGGTATGAAGAACAGGGCCAGATGGGCAGGTCACTGAACGCCACTGACCCTTGGTGAACACATCTCTAAAATCCTACCAGCGTCCTAAATGATCACCAGTGGTCCTTCTAGGTACAGAATTCTGTGCTTCTCCTGAGTGGCTCAGTGGGTTAAGCCTCTGCCTTCGGCTCAGGTCATGGTCTCAGGGTCCTGGGATCAGCTCAGCATGGGGCTCTCTGCTCAGCGGGGAGCCTGTTTCCTCCGCTCTCCCTGCCTGGCTCTCTGACTACTTGTGATCTCTATCAAATAAATAAATAAATAAATAAATCCTAAAAAAAAAAAAAAAAAAAAAAAGAATTCTATGCTTCTAACACACTCCAAATGGGAGGCAGCATGGGATTAAAGAGCAGCAGGGTGGGGACAGCCAGGCAGATGTGGGCCTTGTCACTCACACTGGACCTTCACAAAGTCACTCATTCTCAGAGACATGATCAGCTAAGTAGTGGGTAACAATACCCACCTTGTGGGTTTGCTATGGAGAGGGCTACTGCATTTGAGTGATCTGTAGAATGCCTAAATTATTATTCCTCAATTCAAAATTCCTTTGCAAATTCACCCTTTACACTGTAGAGATAAATCTGATGAAGATTACTCAAAGAGAAGACATACCTGAAAAGAAACTGCCCCATCACTATTGTGAACAGAAAAGGATTTTTCTCCCGTTGCCTAAAAAAAAAAAAAAAGACACAACAAACTGTTTTAGGATGATACTGGCAGAAAATGTATACTAATAAAAAAAAATTAAAACAAACAAAAGCACATCCTTCTTAAATCTTAAATTTGCTGACCTTCAAAAGCTCTCTGGAAATAAAATTCACCATCCCTTCTAGATGTCTGTGATCCCCTTTCATGGAGAAAGAAACTCTTCCTCACCCACTTCCTTTTCTCAGCGGTCTCTTCTGCCCCCCACTAGCTCCCTATTCCCTCCCCCCCCAGCCTGATCCCCCTGGAGCATGTCTCCATTCTTACAGCTTCAGGAGGACTACGGATGCCAACCAAGGTCATATCCCGACACTTCACCTGGACACCATTCCCAATTTCAAATGATGAGCATATTACTGTCACTGGTACAATGGACTAACTCCAGGAATGAGAAGGAAAGACCTACACCCAACAACATGGATGAACTCAAAAGAATTACGCTGAGTCAAAGAAGACAAAGAGAGCAGCGCTGAATAGGGCACTTTTGTAAAGTTCTAATCACTCCTCTACAAAGGCAGATCAGCGGTTGTTTGAGGACGGGAGGAAGACGGAGGGGCAAGAGAACCTTGTGGGGTGATAAATATGTTCACCGTTTTGTGGTGGTGGTGGCTTCACCGGTGTACACTCAAGTCAAAACTTAGCAAACTGTCACTTTAAATATGTGTAAGTTACTGGATGTCAATTACCTTCAACACAGCTGTAAAAACAGAATACTGCCATCTGGACGCCCCCTTACTGATAAATCAAGATATCCCATCCCAAAATGTTCCCAATTTTTTCCTTCTGCTATTTCTACCATCTATTCTTCTACTGAAACAAAAACAAATAAAAAAACCCTACTTCCTTCCTCCCCCACCCGCAACACTGCCCCCATTCTTCAGCCACATTCCAAGACTCCAAGTCCTTCTGCCCCTAAATCTGTACCATCACAACCGTGTTCTTCCTGGTCCTCCTAATTTCACTGTCTCTCTCTCTGAGGCTGCTCTGCCCATGACTTTCAGAACATCTGCCCCAAACACCACCTGCATCACAGTCCTTCCTGATCAAGAACTCCTGACAACTTCCTATTTTCTGCGCCATCAATGAATACCCTCTGGTGTCTGGGCTTTTATTATCTAAGATAATAAAATAAAATAATAAAATAAAATAATAAATAAAATAATAAAATATTATCTAAGATCCCTCTCTCTGCTCCCAAAGGCCAGAACCAAGGATCTGTCATGCTTGTTCCCATTTCCAGTCTTTGCTTATGACATTCCTTCCTCTTTCCCCAAACAAATCTGCCAAACTCCAAGCCCTGACTCCTCCCCTTCCCGAGGGCTCCCCGTCATTGTCTGACCCTCTACCGTGCAAGTGCTGTACAACTCAGAACTCAATGTTACTTTGAAATTCTTCCAACCTGGTAACATTTCCTCTCCAAACAGACAGCAACCGCCTGCGGATTAGGCATGTGTATGTGTGTACCTTTATGTCATGTACGTATATAAATATGCCCCCACTCCCCCTCCCATCCCCACACACATACGTTTACATACCCATCCACACACATACACACATACGTACATATACATCCAGGAAAGCTGGAATCAGGGGGTGTCTGTTCAGTTCTTACCTTTGAATCTACTGTGCTTCTTTTAGATTTTCCACTGTCTAGAAGCAGAAACATTTAGAAGATATTACTGCATGAGTCAGCTTGTATCTGATTACAGTGTCATTTTCTGAGGCTCTAGCTTGTCTAATGTCAAATACTTCGAGCTAATGGAAGGTGAGGCCATGTGCTATCTTGTACACTGACAACTCCTCAGATTCCAAAATAATTCTTGAGCCGCAGAAGCAGCAAACGAGTGTGTTACGTGATCAGTGCTCTCTAATAAAGGATAACGTTTAGTCCCAACAGAGAAATCATCTCTGAATAATCCCGTGTCTGATATTGTCAGAGCGGCCGCATGGAGTGACCTTCCTCATCCTCTGAGTTATCCTGCTTGAGAATAGATCATTGTTTTAAAATACATAGATAACATTTATTTACACACATGGAAAAATTAATAGCAAATTATATTAGCACAATTCATACTTTTTTCCCCCACAGCAAGGTGTGCTAAGACCGCCAATGGCTCCTTTCACGGAACAGAGAGGGCATCTGTGCCTTATTCTCACTTATTCTCACTTGAGACACCCTTCATAGGGAAGACAGGATTTCAAACTCCCTGCGGGAAAGAGCTTTAGAATAAAAGAAGGAAAAGAGCACTTTCCGCGCAGTGCATGCATATGAGGGCTAGAAAGGAACGGTGTGCAGACACTAAGCTACACCATCACACAGATGTAACATTTCTGCATGTCTTTTAAGCTGGGTTAGAGTTTTGATAGGCTGAGAAAAAAATGTATAAATAATACAATAAACAGTGAGTTCTCTTTGAAGAACTAAACTATTAGACAAAGGGGACAGTTAATAAAAGAGGCAATAAATATAAACTAGCCAATCAACGTCTAGAGATAAAGTGCAGCCTCAGTAGAGAGAAGGAAAGCAAAACCAAGAATATCCTTCTCGCCTTTTACTTTGGGATTAACACAAACACACACCAAAACCCCAGTCCAGGCTAGGACATGGTGATGTGGGCACTATTCCTACAGATTTCCCAAAAGGAGGATAGAATCATACAACGCATTGGAAAGGAACTGAACACAGGCACCACTCTTCTCCAAAGCATTCATATCCTTTGAACCAAACATTTCAATTCTGGGAATCCATCCTAAAGAAGAAAGTTCTAGGTAGGACCAAAGTTCTACAAATAAAGAATTCCCAATGCAGCAGTATTTATAATAGCAGACAGTGGAAATGTCTTCTTAAGGGGGAAGCTTGAGCAAATTACAGTCTCCACGTAACAGGAGGGCTGGTAAGAATGAGCTGCCTGCAAGCTGAGTGAACAGGGATGCTTGGGAAATTACAAACACGACTATGAGCTTCTCTTACTTGCTCTGCTTTCTCTCTCTCAAATAAATTAATTTAAAAAATCTAAACAGAAAAAAAAAAAAAAAATCAAACATTCCAGACCAAGAGCCCAGAAGGAATACAGATTACTCAAGTTCGTGTGCTGCAAGGACGAAGGAACGACTTTTCTTTTCCCCACCTTCCCCCCAGATTCCACCTTTTTAATGGTTACGTAATTTTGTATGACCCCCAAAATAACATCAATGCTGTGACTGTGTGTGTTTTTACTTGGGGACAAAAAAGAATCTACAGAGCAGGGCAGGGAAGAAGATGCTGTTCTGTGCCTGACAGCCGACCTTGTTTTGGCTGAGTCTGGTTGCCCGCTGAAACAGGGTTAGCCCCGGGCTCCTGGCTCTGGCCGAGGACCTTCTCATCCTTGCTGAAGATGATCTTTGGTAACTGCGTACCAGCTTCTGGTGGGGCTTTTACTCTCACCCTACATTCAAAATAAGAGAAAAGAAAAGAAGTTCAAGGTAATGTGATGGTCATCTGAGTGCCATGTGTTACATACACACTGTCTCAGTATCCAAATCCATCATCTCAGACAGTCCTTGTGAATCCCTGATGTAGATTCTAGGAGCTCCTCTGTGCACCTGCTAAAATGCGGACTTAGGAAGGTTAAGAACTTGCTGAAGAGTGGTGAGGCTGGAAGCAGCCAGGCGAGCACCCAGCATTCTCACTCTGAAGCTTACGTCCCTAGCAACCACACAGTTCTGATGCACATACTTTCCCCCTAAGCGTCTATAAGGTGTTCAACAAGGGGAACGGAACAAGGGACAAAAAACCCAGTAAGATGTTAAAGTGAACTTGAGGGGGGCATGGGAGAGGCAGCGGGCACAAGCAGTGGCCTGCTGGGATGCACTTCCTCTCTTCTCTCTTCTTAAAGATCCCATCCTACCAGGGAAGGGCAGGGGAGGCCCCACACCTGAATGGACACGTGAACTGAGCTAGCACGGTTGAGCTGGAGGGGAGCACTTCTAGTCCTGCCTCATGGAGGAGAGGCCTGCCCATCTCCCTGAATGTCAGCTGACTGTAAATAATAAATTTACTCCGTTGAACACGCCATGCTATTTCAAGCTGCTCTGCCTTTGCCTTCAATGCTCTTCCCTTATTTACCTGGTGAAGTCCACTCACTTGAAGGCTCGCTGGGCCAAGAGTTGCCTGAAGCCTTGCCTTGTCCTCTGCAATTCACCAGTGTCTCTGCCCTACTATCTCGCTCTATTGCCGGGATCATCTGTATTGGTGTTTGGCCTCCCTTGGCCATCTCCAAGCTCCTTGGGAGTGGTACCTCTGTCTCCCTCATCATGTTCTTAACCTCCAGCACTCAGCACAGTATTTGGCACATGGCAGACACTCAGTAACTGATAGCTTAACTACCGAATTCCCTGTAACTTTACTTGAGGATGGAACTGAAGGAACAGGAGAATTACTTACTCACTTCTGGAGATGTCTAGGATTAGAAGGGTGACAGAGACAGACTGCTTTTTTAAAATACAGTAATTCACATCTTCATCCTGAGGAAGGAAGACCCCTCTTATTCACTCACACCAGAACAAGGCAAATAAATGATCCAACCTCCAACCCAAACAACACAACTGTGCCCACAGCTCAGCCACGCGGGGTAGTCCAAGCAGCCACCACCGCAAGAAAAGTGCATGGACAGAAGCAGGGTGCTCTCACCCAGTGTCCTGGGCTCACATGAAGGGAGGGATGAGGTCCCATGTGTAGTGCTCACCAGATAAGAAGAAAATCCGTCATTCTTTGTGCGGTCCAGGCTGAATCCAATCTAAGGGGGGCAAAAAGAGTAGAGGTAAATACCAACATGATACTCTGGCATCCATACCTTTCTTACTCGAAGAGCAAAAAAAGTGATTCTTGGGGCGCCTGGGTGGCTCAGTGGGTTAAGCCGCTGCCTTCGGCTCAGGTCATGATCTCGGAGTCCTGGGATCGAGTCCCGAATGGGGCTCTCTGCTCAGCAGGGAGCCTGCTTCCTCCTGTCTCTCTGCCTGCCTCTCTGCCTGCTTGTGATCTCTCTCTGTCAAATAAATAAATAAAATCTTTAAAAAAAAAAAAAAGTGATTCTTTGGCCTAGGCTTCTCATTTTTTTTTTTTTTTAAGATTTTATTTATTTATTTGACAGAGAGAGATCACAAGCAGGCAGAGAGGCAGGCAGAGAGACAGGAGGAAGCAGGCTCCCTGCTGAGCAGAGAGCCCATGTGGGACTCGATCCGAGGACTCCGAGATCATGACCTGAGCCGAAGGCAGCGGCTTAACCCACTGAGCCACCCAGGCGCCCCTTCTCATGGTTTTCTTAGCATTCGTTTTATAAAAGGGATTGCTAATTACTAAAATTATTTAAGAATTACAACTTACGTGTTCAAAGTGAAACTATTTGATGCCTGTTCACAAGTTTAATTTTCTCCATGTTCCGAGACTTCGTATTTAAGTGTAGGGTGAAGCTCCCATCTGAGCAACAGAGAAGGGTAAAGCCCTTGACCTCCTGGGAAGGCACTTACGGTTGTGTCCTTGTCTGTGGCTCCCGCAGGGTCATTTACGGAAAGGCTGCTAACATTAACCACCATGTACCCGTCCTTGAAGAATCCAAAGGTGTTCAGGTGAACCTTATGCCTCACATCGTCCTGAAAAGATTTAGAGCGGTAGAATTAGTAATAGGGAGAAGTTAACATGTTTATTTAAACTACTTATTTGCTTGAAAAGTATGGTATCTAGCTAACTAGTCACTGTTTCGTATACTTGGCAATATATATAACACCTTATCTTGCTCCATAAGCTGAAAAACACTCATCAGAAATTCATAAGATAGCATCAGTTTTGCAGAAGGAGGCACATCATAGATTGAGTTCATTCCCATGCATACGTAAGGGTCCCAAGACTGACCTGGTGATCAAGTGGAATGGGAATTCCAGGGAAAGAGGAACAAGGTTTTCGTCATGCTCACAAGCTTCCTGCTAGCAAAGGCCTGGAATCCAGCAGGCACTCAAAATATATTGGGCGGGGGAGAAGCGGCCAAAGCTGCCCCCGGAATACACTCCTTTTTATAAACCTTCTTATGAGTCTTATGAACCTCCTCCTCCCACTGCAGGATGATAAGGGCTACTGACATTACTCTCCTGATTTATAATACAAGTTTTTCTACATTTGCATCTAAACATGATGTTTCATATGACAGGTCTTCAGGAAACAAAGCCTTATGCAAAAGGAATCCAGGAACTAGCCAGCTGGAGACAGATCTCTGGGACATAGGATAATCCTGAGATTTGCTGAAACTGAGCACGTGGGCAAATGCCTACTACAGCGGCTTGAAACGGCCTCAAAGTTGTGATTCCAATCTCAACTAGGCCAATAAATTTCAAGGCCGGGAGAACCATATTATGAATACTTCTCAAGTTGAGGCTCCACCGAGACATGTCCTGCTGTGTAAAGTCATGAGTTTTTTTTTTTTTTAAAGATTTTTTTTTTATTCATTTGAGAGAGAGAGAGAGAAGGAATGAGTGGGGGAAGGGGGAGAGGCAGAGGGAGAGGGAGAAGCAGGATCCCCGCTGAGCAGGGAACCTGACACGGGGCTGGATCCCAGGACCACGGGATCAAAACACGAGCTTAAGGCAGACGATTACCCAACTGAGCCACCCTGGGGACCAAGTCATGAGTTTTATATAGAGAATCATTTGCCTAAATGAGAGCACCTTCGGTAAGTCCACAATAAGCTAACAGTTGTGAAGTAGCTCCTGAGTGTCAGGTGCCAAGCTAAGCACTTTTCTAAAACCGGCAAAGTCATTTTTGCTACTGTTTGCATCTTGCTCATATCCTTTAAATTCTACCCTTTGAGGGCACCTGGGTAGCTCAGTAGGTTAAGCGTCTGCCTTCGGCTCAGGTCATGATCCTGGGGTCCCGGCGTCGAGCCCCGCATCGGGCTCCCTGCTCGGTGGGGAGCCTGCGTCCCCCTCTCTCTGCCGCTATCCCTGCTTGTGCTTGCTCTCTGTTAAATAAATAAAATCTTAAAAAAAAAAAATTCTACCCTTTGTTTCTTTTGATTGTAACCATCTAACAACACATCGAGATGCTCTGGGGACTCCAGCTCTGCTCTCCGGCTGTCTCTGCTGGCATTCCCAGCAGGCTGGGTCTTGGTGTGAGCAGGGATTTTCTCTTTCTAGACTTGGGTCTCCAAGTCTGATCGCAAACCCCAAAGCCCTCTGAGGAGAGGCTGTGGATCAGATCTTTGGCAGACAAATCGTAAAGTGTAACCCCCTACAGAGCTAAAACAGACATTTACAGCCATTAGGAGGGTTATGTTTCCCAGTCCACTCTTCTATTCAAGGAATATAGCTCTGAGAGTCCTGTAATATTAAGGGCTAAGGAGAGGGACACGGTTCCAGCATTTCTCCCCACCGCTCAATCCCATCCAAGTCTTTGGCTCCTGCTCCCAGCCAACCGCTCATACTCCAAGGCTCCAGGGGCCAAGTCTCCGCAGCCTCTCAGGGAGGCCCTGGCTCGTGCTCTTTTACCCACAAAGACTGCAGCTCCCCACCCGCCCACCCTCAACTTTTTTTTTTTTTTTTTGGCCCCTGGGAACTTCCCTTATTTTCCTAGGATTCAGCTATGCATTTAAAGCATGTTTGCTGGACTTCCATCTCCTGGTGGAGCTGTGCGCGGTCTACCAGAACTCCCAGGGAGAACAAGAAAAGCAGATCATAGAAGTCATCCACTGGAAGGCAGGAGAGGGCTGTCAGACCACAAAACCCAGAAAAGCTAAAGCTCATGTCCTTTCTCAGGATTCGAAGAGAAATTATTTGAGTGACTATTTTCTCGCCTCTTCCAAAGCTGCTACAAGGCTACTACCATCCGAGATGCACAGGACAGAAATCAATTCAACTACATATGACGGATGCCTTAGCACACCACGGCTTCCTACGCTGGCAGAATGCCCAGATGAAAAGGGCGGGAGAGTCAGAATGAATAAACAAATTCTCACCACGTGCCATAACATACATGAACCTCACAACATGATATGAAGTGAAACGAGCCACATCACCACAGGTACAATCAAGTTGAATGTGGGGGAAATCATCCATGGGTACAGAGGTCAGGACGAGGACAATTCTTGGGAGGGAGAGGTGTGCGGTCGCTTACAGGAAGGGGTCTTAAGGAGCTTCTGGAAGTGCTTCGTAACATTCTGTTTGTTGCTGGTTGTACAAGTGTGTTTACCCTGTGAAAATTCACTGAATCAGAGGCTAATAATGAGTATTTTTTTTAAATAATGAGTATTTTTTAGCATGTACATTGCTTAAGGTTTAAATTTTACAAGTGTGCTTGTTCTAATTTAACCAGCATCATTTAGTTTACCACCGTATGTACTATCTAGGGATGTGGGGGGAGAAATGCTTCAGTTGCATGCTTAGAGGAGTCGTTTTGCCCATATAAACATTATACTCCTTTACTGTTTGTTCTCACTTTTATATTATCATGTCACATGATAAAACAATGCCATTAAAAACACATCTTTGAAAAATATTTTAAACATCGATAACCGCAACACAAATGCCCCATCTCCACACCAGAGAAAGGGCTTTCCTGTGATAGCTCATCCTTGGGAAGCCCAGCGTAGTCTGGAGTAGGAGCTCCACGACAGGGATGCAAGCACGAGTTCAGGGGTGACATGAATACCCAAAACAACACAGACCAGAAGTGGTGAAGCTGGGACGTCAACACCGATCTGGTGCGGAAGCCACTTTCACGCTACCGCCTCCCAACATGCACAAGTAATCACGACGGAACAGGAGATGCAAGCTGAACAACCTGGAAATAAGGGACCAATTCCTAAAAACAAACAACCTCCTAAGACTGGCTCACGAAGAATGAGAAAATCTGAACAAACTGGCAGTGAGTGAGGAGACTGAATAGGCAATCAGACAGGAACGACGGCGACGGCAAAATGAACAAGAACCCCTCTCAAACTCTTCCAAAAACACTGAAGAGGAGGGAACACGTCCAAAGCCATTTTACAAGGCCAGCATTATCCTGATACCAAAGCCACATAAGGACACTACAAGGAAAGAACATCACAGGCCAATACCACTAATAAGCCCAGATGATACACTCCTCAACAAAACAACACCGAACTGAATTCACCAGCACGTGAAAGGGTCATATGCCATGATCAAAGGTCATACACCCCCCGGGATGCAAGGATGGGTGAATATATGCAAATCAATAAATGTGAAATACCACATTAACAAAACTGAAAGGAAAAAATTCCTATGATCATGTCAATACGTTTTTAAAAAGCATTCAACAAAATACAACATCCTCTCACGATAAAGACTCGCAACGAATCAGGTACAGAAGAAATGTACCTCAGCAGATTTCAAGCCGCATGCGACAAGCCCACAGTACGCAGGTCACCCTTAATAGCGAAACACTGAAAGCCTTTCCTCTAAAATCAGGAACAAGATAAGGTTCCCCACTCTCACCACCACAGTACTGGAAGTCCTAGCCAGAGCAATTAGGCAAGAGAAAGAAGAAAGAGACATCCACATTGCAAAGAAGTAAAACCGTCACGATTTACAGATGGCAGGAGGAACTCAAACCGCTCAGCAGCAAAACAAAAACAACCCCCCCGCCAACAACCCCAAAGAACCTGATTAAAAAACAGGCAAAGGATCGCAATAGACATTTCTCAAAAGACATACAGATGGGCAGCAGGGATTTGAAAATGTGCTCAACACGACCCATCAGGGACATGGAAATTAAAACCACAATGAGGGGTGCCTGGGTGGCTCAGTGGGTTGAGCCTCTGCCTTAGGCTCAGGTCATGATCCCAGGGTCCTGGGATCGAGCCCCAGCATTCGGCTCTCTGCTCTGCAGGGAGCCTGCTTCCTCCTTTCTCTCTCTGCCTGCCTCTCTGCCTACTTGTGATCTCTCTCTCTGTCAAATAAATAAATAAAATCTTAAAAAAAACCCCAAAAAACCACAATGAGAGATCACTGCGTAGGGGCGCCTGGGTGGCTCAGTGGATTAAAGTCTCTGCCTTCGGCTCGGGTCATGATCCCGGGGTCCTGGGATCAAGCCTGGGATCGGGCTCTCTGCTCTCTGCTCAGTGGAGAGCCGGCTTCCTCCTCTCTCTCTCTGCCTGCCTCTCTGCCTACTTGTGATCTCTGTCAAATAAATAAAATCTTAAAAAAAAAAAAAAAAAAAAAAACCCACTGCATACCTATCAGAATGGCTAGTATCAAAAGTCAAAAGAAAACAAGTGTTGGGGCACCTGGGTGGCTCAGTGGGTTAAAGCCTCTGCCTTCGGCTCAGGTCATGATCCCGGGGTCCTGGGACTGAGCCCCTCGTGGGACTCTCTGCTCTGCAGGGAGTATGCTTCCCCCTCTCTCTCTGCCTGCCTCTCTGCCTACTTGTGATCTGTCAAATAAATAAATAAATAAAATATTAAAAAAAAATAAGAAAACAAGTGTTGATGAGGTGTAGAGAAAAGAGGGTTCCTGCACACTGTTGGTGGAAATGGAAACGCTAACAGTCATTACGGAAAACAGTATAGAAGATCACTAAAAAACTAAAAATAAGACGATCACATGATCCAGCAATCCCACTTCTGGGTATCCATCCAAAGGAAATAAAATCAGAATCTTGAAGAGCTACAGTTGCACTCCCAAGTCCTTGCTGCATTATTTACAATCGCAAAGCATGGAAACAACCTAAAGAGCGTCAAGTGTAAAAGCATAAAGAAAACATGTGTCCCCGCGCGCACTCACGCACTCACGCACACACGCACAGCATGGACTAATATTCGGCCTTAAAAAACAATGAAATCTTCTTATTTGCAACAGTGTAGATCATGCTAAGGAGAATAAGCCAGACACAGAAAGATAAATGTTGCATGATGTCACTTATATGTGAAATTTAAAAACATGAATTCATAGAAGCAGAGAGCAGAACAGTGGTTACAAAGGGGGGGGGCATGGAGGGAAATGGAGAGATGTTAGTGAAAGTGTACAAAGTGCCAGATACGCAGGATGAATAATTCGGAGAGCTAATGCACAGCGTGGGGACTAGAGTTAACAATATGGTACTGCGCACTTGAAATCTGCTAAGTAAATCTCACTTGTTCTCACACACAAAAGGTAGCTATGTGAGGCGATGGACACGGTAACCGGCTTGACTGTGGTAATCTGATATACAATGTATATCAATGTATATACAGCTTAAATTCATATAATTTTTATTTGTGAATTATGCCTCAAGAAACCAGGAAGAATATATATTTTTTAAAGATTTTATTTATTTATTTGACAGAGAGAGATCACAAGTAGACGGAGAGGCAGGCAGAGAGAGAGAGAGAGGGAAGCGGCTGCCCGCTGAGCAGAGAGCCCAACGCGGGACTCGATCCCAGGACCCCGAGACCATGACCCGAGCCGAAGGCAGCGGCCCAACCCACTGAGCCACCCAGGCGCCCACCAGGAAGAATATTAAACGCAAAGAGCAAAATCCAAGTGATCTAAAGTAAAAGCTAAATTTGTGGAAAAAAAAAAAAAAAAGCAAATGTATTTACACTTATGATTTGAGAGAAATTCACCAAACTATGGAAAGATTGGGATGGTAGGCAACAATTTTTCTTTATACTTTTCTCTATTTTTAAAATTCCCAATAATGGTCATGTATTAACTTGTAATTTAAAAAAAAAAATCAAAAAATTTTTTTCGGTATTACCATCTACCAGTATTATCGGTGGGACCCTCACCTAACCTACCCCCATCTTCATCTGAATCTATCATATCACGCCATGTCAAATAACACTTATGGAAGTGACTCTGAAACTTATTTCGTACATAAATCATAGAAATGAACATTTTTAAACTAGAAGGAACCAGGAAGGTCAAACATAATTGCTCATTCAACTGTATTTGACTCAATTCAGTGTAAATAAACCAGTATTTACAAAACACCACTTATGGCTGAAGCCCTAAAAGTGAAAAATACTCAGTTCCAGAAAATACCGCCACTAGTCAGTCCTGACCAAACAGGAATACAGAAACCTCTCTTTCTACCGTGGGAAAGCCAGAGATCTGGGCACTCTGGGACAAACGCCCCATCTATTCTATACCTCCTGTGCCAAAGTGCTCCAGCCAGCATCTGGGAACGGGGTAGGAGTGTGAGAGACTCAGTACTCAATTTCTTCCTCCAGACACTCTCCCAGAAGGAGCAGCAAGGTCTGTTTCTTGAAGACAGGACGGCAAAGCAAAAGGAGACGGGCAAGGAGGGGGTGCCAAAGTAGAGTTAAAAAGCCAAACCAGGGGCGCCTGGGTGGCTCAGTGGGTTAAAGCCTCTGCCTTCGGCTCGGGTCATGATCCCAGGGTCCTGGGATCGAGCCCCGCATCGGGCTCTCTGCTCAGCGGGGAGCCTGCTTCCTCCTCTCTCTCTGCCTCTCTATCTACTTGTGATCTCTATCTGTCAAATGAATAAATAAAAAATCTTAAAAAAAAAAAAAAAGGCCAAACCAGACACAAGCAATGAAGATTTAATTACGTTTTCAAAACCACCTTATTCTTTCTTTCTTTTTTTTTTTTTTTTGTAAAGTAATCTCTACAACCTACGTGGGACTTGAACTCACAACCCTGAGATCAAGACTTGCGTGTTCCACCAACTCAGCCAGCCAGGTCCCCCCTACTATTTCTATTAGCACTGACATAGCAGTAATATTTGTCTGTTTCCCCAAGGATTTCAGATTGCAAACACTTGACCTTGGAGCCGACTGTGCTTAAGAGCTTCATCTACTACCACTCTATTCTTATCACAACACTACAAGGCAGGTGTTGTTATGCCCATTTTATAAATGAGGATACAGAGGCTCAGAGTGTGCTTAAAATCATATTGTTAATAGGTGACAAAGCCAGTATTCTTTTTTTTTTTTTTAAAGATTTTTATTTATTTGACAGACAGATCACAAGTAGGCAGAGAGGCAGGCAGAGAGAGAGAAGGAGGAGGAGGCAGGCTCCCTGCTGAGCAGAGAGCCCAATGTGAGGCTCGATCCCAGGACCCTGGGATCATGACCTGAGCCGAAGGCAGAGGCTTTAACCACTGAGCCACCCAGGCGCCCCCAAAGCCAGTATTCTAACTCAGGTGTGTTTAAACCCCAAACATGTGGTTTTGGCCACCTCATACCTTCTACAACCAAATAGAGAGTATATCTTTTGTTCATTTTAAAATTTTTTATTGTAGAAAATTTCAAACCATCAACTCATCGTCCACTTTGATCCTCTCTACTCCTCCCTACCCCGATCTCTTCTAAATGGGATCTCATTCTAAATCAACTCAAATCCCAGATGTTCTGTCATTTCATCTGTTAATATTTCAGTGTATATCTGATAAGAGCTTCTTAAAAAAACATAACCATAATCACATGGTATGTTCTTAACCACAATAAACTGCTTATCAAGTTATTTAAGCAAGATTGTTCATCCATGAGAAGTCAAGTTTACAGGAACATAAAATACAGGACTGATCCCAGGTACATATTTATACAGTGGGTCGTAAAAACTTGTAGTTTTTCCTGGCTTTCCTAGTAGACTTAGATTATCTGAAATCAGTGGAAACACAATTACAATCTCAAAAAATACTAACCCAAACAAGGAAATAAGTTATCAGTTTGATGAATAATAAATAAATAAAATCTTTAAAAAAAATTTTTTTTAAAAGGCAAAAAAAAATTTATCAAAATTCTAAACCAGAAAGTTTATCAAAAAAATATTTTTTAAATGTGCAGTTTCAGGTCATAATTATGGACATGCATTTTTTTCCTCTTCTTCCTGTTTTCTGTTTGCAAGCCACTTTATTTTTACCACCACAAATACGTTCTTAGCATCTAAGCGTATACACACACACAGAAGTAAATTCTTCACAAAATAAGTTTTCCTAAAATATCTGACTTATAGAGAAAATCTGAAATTAAAAGGTAATAAACATGCTGAGATCTTGAACTTCACCAACAGTCAACTTAAAACGAGAGGTCATCTTTCTCCTATCAGGTTAGTAGAAGTTACTAAGACTTACAGTGTGCGGTGTCGTGAAGTATGTGGGTAAATGAACACTGAACATTCTTATACGCTACTCGTGGAAGTGTGAACTGATGGAACCTTATAGTTACAGGCTGTTTGGTACCTTCTATTTAAAGTCATCCCATGCCTAGGAATCTACACCACAGAAATAGGAGAGCTGACACACCAAGATATATCTACAAGGATACTCAGAGCAGCTCTAGTTAGAACTAAAATCAAGATCAATTATGAGTCCTCCTTACAACGAAATATTATTGTAGTGGTCTAAAAAAAGGATGTAGGCTCATATATACCAACATTTTAAAAATGTCTGCAAGAGAGGGGTGCCTGTGGCGCCTGGGTGGCTCAGTGGTTTAAGCGTCTGCCTTCAGCTCAGGTCATGATCCCAGGGTCCTGCGACCCACCAAGCCCTGCTTTGGGCTCCCTGCTCAGCCCAGAGCCTGCTTCTCCCTTTCCCTCTGCCCCTCCCACCACCAGCTCCTACTCACTCTCTCCCACTGGTGCACACATGCGCTCTAATAAATAAATACAACCCTTAAAATAAATAAGTAAATAAATAAATAAAGAGAGAGGGGGACCTGGCTGGCTCAGTTGGTAGAGCAGATAACACTTAATCTCAGGGTGGTGAATTTAAGCCCCATATTGTACAGGGAGCCTACTTAAAAAAAAAAAAAAAGCTAAGATAATAAATGAAAAAGACAAGGACACTCATTCAACAAGTATTTACTGAGTACCCACAGGCACTGCTCTTAAGTTTTTTTGAACGCAGCACTAAGATGGGAAAAAAAGCCCGCCCTGTTGAGCTTATACTCTAGTGCAGAGAGCAGGTGAGAACATGGAGTAAAGGCCGTGGTCTATCCGCCTGTGAGGAGTTCTGCAGACAAAAAGTGCAGGGGAGGGAGAGGAGGAGAGCGGGACAGTGGGCCTCTGGGCCACTTAGAGGCAGGTGGTCCTGGAAAGCTTCACAGGGGAGGCACCTCCAGGCAGAGACAGGAGGGCAGTGTGGGCACGGCAGCGCGAACGGTGTTCCAGGCCACTGCACCGGCCCGGAGCTCGGCAGATGGAGGACGACAACAGGAGGCCAGCGTGGCTGCTCTTTGGCTTAAAAGTCACTGAAGAGCTCTGCACAAAACCTGATCTTAGATTTTATACAGTGTGATTACTCCAAAAAAAAGACAAGAAGAAAGAAAAACCTCTAAGTGGGGAATGCGCCTATGAAGATCATTAATGTTCTGTGGAAAAATGACATAGAACCCAACCGAGGGGACCGGAGCAGAAAGGTCTCTTCTACATGCTCCTGGCCCTCTTGTATTAGTCAAGCTTCTGGATCAGCAAAAAGTAAAAAGTCACCCCTCACACACTAAATACTATGTTGCTGTTCCAGATGATTTATGAAAGGCGACTGTAGGGGCACCCTGGGTGGCTCAGTGGGTTAAGCCCCTGCCTTCAGCTCAAGTCATGATCTCGGGGTCCTGGGACTGAGTCCCACAAGCCCCTCGCAAACCCTGCATCGGGCTCTCTGCTCAGCAGGGAGCCTGCTTCCCCCCCCCCCCCCGCCCTGCCCCGCCTGCCTCTCTGCCTACTTGTGATTGCTCTCTCTGTGTCAAATAAATAAAATCTTTAAAAAAAAAAAAAAAGGTGATTGTAACTCATGGTGTTCTAATTTACACGTACCCAACCAAAACACTTTTTGTTTTCTATAAACTATGCCTCTGAAAATGAAGTATTATATTCACAAAACCATTTTTATTTGACTTCTGAGAGTGAGTTGTAGGATAGTTTTTACAATCAAACCTAACTTTTAGAAATTGTAAATGTCGGGGTGCCTGCCTGGCTCAGTCCACAGAGCACGCAACTCTCGATCTTGGCGTCCTGAGTTTGAGCCCCACGTTGGTGTGGGGATTACTAAAAAAAACCCAACCAAACAAAAAACTTAAAAAAAATATATGTTAGTTAGAAAGGTATCAGCAGAGTCACAACATATAGTCTTACTATTTGGTGTCATCCGTAACAAGACTGTTGTCAGGCACCTGGCTGGCTCAGTCCGTTAAGACCCTGCCTTCAGCTCTGGGTCCTGGGACTGAGCCCCGTGTCCAGCTCCCTGCTCAGAGGGGAGTCTGCTTTTCCCTCTCCCTCTCCCTCTGCTCTCTCCCCAACTGTGCTCTCTCCTTCTCTGAAAAAAATAAAATAAATAAATAAACTAAAAAAATAAACCAAAAAAAAAAAAAAAAAAAAAACAGAGCCCCATATCAGGCTTCCTGCTCGTGAGTCTGCTTCTCTCTCTCTCTTCCTCTGCTCATTCTCTCAAATAAATGAAATCTTTTTTAAAAATCTTAAAAAAACAAACAAACAAGATTGGTTGTGTATTACTGAGCACTCACAAGCCCACTATCCAGGTTCAGAGAATTCCTATTTTTACAAACATGCCAACAATACCTTCTCCACCAGTAAGTGCTCACTGGAGAAAAGCTGGGACACAGAGAGGCATTCCTCCCCTCATCTAACACACACCTGCTGAACCCCACCATGTGCCGGGCACTGTGCACCAAAGGACAGCCAGACAAGCCAGCTCTTGGTCTCAGGAGGCTTGCCATCCTCCCAGCTATACAAAAGTAAAAGTAACAACAAATATGCGTTTACCCACTCTCCAGACTTATTAAATGTCTTTATTATAGTTGCTTTGGATCCACAGGAAGGGAAGGGTAGGAAAGAGGGAAGGAATGAAACATTGGTGACAAAGAGAAGCACCTTTGTACCTCTGTCTAACCCTGACCTCCTCCCATACCCCTCCCCATGCTCATGAACTGGCTGGGTGTGTTCTTACTTTTCCTTTTAAAATACTTTTACTAATATGGTGAGTGCTGTGAAGTGTGTAAGCCTGACGATTCACAGACCTGTACCCCTGGGGCAAATAATACATATATGTTAATAAGAGTAATAAAAAAAGAAAAAAAGACAAAAAAATAAGTAAAATACTTTTAATAGACCAATCCATATCCATAAATACCACATAGTATCATTCTGTGTTTTAAAAATTTGGCTATACTGTGTCATAATGTATAAGTACTTCTACAATTTGCATTTCCAGACATTGTGCTTTTTGAGGACATTTCTGTGTTGATACACTTAACACGCTCTAGTTCCTCATTTTACCTGCTTATAGTCCATCACACGTACATCACAATACAGGCAGTTCCAATCTACAAGGGTTCGACTTACAATGTTTTGGCCTTACAACGGCACAAAAGTGATAAGCATTCAGTAGAAACCATACTTCAAATTTTAAACTCGGCTCTCTTCCCAGGCTGGAGGTGTGTGTGATCCTGCTGGGCAGTGGCAGCAAGCTGCTGCTCAGGCAACCCTGCGATCACAATGAAAACCAACTCCTACACTGACAACCACTCTGCTTGTCACTTTCAGTACAGTATCCAATACACTACACGAGATATTCTGCACTTTATTATAAACGGGCCGCGTGTAAGGTGATTTTGCCCAGATGCAGGTTAAGCGCTCTAAGAGTTTAAAGCAGGCCAGGCTAAGCTCTGATGTTCGGTAGGTTAGGTGTATTAAATGCATTTTCAACTTCTGACATTTTCAACTTACAGTGGATTTATCAGGACTCAAAGGTGAGTCAAGGGAGATCTGTACATCCACTTCCCCATCCATGTACATTCAGGTAATTTCCAATCTTTAGCCATCACAATGCTGTTATGAACATCACCGTACACATTTTCTTACGCATATTTGTGTGGGGACTGAGACTATATACACCTAGATGTGAAAATCCTGGGACACGGAGTGCGCATACTTTCAGCTTACTAGAAATCGCCAAACAATCTCCAAAGTATATGAGTTTCCTTATATCCTCACTGAAATCTGGTGTTTCAGGTTCGCCCAGTCTCGGGAGAAATCGTGCTGATGCTGGTCTAGCTGCTGCTACTTCAGGAGTCTGAGCACCTTATCTGTTTAGTAGGCATTTGGGTTTTTCTTTAGCAAAATGCCTTTTTTAGAGCCTCTACCACTTTCCTTTTAGATTTTTAATGTTCTTTATACATTCTGTCTCCTAAGCTTTGACTTTGATGTTGCAGGTGTCTTCCCCCAGTCTTTCACCTTTATCTTTAATTGTGTAGTATCTTCTACCCTACTTTTTTTTTTTTCAATTTTGAAGGACAAAACCTATCAATCTTTATTCCTGATGGTATTTTTATTTTTTTAATTTAATTTATTTGACAGACAGAAATCGCAAGTAGGCAGAGAGGCAGGCAAAGTGGGGTGGGGGTAGGAAGCAGGCTCCCTGCTGAGCAGAGGGCCCGATGGAGGGCTCCATCCCAGGACCCTGAGATCATGACCTGAGCCGAAGGCAGGGGCTTTAACCCACTGAGCCAACCAGGTACCCCAGTATTTTTATTTTTTTTTTAAGATTTATTTATTTGATAGACAGAGATCACAATTAGGCAGAGAGGCAGGCAGAGAGAGAGAGGAGGAAGCAGGCTTCCTTCTAAGCAGAGGGGCAGATGTGGGGCTCGATTCCAGGATCCCGGGATCATGACCCAAGCCGAAGGTAGAGGCTTTAACTCACTTAGCCACGGAGGCACCTCATTTCCTGATAGTATTTTTAAAATCTTTCTTTCTTTTTTAGAAATATCCTTCTCTATTCAAGGTCATAAAATAGTAATAATACATTATTCTAAAAGTTTAAGGGTCGCTTTCATGTTTTGATCTTTAATCTACCAGGAATATATTTTTGTGTAAGGTAGTTCTCGATTTCATTTTTTTCTCCCCATATGGAAAGCCACTGGTCCTAAGACTATTTCAGAGCAATCTGTCCTAACTTCCACTGCTCTGTGGCGCCACCTCTATTATGCATCAAGATCTCATTAAGAGGTAATGCTTCCTACTCTGTCCGATTGATCTGTCTGATTCTCGCTACAGTATCATATGGCTTTATGATCTGAAACCAAGTAAGGCAAGACCTCTCTTCTGTTTAGATGTGTGTTGGCTATTTCAGGACTTTTGGTGACCAAAAGGAGAACCAGGGGGCTTCTCGGGTGCTAGTGACATCCTGTTTCTTGACCTGTGTTCAGTCGTAAGAAAATTCACCAAGCAGCACACTTATGGGCTGAGAAATTGGATGACTGGCAGTGAGATGAGAGAGGAGGCCAGCTCACAGAGAGACGGGCTGCCCTGCTTAGACTGTGAGCTCCCTCCTAAGGGGAAGAGGGTGCCCCTAATGGGCAGAAAAGGGCAGTGACATAACTGGATTTAGTGTTTGGACAGGTCACTCCAGCTACAGAACAAATACAAAGTGGACTAACGCTGGGACACCAGCTAGAAGGAGACCACATCGGCCCACGAAGTAGAAGGATGGCCTGGACCTCACATCCACGGAATTCAGTGAGGAGAAGTCATGGAAAGATTTTAGGCTTGAGAAAATGAGTGGCTGGTGGTCCCAGTTACCAACGGAAGACCATCTGGAGGGTAGACAGGATGGGGGTGACGGAGTGGAAGGACAAATGGGTTTCCAACATGTAGAGACGCTTAGAAGACAACTGGACGGAAGTGGGGAGATGGGGTGCGTGGATGGCTCAGTCGTTAAGCATCTGCCTTTGGCTCAGGTCATGATTCCAGGGTCCTGGGATCAAGCCCTCCATCGGGCTCCCTACTTGCCGGGAAACCTGCTTTTCCCTCACCCACTCCCCCTGCTTCTGTTCCCTCTCTCGCTGTCTCTCTCTCTGTCAAATAAATAAATAAAATCTTAAAAAAAAAAAAAAAAAGTGGGGAGATGGATTTAGCTATCCAGAGCTTCAGGAGAAAGATCTGACCTGAACATGAAATAGGAAAAAACACTCATAATCCCTAAAGACAATTACTATTTTGGTGTATTTTCTTCTTTTCTCATCTTATTAATAGTTGTTTTGCACGGATAATCCTGTTCTTCTAAAAATGAGAATATAGGGATGCCTGGGTGGCTCAGATGGTTAAGTGTCTGCCTTCAGCTGAGATCATGAACCCAAGGTCCTAGGATGGAGTCCCACATCGGGCTCCTTGCTCGATGGGGAGCCTGCTTCTCCCTCTGCCTGCCGCACCCCCTGCTTGTCCTGCTTACTCTCACTCTCTCTGACAAATAAATAAATAAAATCCTTTTAAAAAATTAAATAAAAATAAAATAAAATTGAAAATACAAAAAAATGCTTCTACCTTAACTTTGTCAACAATTTCACATTAAATTGCTTTCAAATATAAAGCAAGTGGAGGAAAGAGACTTTAATCTAATTGTTCTCATCAACTGAACTTAAGAGAACAAACACAGCAACACTTCACTGAGCCAGCCGAAGGTCACCTACCTGGCTTCATTTTAAACAGATCACCACCTGGCAGTCCACAGATGGCACGGCCTGTAAATGTGTCAGATTTGGCCAACATGTTAGTTTGTTTGTTTTTTAATCTCAAGTAGTTGCTAGCTAGTATCACCTAAATGCCGGAATTTCTAACTTTTCTTGAGGGAACAAAAAGAGAACCACAAGATTCAGCATGTCTCAGGCACATTCCAATGCAGCAAAAGCGGAGAAGCAGCAGCGTCCGCAGAAGCACGCGCTCTGCAGGTCACGCTCCCTGAGGTCTCCCGGGTCTCCCTGAGGTCTCCTGGGTCTCCCTGAGGTCTCCCGGCGCCGGCACACACGGCTTCTACTCAGCTCCAACAGCATCCACACCTGCGACCTCTGATGAAAACCAGTACCAGATCTCAAAGGTACGCAAAAATGTCTTTTAGCAAAAGGCACGCATGATCAATTTCCCTACAACAGAGAGAAACAAGGGTACTACCATCTACCATTCGCTGCCTGCCCACTACTGATGAGAGGAGACGCTCCCCCACGGAGCTTAATATGCAAACTCTTGGCTCATTGATTTCAGACAGCAACTCACAAAAGGAATGAGGTCAAATAGACTCAATAAAGCAAAATTCTGGGGCGTCTGGGTGGCTCAGTCATTAAGCGTATGCCTTTGGCTCAGGTCATGATCTCAGGGTCCTGGGATCGAGCCCCGCATTGGGCTCTCTGCTCAGCAGGGAGCCTGCTTCCTCCTCTCTCTCTGCCTGCCTCTCTGCCTGCTTGTGATCTCTGTCTGTCAAATAAATAAATAAAATCTTAAAAAAAAAAAAAAAGCAAAATTCTGACAGCTAACCTAACTGAAAAAAATACAAAACACAGAAGTCTGGGGTCCTGGCCACCAGGGCTCTCCTGAGTGACAGTCACTGAGGGCTGCTTGCCTGGCACGAGTGGTAAGATGGAAGGAGCCCTGATCCTGGGCTCAAATTCTGTCACCTCCACTTACGTAACCCGAGTTCTGTTTCCCTAACTCATAAAGCAGGGACAAAGACATTTATCTCAACAGGCTGCTACAAGGAGTCAGAGAATAAAAACATCCAACATCAGCACAGTCTCTAGGTTATACAGGATACTTTAATACCAAGTAGCTATGACCACCACTTGAAACAGATTCTATAGGACACCTCGTTTCCAAGTGAGCCTAGAACATGTAAGTGGACCAGTGGTCTCAACCTTCCCGTGCACACAGCAGTCTCACATACTACACTTCTGGCAGCACACTTAAGAGGGACGAAAGATTTAAAACAACATTGAATGTACCAACAGCATCTGGCTCAGTGTCACACGTGCCCAGCTCTCTTCCTGTCTCACTCCATGCTGCCTTGGATGAGCTGTCGGCTGCCTTGACTAAGCTCTCTTCCATGCTCCCAAGGCCCAGGTATTGGGTCTGACCTCGCACAGCTACAAGAACATGCTGTATCCTTTCCTTTCCTTTTCTCAGAGAGAGAGAAGAGAGAATCTTAAGCAGGTTCCATTGCCTAGCACTGAGCGCGACACAGGGCTTGATCTCACAACCCTGAGATCATGACCTGAGCCCAAATCAAGAGTTGGATGCTTAAACGACTGAGCCACCCAGGCGCCCCTGTATCCCCTTCTAGACCAACCTGAGCAATACTCTGGGCAGACAAGGCTAACCACATTATTTTACATAATGACCACAGTTTTGGAGGCTGCCCAGGAAGGGTCTGAGGTTTACTAGGATGGACCAGCGAACAGTCCATGGCCCTGAGATGAGGCACAGCATGGGTAAGGAAGATCCTCTCTCAATTTCCCAAAACTTTTCAGATACTTTTGGGGGTGAGGGGGGCATCACAAAGCAGTTTGTGCAACAGGGCTATGGCCACTGATTTAAGGAAGATCCGCCATGTAAGGCTGGTGGGATCAGGGGGCAGTGGGGTCTGCGTACTCATGCAGAGAGGGATCTGCTCTATCCACTTATGATCATCGCCGCATCACACCGCTACAGATGTCTCTAAAGGCTCTAAGGAAAAACCTTCCCTGTGTCCTCTGAGCTTCTGGTGGCTGCGGGCAACCCGTGGATCTGCTTTGCGTGCAGATGCCTCACCCCGGTCTCTGCTTCTGCCTTCACATGGCCTTCTTCCTTCCTGGGTGCGTCTCTTCTTGTAAGGACACCAGTCATTTTGCAAGGAGGGCCCATCCCAATCCAGTATGACCTAATCTTTGCTACTTACTTCTGCAAACAGCCTATTTCCAAATACGGCACATTCTGAGGTTCTGGGTAGATAATAATTTTGGAGGGACGCTAGTCAGTGCAGTAGATACCGATACAGAAATATCCATCTTCCTAATCATTCACACTGAAGTATTTAAGTCTTAATTACCCGGCCCACATATGTCTTCTCCTTCAACTAAAGAGGTGAAGGAAAAGAGAACCCACTAGCTGGTCCAGACAAGATTTTTTGACTCCAAGTGTTTTTCTACTAGTTAAAAAAGTAGTAAACTACATATGAGGGAGACAAAAAAAGAAGAAACAAAAATGTCTAACAGCAGCAGGGGAAGGCGCAGGGCCAATAAAAGTTGGGGGAAAAAAGACGAAACGATCAGTAGACTTTTCCAGGGCGACTATATTAAAAACTCTAGCTATCAGATATTTGATTCCTCTGCACTAGTATTTTCAGAAGAAAGCAAACTAGCACGTATGCCACCAAAGAGTCGTCAGTTTTAAAAGGGCCTGTTATGTGCTCATACACACATGCTGAAGACCGGATGCTTGATACACAGTAGTACTTAGAAGAAATCAGGGGCGCCTGGGTGGCTTGGTCAGTTAAGCGTCTGCCTTCAGCTCAGGTCATGATCCCAGAACCCGGGTCGGCCGCCCTGCTCAGTGGGGAGTCTGCTTCTCCCTCTGCCCCTCCCCCTGCTCATGTGCACGTGTGTGCGCTCTCTCTCTTGCTCGCTCACTTTCTCTTTCTCTCTCAATAAATAAAATCTTAAAAAAAGAGAGAGAGAGAGAGAGAGATGAAACCCTGAAAGGTCCGTGTAAGGAACCATTTAAAGCAAACACTGAGGTTAGGAGTCTCTAGCTCAAATGGCAGGTACTGGTGTTAAAATAACCTTCAAAGTGCTGTAGACTATGCCACCTGGGTGCTTAAAAGAAGGTAGGAAAAGGTATGAAAAAGGACGAAGACCCAGATCAACCCATATGTTCCCATTATCCACGCCCGAACGAAAGGGAAACCTGCTGTGTTTTGGCCACACCAATTACCTACAGAGCAGCATGTGCTCAAGCCAAACAATGCTTCACTCCATTGGTTTAATAAGAGGAAAAGGAGTAATTCAGCTATGCTAATGGGTAATTACACAGGAGCTGCCCCTCATGTCCCGCAAAATATGCCAGTTCGATAATTATATCCCCAAACTTAATCCTTCCACCATGAATGTGAGTAGGAGGGTGGGAACATACGTTTGCAATCTGAGTACAGATACCCATCCTGCTCCTTTGCTCCCTTCCCAACCATGAAGCCACATTCACAGTATCACCTGGTCGTCCTCCTACAGCCTGATAGGTGGTGGAAGCAGCATCTCCCTTCATAACCTCTGCCAGCAACCTAGATGCCATCCCCTCCTTTCCCACTACATCTGTCCCTCATTTACCTTCTAAATAGCTAGTGGTCAGGGCACTCAGCTGGCTCAGCTGATAGAGTGTCTGACTCTTAATCTCGGGGTTGAGTTTGAGCCTCATGTTGGGGGCAGAAATTACTTAAGAATAAAATCTTTAAAAATTTTATCCTTAAAATTAAGAATAAGATCTTAAACTTAAAATAAATCTTAAAAAAAAAAAAAAGCTAGTTGTCTGTACCCTCTTCTCCCTCCTCTGCACAATGCCCTACTTTAGGCCCTAATCTTGTACCTAGACCCTGTGTATCCTTACCGCTTGCTTCCAGTCCTGCCCTCCTGATCAACTGTCCACAGAAACCTACCTAAAATGTCAACTCAGGGGCGCCTGGGTGGCTTAGCTGGTTAAATATCTGACTCTTGATTTCAGCTCAGGTCATGATCTCGGGGTCGTGAGACTGAGCCCCACGCTGGGCTCTGTACTGGGCATGGAACCTGCTTGGGATTCTCTCTCTCCCTCTCCCCGTGCCCTGCCCCTGCCCCCTGCTCACACACACTCTCCCTCTCAAAACAATATAAAACGTAGGAAAGAAAAGAAAATGTAAACACAATCACTCCCAACCTAAAAAAACTTCAGTGGCTCCCTGAATGCTACAGACAGGATTCAAATGCCTTCACATAGCACAATGGCCTACCTCTTCACTCCTTATCCACCAACACCATGACAGTGGACTATTTCTTGTCACCATGCTCATGAGGCTGCCCACTCTGACTGGACTATCTCTTTCCATATGCTTCTCTCAGCTAATTCCTCTTCCTAGCATGTAAAGTCTTGAGAGTCCACTCAGATGCTACCTCTTACAGAAAATCTTCCCTGTCTTACACTCTTAGAAAATGTTCAAGATTCTGCCTCCCCCCACCCCACCCCCACCCATTTCAGGGCATGGCTATTAAAAACACAATGCTGTAACAAAGCTACTTGTTTCTGGGGCACAAAGCACATATCTGACAAAAACATAGTATCTAGAATATATAAAGAACTGTCAAAACTCAACAATAAAAAAATCCAATTAGAAAACAGGCAAAAGAGGGGTGCCTGGTTGGCTGAGTTGTTAGAGCACGTGACTCTTGAGCTCGGGGTGGTGAGTCCTAGCTCCATGTTGGGCAGAGAGTTTACTGAGAAAACAAACAACAACAAAACCCAAAACACAACTACCTGTTTCTGTGCCTGTCTCATTTTTGCATTTCTAGTGCCCCCCACATAGTAGGCATTTAATAAATGCGGAATTAATGAATTACTATTTGGTTGGTTCTAATACTCAGTGCTATGTTTCACATAAATGTACCTAAGCCTTGTAACTACCCCGTGAGAGAACAAGCATCATTCCTACTTTACAGATGAGGAAACTGAGGGTCGGAACAGCAAGTGAACACCAATCTCTTTGCCTTCTCTTCCACACACAGTCTAACCCTACCCCACTCCCTCACCCTGGCACATTCTTACTCTCCAGGTCTCCGCTTTAATGTCCCTTCTCCACGGAACTGTTCCATTATGCCAAAAACCAAGGCATGTTTCTCCTCGCACAAAGTAAAATCCACACATCTCAGCACGACCTCCAGGCTCATGTGTACCTCCTCTGCCTGCTGTTCCCCATGCTTGTGCTCTCTCTTTCCCTCTCTCTGACAAATAAAATCCTAAAAAAAAAAAAAAAAAAGGAAGTCTATACTATACTCAGAATATAGAGGACCACATCTGTTTGCTTTGCTGGTCTGAAACCTCCATGCCTGGATGGCCTGTGGGATCATGACTAACACCAGCAGTCTATGCTCCCTGAGCATATGAGTGCCTAAGGAGTAACACTTGTTTGCACCTTGATACTTTTTCCTTTGTCTCCTGTGCCATATTTGAGAAATATAACAAGATCTACTACATGACAGACATAGAACTTAATCAAGACGGTCCTATATTTTGACACCGGACAGTATAATTACAGATCAAATGCCTAACTGCTATGGTCTGAATGTTTGTGTTGCCCCAAAATCCATGTGTTGAAATCCTAGTCCCCAAAGATAATGGTATTAGGAGGTAGGGTCTTTGGGAGGAACTCATGTCATGAGGGCTGAGCCTTCATGAATGGAATGTGTCCTGTAAAAGAAACCCCACAGAGATCCCTCATCCCTTCCACCATTCAGGTACAGCAAGTAGACAGCATTATGAGCCAGGAAGAGGGCCCACAACAAAGCAAGAATCCCATCTTGGAATCCCAGCCTCTAGAAGTCTAAAAAATAAATTTATGTTGTTTATAAGCTACCCAATCTGCGGTATTGTTACAGCAGCCTGGAAAGACTAAAGACTAATGAACACAGAAGTGTAAGCCCTGGACATCAACATGACAGAAAGACAGACAATCAGACACCACGTCTCCCAATGCAAGAACACAGCACTAACTATGAAGTGGTCTTGCCAAAAGAATCAATCCCGAACATGATCAAGCCTCTAGTCCAATTAACAGTTAAAGGATAGAAGAATACATTAAACTAGAAAACACATGTCCACGCAAAGACACACATGTGAATGTCTGTAGCAGCATTATTCACGATAGCCAAGAAACGGGGAAAAAAAAAAAAAAAACCCAAATATTATCATGCGGTGAATCAAGAAGAAAAAAATGCAGTCTCTCCACACAATGGAATAGTATTCAGCCACAAAAAAGGAATAGGTTACTAATACCTGGTACACATGGATGAACCTCAAAAGTTTAAGTAAAAGCTACAGACACAAAAGACGCTATATTGTGTGATTCCATTTATATGAAATATCCAGAAAGGGCAAATCTATAGAGTCAGAAAGGAGATTAGAGGTTGCCTGGGGCTGGGTGTGGGAATGGGAATGAACTACAAATCAGCACAAGGGATCTTTTGGTGGGGATAAAAACGTTCTGCAGCTGGACTGTGGTGACAGTTGCACAACTCAACAAATTTACTGAACTGTACACTTAAAACGGGTGAATTTCATGAAATGTAAACTGAACCTCATTAAGGTATTTTATAAAACGGAGCCTAAAGAAAGAGAAGGAATCTGGGGCACCTGGGTGGCTTAGTCAGTTCAATGTCTGACTCTTGATCTCAGGGTCGTGAGTTCAAGCTCCGTGTGAAGACAATCTAATGCTGCTGTTTTGAGGGGCTCCTTTCAGGTGACTTCTGTTTCCTTGGGGAAGAAGTCAGAATATTTACTTTAACAGAAAAGAAACCACTACAGTGTTATTATGGAACGACCACCGTTATACTTATGAAATATGTACACGGATGAAAAACATTAAGTAATTTAGCACAACAGGAAGAAAGCAATTACCAGAATTACACCAATTCAGTGTGTTTCTACCACTGAGGTCAATATATGTTTTTATCTCTACCAACACTGTCAGTATGTACCCAGTGATGCTGACCACCTGACATTTTAATTCTAGAAATATAGAAAGAGCACTGGATTGGGAGCCAAGAGACATGGCCCAGTGTGTCCTATTACTAGCTTTGTCTCTAATTTATAACCTATCTGAATTCAGTTACTCTACATAATTTAAGGATCCTAACCTATAAAATGAAAGCATTCTGAAAATCAGGAGTTCTTTAAGTTGGAGTCATAAGCCTTGCCACGGGGTAAACTTCAGTAGAATTAAAAAGTCCCAGAAATTCCCCAAGAATGTTTTGTCTACATTTCTACCTGCACTTCTCTGGGGAGAGGTTCTATAGATTTCAACAGATTCTCAAAAGGAGTCAATACTCACCTATCTCCCTGCACTTAAGAACCATTTTAATCAGGATAATTTTTACTTACAAACAACGAGAACCAAAAGTTGGTGCATGGGTCTGGCCAGGCCTTTTAATCTGCATTCTATAGTCTTTAAATTCTACCTTCACAAAATACAATGCTCCATGGTTTGTTAAAGTGATGTGTTTAGTAAGACGAACCTCCTATAATCCTACAACTTCTTAGAAAATTATACATTTTGAAAAACACGTACAAGGCTTTGGGTCATAACAACTTTTCTACTCCCCAAATATATTAACCTGCTGAACCGCCTGGAGGCACGTTTTAGCCTTAGATGGCTGTTAGCTGTGAGTTACAAAGTAAGATCCAAAGGATCATTCCAGGCCCATCATAGATCTCTTCAGACAACGACATGAGTGAGGGAGAAGAGGGCAGGCTCTCTAATTAGAAACACATTTTTAATGTTGGTTTCAAATTCTCGGTCGTGTATTTCCAGCAAGATTTGAAATTCCTCCTGGAGATTCCCGCTTTCGTCAGTCCAGACGGCGCCCTAAGCCGCACCGGGAAACTGAGGCTAAGGTTTCGCATACCTTCAAGGGGCACAAGAGAATGAAAAGTGGACACCGCCGACAAGCGAAGTCGGGGATAAAAGTTAGAGGTGCAAAGGGAGGGGGAAGAGCTGGTCGCTACCAGCTAGGAACCTAGGGAAGCCAGCAGGGACTGCAAGCGCGGCTTCCGCAATCTCGGGGATTAACGCCGCAGTTCAGCCCCTTCCCCTCTGAGACTCAGCTCGAATCTTCCTGCCTCTTCCAGACGGCCCGAGGACCCCCGCCATTCCCACAGTTCCCAAAAGAGCCCTCTCAGAGAAAGGCCGCGCCGGGGGAAAAAAGGGGTGAGGGCGATCGCTGAGACTCCCCCCACCGTGGGCCAAAGCTGCCCCCAGCCCAGGAGAGAGGCCTCGGCCTCCGCCCCTCGCCCGGCCCTGGCCGGCCCTGGCCGGCCTCACCTTGAGCGCCAGGTGGTGGACGCGGCCCAGGCCGGGCTGAGCCAGCAGCTGCAGCAGCCCCAGCAGTGGGAGCAGCCGGACGCCGGCGACCAGCGGAGGACAGCGGGAGCCCGAGGGGCCGACTGGCGCCGGGACAGCCATGTTGTTCCAGCATCACCAGCTGCTTCCTCTCCCGCCTACTTCCGGGGGCAAAGGGCGGCGACTCCCGGAAGGGCCTGGAATAGGAGGTCGGCGGCGGGTAGTGCGGTGCCTGAGGGGCTGTTTCCTAGGGCGTGAGGCCGGGGAAGTGGCCGAGGGGCCGAAAGTGGCTACCTTGGGGCCATTCAGTTTGGCCTCCGCTGTGAGGACTTTCGGTTTAGCCGGAAGGGGTGGAGCCCTCCCCGCGGTGGTGGTGGTGGTGGCGGTGGGGAGATGTTTGAGAAATTTGTGGTGGTTGCCGTGGCAACAGTGGCCGAGCAGGACGCTCCTCCCCCTCTCCCCTCGCGGGGCCTCTAGTCCGCCCCGCAGAGTTTTGCAAGCGACCTTGGGCCTGCGAGACCGCGACCGCAGGGGGATCCGCGTTCTCTGCGGGTGGGAAGTCTGACTCCGTGGCGACAGCACGGTGCGCGGCCGATGAGCGGACTGGCTTCAGGAGCGGCGCTGAGTCGGTGGAAATTATCGAGTTCCCGGCGTGTCCTAGGTCCCTCGGTTTTGTTGGGGCACCTCACACTAAAATTTCAGACGAAATGGTTGCGGTAATACGATTTACTGAGCCCTTATCGGGTACCTAGGCCCTTTGTGTGCATTACTGAATTTGATCCTTGGAACAATCTGGGGAGGTAGGGGGTAGGTGTGATCGTTATCCCCACTTTACAGGTAAGCAAACTGAGGTTCTGAGACGTTAAGTCGTTTGTTCCAGGTTAACAATCAAAAGGAAGCCTTTAAATGCTGCGTTATATTACCTCGAGAGTCTGAGTCTCCACGTTTTTCTCTAAATACTGTGTGGAAACTTTATGTGCTTCTAATCTGTGGGCTTTATAGGGAGGTCTTTATAGGGAGATCTGCAGTAGGGAAGTCAGTCGTTGGGTCCCTTCTATCACCGTTTTGTCAAGAAGTTACAGAACATGCTTATGAAAATTGCCAATAGACTAGCCAGGTTTCGTTTTTAAATTCTGTTTTAGCTTGCCGTAGAAGCGATGCATGCTCTTTGTGTGAAATCAATCAAGTAAAAAAGGAGAACGTAAAAACCACGAGTGTGTTTTATGACGGAATGCCATTCTTGAAGTTTTAATTGGAACTAGGAAATGAACATATTTTAATATTTAATATATTTTAATGGCCCTAACGGGCTGCACTCAGGTTGGGAAAAAAAAAATCAGTTGGGAAAATACAGAATAGGGAAAGGAAGAATGAGGGAGTCAGGGAACTAGATTTTTTTTTTTTTTTTTTTTTTTAGCTGTGTGCAATTTTGGTGAAATCATGAATCTGAATTCCTCCCTTGAATAAAACACTGGTACAGATTCTGTCACACCCTCTGTAAGGACGAAAGTAGGGCACTAAGGTGGAACCAGGAAGACAGAGGCACTGTTTACTAGTTGGGGAAGCATATCTCTTCCTTCTCCAACCTCTGATCTTTGGCCATCTATTACATACATACTAATCTTTTACATCTCTGAACAGAATTTTTATCTGATCTTACTACACCATTTTACAGACAAAGAAACAGAACGAGAAGCCATTACTTTAAGAATTCAAGATGATAGCAGTTAAATTTAGTTATCAAGTGATTGAATTTCCAACTATTCTGCTCAGTACTTTATATATACATTATCTCATTTAATGTCACAAAAACCTTATAAGGTATCTATTTTTATTCCCTTTTTTAAAGGATGAGGGTGGGTTAGATTACTTTATTCAAGGGCCTCTGCTTATTTATAAATGACCCAGATGGACCACTCATTCAGGCCCCAACCACAAAGCCCAGTTTTCATCTCTGTCCTGTGTTGTTATAAAAAATCATTTGCATATTAGGCTGGAAGGGTTCTTAGATAATCAACAGATGCATCTAGCTGTTTAGCAAATTTGAATACAAATCCAAGGCACTCAAATGACTTGGTCAAGATCATACACCTAGTTGTTAATCTTCTGCAAGTATCTTTAGAACCAGGACTACAGCCTCCTCTGCTTCAGAGCTGGGTCTGTGCATCTCGTACTATAGCTTGCAAGGTTTTCTAAGTCTTACCATTTTTAATCTTTTAAAAGATTAAAATCCCAGAATATAAGTAACCAATGTGTTATTAAATGAAATGCTAGGGGCACCTGGATGACTCCGTCATTAAGCATCTGCCTTTGGCTCAGATCATGATCCCAGGGTCCTGGGATCGAGCCCAGCATTCAGGTGTCTGCTCAGTGGGAAGCCTGCTTCTTCCATCCGACTCCCCCTGCTTATGTTTCCTCTCTTGAAGTCTCTCTCTCTCTCTGTCAAATAAATAAATAAAATCTTAAAAAAAAAAAAAAGAAATGTTAGAAATAATTTCATAAGGCACTTTAAAAATCAGCAAAATGAGAGAACATAGTAGGAACATAAGTGGTACTTTCTTTTTGGCATCAAGAGATTTCAGAGATAGCTGATTCTCACTTCACTGTGAAAGTAGTTCAAAGAAAAGGTGATTTTTAATTGCAGTTTCATTTTCAAAGGCAGTCTGCAATGCTTTGGAGTATTTCTGTTGTTTACTTTTTAAAGCAAGGTGCCGTTTTTGAGACTCTCTGGTTTTCAACTCGAATATACTAATAGGCTTCTAAAAATGGAATGATTAGGAAGAGTCTTTTTTTTTTTTTTTAAAGATTTTATTTATTTATTTGTCAGGGACAGAGGGAGAGAGAGCGAGCGAGCGAGCACAGGCAGACAGAGAGGCAGGCAGAGGCAGAGGGAGAAGCAGGTTCCCTGCCGAGCAAGGAGCCCGATGTGGGACTCGATCCCAGGACACTGGGATCATGACCTGAGCCTAAGGCAGCCACTTAACCAACTGAGCCACCCAGACGTCCCTGATTAGGAAGAGTCTTAATTTCATTAAGTGTTATAACCGCCATGAAACATTTAAATAGTTTATAAAATAGAAAGCTTTTGTCTTTTAGTTTCTGGGAAATAATTTTACAAGGGCTTAAAGTTGGGTTCTTATTCTTTGCTTTCTTTTTTTTTTTAAGATTTTATTTATTTATTTGACAGAGATCACAGGTAGGCAGAGAGGCAGGCAGAGAGAGAGGGGGAAGCAGGCTCCCTGCTGAGCAGAGACCCCCCCCCCCAGATATGGGGCTTGATCCCAGGACCCTGAGATCATAAACTGAGCTGAAGGCAGAAGCTTAACTCACTGAGCCACCCAGGCACCCCTTATTCTTTGCTTCTTTTCCCTTGGGAATTACTATGTGACCTTCACAGGGTTATTACATACCAATGGTATCTATCCAGAAGTTTGTAAGGAATCGCTTCCTTCAGGTATTTCAGAGCTATATTGTGCCAGTCATTTGTTTGAAATTGAGAGAAGAAAGGGAACACTAGTTACAAAGACTTAAAGTGAGGGGTGCCTGGGTGGCTCAATGGGTTAAGCCTCTGCCTTTGGTTCAGGTCATGGTCTCAGGGTCCTGGGTTCGAGCCCATCGGGCTTTCTGCTCAGCAGGGAGTCTGCCTCCCACACCACCCCTCTTTCTGCCTGCCTCTCTGCCTACTTGTGATCTCTGTCTGTCAAATAAATAAATAAAATCTTAAAAAAAAAATAAAGAAAGACTTAAAGTGAATTGGGTTTTAGACAATTACTTTTCAAATTTGGTGAAAACTATCTTGGCAATTATATTTAGGCACATAATTTCAGAGTGTCAAGAAAAGATTATTTGCATAATCATGATGCTGTAACTGGAAACAGACATGTTGAGTAACAGAACAAGTTATGCCTGCTTCTCCCTGGCACCATTTTCAAAGGGACATTAAACTTCTAGGTATCGACTGAAAAAGCCTGGAGGAGCTGGAAAGACTCTTCTCCTAAACCTGACTTTTAACCTCGCTCTCTTAGTCAAGTCTATTTATTTTTCCATTTCCTCTAACTTTGCAAGATCCACTAAAGTTTGCCACTAGTAGTTGAATTTATAGTTTGAACCTAGTACTATTAATGACATTTGATACCAGTTTAGAAATTTCCAGAAACCTAGAAATGAGTGAGTTAATATTTGGTGGTTGTAATAAGGTATAATTGCCATTTATTTTTATCAAAAAAGTTGATATTTCAGACCAAAAACCTCTGTAAACAATGTGTGAAGAACCAGAGGTGAAATTGGTGAAATACCACTTTCATTCTTTGACTTGAAACGTCGTTTCTTGGGCCGTGGGGGAAGCCATCAAATCTTCTCGAAGACAGCCACCTTGGAAAAACTAGGCCCTGGCATGTCTTAAATCCTGTGAGTCGGAGAAAAGCATCAAGTTCACTTCCCCTCCATTTGGTGGCACAGTGTGTAACTTGCTCAGCCGCAGGACAGCTAGCTGGCTTTTCCTGATTTCATGCACATCTCCATAGACCTTCAGGGGAATTCCACAATCAGGAACAAAAATTGGTTGCATTTAAGATTCTACTCACCCTAGAGTAGCTACTTTTATCCCACTCCAACTTTTTCCACTTGACTGCTTTCTTGGGTCCTTAGTGAGAAGTCTGAATGCTAAACAAATAGCGAATTTTAAGCTAGAAACTAGCGGAAGCTATTTTAAAGGGGAAAAAAAATCCCGAGAGGTTCATTATGAATAGTACTTCAGCAACAGACAACCAATCAATTGTAGCTCAGGCGAGCCACTTTGCCGCATTAGACGTTTGTTGAGGATTGTGTTCTCTGATACAATAAGTAAAAATCCTCCAGAAAGCAAGAGGAAAGGAAGAGGACCCAGTATTGGGGCCCTTGTGTGCTAAGCATTTTACACATATTCTTTAATCTTCAAAGTGCTGCTACAAATCTCCGTGACTCGGAAGTAAGTAGCATTATTTCCATTTTTTAGAGCTGTCCAGCTTTCCGTGCAAGGCTCTCCCAGTCCGCTATCACCAAAGCGGGTGCGCGCTGCCAGCTGCTCCATTCAGCCTCAGGACAACCCACGAGGTCCCTGTTTCACCACTGAGGAGCCAGAAGTTTGGTTTAAGTTAACTTGCAAAGGTCACACACACACACATCTAGTAAGTAATGGGACACTAAAATCTCGATTTAACAGTTACAAAACCTATCTCCTGTAAAATGGATAAGATAGAGATACCTATACATCAAAGGTCCTGAATGAGATGTTTATTATTTGCTAGCAGCATTAGAATTGTTAAAAACCGTAGTAGCATTCTTGGCCTCTAACTACATAGCGACCAGTATAGGGTCTCTAATAATGTCCACGCGGTCAGACTTTTTGACGAAAATTTATATAGTCACCCACCGAGATCAGAACTTTGTAAATCAGTGTTCTTCAAATGTTCCTGAGAGGTGAATCAGGTTGGCTTAACCCCAGCTGATCTGTGTAATTCATGCACTTAACATACAGAGAGTTCAGAATACCCCTTGTGAATATGGATTACTAAGTAGGTTTCATCACAGTGATTTGTTAATAGTGAGAATTCTTTGCCTTAGAATTATTCCCTCACCATAAGAGAAATGGAAGTGGATTTAGTTGTTGGAAAATACTGTGCTGTATTTTATCTTTTTAAATTTTTTTCTGCTGGGTTCTCTTTATCCTGAACTGCATTTGTTTCCATTGCCTTGAAATCAGATTTCCTTTAACTCTCTCTCTCTTTTTTTTTTTTTTTTGGAAGATTCTGACATTTTCAAACCTTTTCCAGGTTACTGCCCAAACCTAATGAGGTTAAAGATATTTGCAGTGTGGTCTAGTTAACCTGGTTTCAGATACTTCTGCTACTGTGACTTCTAATGGGTTCCTATAACTATTTCCTGCTTACTCACCTTAAAAGGTTTCACTGTCATGTGGTCTTTTTTTCTTCAGCTGTCCCTTCCTCTTCTTTACCTTCTTTAGAGCAGAGGGTTGTTTTTCCTTCTGATTAGCATATTTTCACAATTGGTCACTCTGTTTTTGAGAAGTCTCCAAGAACTCAGTCAAGATTTTTTTTTTTTTTAAGATTTTATTTATTTATTTGACAGAGAGAAATTACAAGTAAGCAGAGAGGCAGGCAGAGAGAGAGGAGGAAGAAGGCTCCCTGCTGAGCAGAAAGCCCGATGTGGGGCTCGAACCCAGGACCTGGGATCATGACCTGAGCCGAAGGCAGTGGCTTAACCCACTGAGCCACCCAGGCGCCCCATCAGTCAAGATTAGATCATTGTATTTGACTAGGAAAATATTTAAGCATTGGCAGGAAAGAAAATTGAGTTGATTACTGAGCAAGGTCTTGTAAGCTAACCTGCATTTCACTTACCATTTCCAAATAGCAAACTAAATTGTGAGGCATTGTTTGAAATTCTAAGCCCTCCAACTCACTCTGGCTTACTTGGGAGTTAAGTGGGGGGTCATCCCGATTGTTAATAGTCTAGCAGGCTCCAGAGTAAAGAATTCTCAGCTGGTTAACAGTGAGAGCAAAATATTTAAACACACACACTAAAAACAAATGAGTAGGGGGCGCTTGTAACTCAAAGAAGACCAAAACCGTTTTGACAGTTTAAATTTTTTGTTAACTGTGTCCAACAAAGGAAGTAGACTTGTAGGTTTATCTGTAAGGGTTTTCAGCTCCACCTTTCATGGAGGAGAATGTAAACTTGTTGAGGCTGGTGGTTGGGGGGTGGGTGGGTATTGGAGAGATATATCATTGTGCAATATTTCTAAAGTGGGGCCCATTTTAGTTCAAAGTTACTCAGAAAATCCTGTAGTATTAAATAAGAGAGAAAAGTGCAGGAGAAAGGACCCAGTGATTCAGAAGAAAGTTGGAACTCCAAAAATTCAACATAGCTTCTTGGGAATTTTAGTGTAGACCTTTGAAACACAGAGAAAGAAAAGGGGAGTATCTACCTAAAAATCAAGTCAGGAGGAGCTTGGCTGGCTCAGTTGTGGGAGCTTGCAACTTTTGATCTCGGCTATAAATTCGGGCCCCACTATGGGTGTGGAGATTACTTAAAAATAAAATCTTGAAGAAAAAAAAAAGTCTGCTGTTTCCCCACCAAATTCCGGGTAACAGGTGTTCATCTCCTGATCCTCACCAGCACAGGGTTAGATGGACCGTTATCACCTCCCTGTGGCAGGCGCGGGGGGGGGGGGGGGGGGGCTCTGAGCTTCTAGAGAGAGGTGGAGTCATTGAGGCCACCCAGCTAGTCCATGCCGGAGGCTGGATTGGAACCCAACGCGTTAACTGTGGACCCAGCGTTTTTCCCACTAAGCGGCAACGTGATTTCACGTCTGAGCGTTTCTTGGCTGAACAAGTTGGGCACCACTGGTTTCAGAGATCGAAAATCACGGCTTGTAAGCCCTGCATTCCTTCCCCAGCCACTCAGAGCGGCTCGGTCGCTCTTGGCCTCGACGTCCCTCCCTATCTGTATCCTCCACGGCATCACCAAACCAGGCCCCACTCCCAAAGCACAAGTTTGCAGGTCACCTTGGGCCTCCGCGGCTGCTGGGCGCTGGGGAAAGAGCAACCCGAGCGAACTCTGATCGGCTCGAATGGGTGCCAAGGAAAAGTATTGTCCTTAAGTCCAAATTGGTGCTTGGCGCAGGGGAGCAACCTCAGGCCTCGGTAGAGCACCGGTAATAACAGGGGTCGGCTTCGTTCAAAGGCGAGGAGTTGTTCTAAGAGCAGAGAGTGTGGTCGCTAATGATAAAGTTGGCGGGGGCAATTCTCCCGGTTCCCGGTCCCGGACGCCCTCCCGCCTCCCTCTCCGCGTCCTTCTGGACCCCCAGGCGGCGCGGGCTGGCTGGAGGGCGCCCGGGAGGAGGGTGGGCCGGGGGAGGGGGCGGGGCGCGCGCGTGCGCGAGCTGTCAGGCCGGCCCCGCCCCCGGCGCGGCCCCGCCCCCTCCCGCCGCCCCTCCCTCGCTTCCCCCTCCCCTCGCTCTCCGGGTGTGGGGCGGGCTGGCGGGCGCTGCGGCGGCCGCGGCGGCTGCTTCCTCGGGCCATTTTGCTGAGGAGCGACGGGGAGGAGGAGCCGCTGAGGAGACCCAAGGCGAGGAGCGGCGAGCCAGAGGAGGCAGCGGCCGCGCGCGTGCCGGGCTTTCCTCGATCGCGGGGATCTCAAGGGGCGAGGGGATCGCCGGGGAGGGGGACCGGAGAGCCGCGCCTGCCGCGCGGCGCGCCCCTTCCCGCCCCCTGCACCATGAGCTGGGGCACCGAGCTCTGGGTAAGTGAGGGGCCGGGCCCGCCGGGCTGGGGGGAAGGTGCCTGGCGCGCCTGGGCAGGGGGCGCGCGGGCCGGGCTGCCTCGGTGGAGGCGATGGCGCGCTGGTCGGGGTCCCCGCGGCCTGCAGAGGAGACGGGGGGGGCCTGGGTGCCCCTTGTCGGCCTCGGCCCAAGTAGGAGGTGCAAGCCAGATTCGCCCTTCCGAGGCGAGGGGAGCTGGTGTGATACTTGGCCGCCGGAGGAGGGGGCACGGATCCGGGTCCCCCCGGCGGCCGGAGGAGGGGGCGCAGATCTGGGGCTCCTCGGCGGCCTGAGCTGGGGGCGCGGATCTGAGTCCCCGGCGGCCCGGGCAAGGGGCCACGGACCTGTGTCCCCCGCCAACCCCGGTGCTTGGGTAGGCGCCCGGGTCCCCCCAACTCCGGCGGGCTCGGCAGGAGGTGCGGATCTGAGTCCCCCCGCGGCCCGAGGAGGGGGCGCGGATCTGGGTCCCCCGGGCGGCCGGGGCAGAGGGCGCGGGCCGGCCTCCTTCTCCCCGGCGCCCCGAGGCCAGTGTGGTGTGTGGAAAGAGCAACCTTAATCCCTCGGGGCGAGTAACCGCCGCGCGGCTGACCAGCTCCGAGGGGGGCGTGGAGGCCCTCGGATTTTCCCGGCTGCGTTATTTGTTCGGGCGCCCCAGCAGCGAGTGCCTAGGGCTGTTCCCCCGGCGGAGGTGCTCCTCTCGGGGGCGGGGCGTCCTTCGCCCGGCCGGGTCTCAGGTCTTGGGTTTTGGGGTGCAGGGGCGAGAAGTCCTCTAGAAGCGAGGACTTTTGACCTGTGGCGGCGCGGGGCGCACTTGTAGTTCTAGAAGAGCAGCTCAGCTTAGATCCTGGATTTGCGGCGGGGACTGCGGCGTTTGGCCTGGAGGGGAGAGTAATCCGAGTTAGGGGGAGAGCTTGTGTGACCATGTTCAGGGGGAGGCATTCGCGGGAGAAAGAATTAAGTGCTTAGAGGGAACAGTTTAAAATGGGGAAGGTTGGCGGCGTGGGGAGCCCTCTGAGATCCTTAACCTGGGACTGCGGATGGGTAAACAAGGCGCGCCGTGTCTGGAACCTCTTGCTGGAAGCTCTCTCCCCGGAGCCGGGCGACCAGGGGATGCCGAGGCAGTGCACAGGCCTCCCCGGGGAGGGGAGGCTGTGGCTGGTGGCATGGAGCTTGTTTCTCTGCCTTTCCCTGGATTCCCGGGGAAATCACTGGGCGAGGGATGGGCAGTGCGGTGTCCGGGGGGAGGAGTGGATGAAATCTCTCAGTCATTGCTCTGAAATGTTCTCAAGATGAGCCATTTCCCATGATGAACTCAAAAAGTGCCTCCTTTCGGAATTCCACTTGTAAAGGGTGTGGAGGAGAAAGTGTGGGGTGGTGGTTGCTGTCTGAGCTGAGGCCAAGAAATCTCACGTCAAAATAAAACAAGGTTAGAGCAGCTATAGAAACAGCGCATCCTCCCTTAATTTTTTTTTTTTTTTGGCTTTAATTGTTTTTACATAACCGTTTCTTAGGCTCAGAAACAGCTACTGCCATTGACACCAAAATCCTGAAGGCAAAAACTCCCTTAAATTGGTGATTTATTCTATAAACATCCTCTTGTCTAAAAGGACTCAAGATTTCAGCTGATGTTTACAAATATTCATTTTTAAAAAAAATAACTGATGGTTTTAAATATTTGTACATCTTAGGCAAAATCTATCATTTAAGTGCAGTGTTTCTTTCCTTTTCCATTCCTTCTCCACTCCCTTTGGCTCTTTTTAGCTTATTTGGGGTGGGGGGAACAAATCAGAAGTAAATTTTATCAAGATAAGAGAAATCCTGGCACGCTCTCTTTTCACTTGTTCAAATAAGAGAAAGGATCGTGGAGGAAAAAATACAGTATTTTTAAAGTGCAATAGGCAGGTTAAAGCGGCTGAGTACAATGTGGACATCCCAGGGATGTTAGTGAGTGGAATAAAGGTGATGGGGAAAGAGAAGGTAGCTGTGGGAAGAAAATAGTAGAGCAGCTCTAATCACCTGCATTGTTCTGTATACTTCTATTAGGGGGCCGCAGGGGTGGGAGGGAAAGCAAGGACAATGTTGTTGAAAACAAATAGGAACTGAAATATCTGTGATATATCTGTGATATGAAGTCTTGATTTGGTTCAAAATAGATTGGGGTAGGGATGTTGGCAAAACAGGAGTGGTCAGGAGTTGGTGATTGTTGAAGCTGGGTGATCGGCATAGAAGGGCTCATGATGCTGTGCTTTCTACTGTGTACGCTTGGAATGTTCTACAATAAAAGTGAGTGGAAAAGATTTCTAAGGAGGGGGTGTGTGAAAAAGCATTTCACTAGAGTATGAGCTTTTGGGCTTGAGTGGTTTATAGTTTAATAAAGCGAAAGGAATAAATACATTACTTGCACTAGTAAAAGAAGTGCAGTATTCGAATTATAGGGTGAAAGCTAAGAGATTTAAGGGCAACAAAATGTCTCTTTTCTGCTGCTTTATTTTATCAGTATTTGAGATTTTTTTAAAAATTGGCATAATGAAGGATTCTGAAAAAGAAGCTTCCAGTGCTTCAGTGGTAAGAGACTGGGTGAAGTGTCATGTTGGGCAGCGCCCCAGACGGCCCAGCGGAGAGCAGTCATTGAGGGTTTTCCCTGAATGGTGGCTTGGACTCATGCACGTGGGTAATGAGATAACGATAGGGTGCAAAGCCTAAGTTGGTAGAATTATGTTTCTAGGTGGGGGTAGGCAGCGCTATGGTTTGGATGGGCATGAATTATTTGTAACAGGTGGCTCCATAGACCTTCACAAGTACCACCAGGTTTTACACATTTTTTAGGGCTTTAGTCAAGATCAGCACAGGCTTTTAAGACCCACGGGTTTCTAATGGGCACTTTACACTTGCAAGGCCTGCTTTCAATGCACGTCCTCCTTTAGGTGAAGTACAACCTTTCTTTCTGGGGCACCTGGGTGTCCCAGTTGTTGAGTGTCTGCCTTAGGCTCGGGTCATGATCCCAGCATCCTGGGATCGAACCCCATGTCGGGCTCCCCAGTCGTCGGGGGGGGGGGGGCTGCTTCTCCCTCTCCAGCTCTCCCGTACTTGTGTTCCTTCTCTATCTCTCTGTAATAAATAAAAGAAATCTTTAAAACAAACAAAAAAATCCTTTATCTCTCTCTCTTTATTTAAACACCTCTGTAGGGTTATACTTTCATATTCCAGGAAACTTTGAGAAATCATGAAATGTCAGGAAGTTATCGTACCACTATAAAAATGAACTCAAACCCGTAATTTGTAATAACTTTATTGGATCAGCTTGTATTTAAATGGAGGCTTTCTATTTTTGTATCAGAACTTCATAACAAATGGCTGTTTTAAAGTGATTAGGATATAATTAAGTAGTTTCTGTACAACTCTTAAATTTTTATTTTTTGTGGTTTTTTATTTTTTATTTTTATTTTTTTAAATTTTTTAAGTTAACTCCACATCACACATGGGGCTCAAATTCACAACCCGAGATCAAGTTGCATGCTCTACTGGCTGAACCATCCCAGGGTCCCCCACCCCATTGCATATTATTCCCTTTTAATCAATTCTTAATTTTTTAATTGAACAATTACTGTATGCAAGATACTGGTCAACTCATGTCATATACATTGAAAGATATCTACTTATTTTGGTGGAAGAATATAAAGTAGGTTTTAACTCTAGTCTGCGAAATCAGAGTCAGGAGAGAGATTTATGTTTCTGAGATTAACCAAACTGCATTTACTCAAGCCTTTGTTACATAAGGTAATGTTAGGGACACCTGGTGGCTCAGTTGGTTAAGCATCTGCCTTCGGCCCAGGTCCTGGGATCGAGTATCACATCAGGTTCCTTGTTCAACGAGGAGTTTGCTTCTCCCTCTGCTGTTCCCCCTTCTTGTGCTCTCTCTCTCTGACAAATAAATAAAATCTTTTTTTTTTAAATATATTTTATTTATTTGACAGAGAGAGAGTCACAAGTAGACAGAGAGACAGGCAGAGAGAAAGGAGGAAGCAGGCTCCCCGCTGAGCAGAGAGCCCGATGTGGGGCTCGATCCCAGACCCTGAGATCATGACCTGAGCCGAAGTCAGAGGCTTTAACCCACTAAGCCACCCAGGCGCTCCCAAATCTTTTTTTAAAAAAAGTAATGTTAATAGTGTAAATTGATTGCACTGGCTTGTTGAAGTTGTGACTGATGGTTGGAGAAAAGGCCAAGCAAAAATTTCTCACATTTGAATGTTTTTTTGTTACTTACTTACTTAGTAGAGGGAAGTGACAAGTTACTGAAGTATCACTTCAGCTTTTTATTCACTTGCTCATTAATGCAAAGTATAAATAAACCCACTGGAAATTTTAGCTTTCCTCATAATTATTCTAATCTTTGCTGCTAACAAATGACTAAATGACAGAACCCGGTTTTGTGGTCTCCCAGTGTCCTCTCTGCTATCTTCATTGCTTTACTTTGGTGCTAATAAGAAACAGAGTCACCCAAAATATCAAAAGCAAGAAAGCAAGCAAAGAGGTTTTTTTAACCTGAGTTTCTAAGGCAATGCCAGGCATGCAATGTACATTTCACGGTGTGTTGACTAGGGTGATACTGATGGTGGTGTGCACTTTGTAGAGGCAGACGTGAAAGAGTTATCTACCAACTGTACTGAGAACAATGCCTGACTCATAGTGGGAATTCAGTAAATATTTATTGAATAAACGAATGGATCTTTCTTCCCCTTTTAACATTTGCTTTTTTTAAAGTAATGGGAGGGTAATTTTAACACCTTTCTGCCCTTTCGCAGTTGTAAACATTTTTAATAACTTTAGGCATCTTTTTTTTTTAATAGACTTTATTTTTTAGAGACATTGTAGTTTCACATGCAAATTGAGTGGAAGGTATAGAGATTTCCCATATACCCCCTGCCCGCAAATACGCACAGTCAGGTAACTTTTTCACTTTTATTTTTATTTATTTTTATTTTTTTAAAGATTTTATTTATTTATTTGACAGATCACAAATAGGCAGAGAGCCAGGCAGAGAGAGGAAGAAGCAGACTCCCTGCTGAGCAGAGAGCCCGATTAGGGGCTCTCGATGTGGGGCTTGATGCCAGGACCCTGGGATCATGACCTGAGCCGAAGGCAGAGGCTTTAACCCACTGAGCCACCCAGGCACCCCCCTTTTTCACTTTTTAAAGTAAGGCTTGAAGACTTATCTCCTCTGGGGTTCATGGTGCTGATGCCGGCTGTGTATGAGTTTGTTTGATAGAAGAACACTTTACACCGAGTTAAAATTGTAAACCAGGCATTACTGATTCTTTCTTAATCTTGGAGTGATTGACTTAATAGTTCCCGGTTTAGGAGAATGAGTACCTCTTCTTAATGCAGGATGCGAAACGTAGGGCAGAATTCGCAAAGACTCATAGCTCTTCGCCTCTTTGTTCTTAAGCATTCAGAGATTTCCACTTGGGATAAAACATAGCCAGACCAACAGGGCAGAGAGAGAGAGAGACGTTCGTAACCGCCAGATCTGTGGCGAGTGGAGCAGAACGGCCTTAGAAGATAGGCTAAATGGAGTTTAATTCTGTCATCCCTGCCTTGTCATGACATGGGCTTTGCACCACCTTTTCTGGTTAGTAGATAGAAAGCAAAAATGGGAGCTCTGGCAGTCTTGGTTCCCTCATCAGCTTGTTGACTTCACTTTATCTAGACATAAACCTGAAAATTTGTGTAAACGGCATTTTTGGTCAGTAACACTGTACTTCAGGCACTCTGATGGAGTTTTGTACATGTCTGTGCTTACCTTATAATATAACTCGTGCTTTACATCTGTGCAACACGGAAAATGCTCTCCGGAGGACTATTCAAGGATCACCCACTTCCTAGCTAAAGCTAATATTGTGTTTCCTGCAAGTATTACTCATACTTGTTTCATCAACACCGCCACATTGAAAAACAAGGCTTTATTTTGACACTTAAAAATTGCAAGCTACCAAGAATACATGAATGCCCTGGGAAATTAATCTAATTAGATTTTAGAATGTGGGTGTGAAATCTTCTAGAATTAGTGTTTATAATGAAATATTTGTTTCCTTTTTTAGTAACGTATGCTCATACTAGTTTCAGGCTACTAATGTGTCTCGTTAAAAAAATGTTAAAATCGGGCGCCTGGGTGGCTCAGTGGGTTGGGCCGCTGCCTTCGGCTCCGGTCATGATCTCAGGGTCCTGGGATCGAGTCCCGCATCGGGCTCTCTGCTCAGCAGGGAGCCTGCTTCCCTCTCTCTCTCTCTCTGCCTGCCTCTCCGTCTACTTGTGATCTCTCTCTGTCAAATAAATAAATAAAATCTTTAAAAAAAAAAAAATGTTAAAATCTGTGGCTATCTAGCTGGCCCAGTCAGTAGAGTGTGTGACTCTTGATCTCGGGGTCGTGAGTTTGAGCCCCACATTGGGTGTAGAGATTACTTAAGATTAAAATCTTTTAGGGGCGCCTGGGTGGCTCAGTGGGTTAAGCCTCTGCCTTCGGCTTGGGTCATGATCCCAGGTCCTGGGTTCGAGCCCCACGTCGGACTTTCTGCTCAGCGGGAAGCCTGCTTCCTCCTCTCTCTCTGCCTGCCTCTCTGCTTACTTGTGATTTCTCTCTGTCAAATTAAAAAAAAAAAAAAAAAAAAGAATAAAATCTTTTAAAAGAACGTTAAAATCACAAAAGGCCAAATTATGTATATTATATTACAGAATTTTGAGAGTATAAAAGTTGGTGGGTTTTTTTTGGAGAGTATCAAGGTTTTTTTTTGTTTTTGTCTTTTTAATGTATTTATTTGACAGAGAGAGTGATCACAAGTAGGCAGAGAGGTAGGCGGAGAAGCAGGCTCCCTGCTGAGCTGAGAGCCTGATGCGGGGCTTGATCGCAGGACCCTGGGATCATGACCTGAGCTGAAGGTAGTGGCTTTAAACCACTGAGTCAGCCAGGCGTCCTGAGTATACAAGTTTTTAATATTGATTAATCATGGTCCTCCAATTGGACCAACTTTTAACTCATAAATCTCATCCCATTTGTAAATTCTGTGTTAAATATATGGAAAGTTTAAACAACTTCAGTTTAAATAGATTCAAACCACCACCCACCCCCAACAACAAAAAGAGGAAACTTCCAATTTCATATTGTAAAAGTTATAATACCTGCTCACATTTAAGCTATAATATCACAATAGCTGTGTTGTGCATTTTTTGACATTTAGAACCTGCCATTCTAGTAAATAGAATGAAGGTTTTACGAAGAATTAGCTCTTAGACTAACGTCTGTCATTTAGTGTATAAAGTTCAGCAGGTACAGCCTCCCTTTGTACTTCTCTACCCTCTTTATGGATTAGGAAAGTAGAAATAGCTCATAAATTACATAAACTCTATAGTTCTTGTAATCTTTTCGGGTGCACTGTGTCCTATCGCCTTACACACTGTTGAAAAGTTGTTATCCCATCACTGATGACTGAGAGCTTATCAAGTCCCGTGGACCATACAAAGTGTTTTCCTTCCGTCACCTCATTTATTCTTCCCAAGAACCCAGTGAGCTAAGCCCCATCATCTCAGCATCTGGGAAGAAGATGCTGAGAAGGGTTAGGTGTGCAGGGTTTTGATGGGAAGTAATACACACCGGTGAAGAGGGAGGAAGTGTGATTGGGAGAGGGAGCCCTGGGACCAGGACGCAGACTGACAAAGTCTTTGCCAGCTCCAGGCAAAGATTACCCATTCAAGGAATCTCACATTTTACAGAAATGGCCAGGCTGTTGTAATGCCTTGCATGTTCATTGGCCAAGGGCTGCGCTAAGAGCAGTGTGACCTTGGCTGCCATCTTGCTCAGTCTTTGATGGGTGGTTGCCATAAGAAGACCATGACCTTGGCTCCCAAGATAAGGCCGACCCTATAGTCTGCTAACTATACTCCTTGCAGTCAGGCTGCAAATTCTTTCTGGAAGGGAGAACTTTCTGGAAGCGGGACATCTCTGCACTGGCCACAGTCACACCATGAATGTCCCCTTTATAAGAGAGGAAGTTGAAGCTCAGAAGGGCAAAGTAACTTGCCCAAGTTCACAGAGGGGGAAATAGAGATTCAATTCCACATCTCTGGACTGTAAGAACCCTCTTCCTCAGCCTTTAAAAATTGTTGAAGTTCAGGGGCGCCTGGCTGGCTGGGTTGGTAGAGTGTGCGACTCTTGATCTCAGGGTTGTGAGTCAAGCCCCACGTTGGGCATAGAGATTACTTAATAAAACAAACATTTAAATAAATAAAAAAATAAAATTTCTAAGTTAATGCCTTCAAAAAGATTGTTGTTTGAACTTTTTATTATGGACATTTTCTTTTCTTTTTAAAAGATTTTATTTATTTATTCGACAGACAGAGATCACAAGTAGGCAGAGAGACAGGCAGAGGGGGTGGGGAAGCAGGCTCCCCGCTGAGCAGAGAGCCCGATGTGGGGCTTGATCCCAGGGCCCTGAGATCATGACCTGATCCCAGGACCCCGGGACCACAACCCAAGCCGAAGGCAGAGGCTTTAACCCACTGAACCACCCAGGCGCCCTGTTATGGACATTTTCAAACATACTTATACTGAGTAATATCATGAGCCTTACGTCCTTACCATCCAGCTTGAAAGTCATCAGTGTGTTGCTGTTCTTTTCTCATCTTTTCGGCCCCACTGGGTTTATTTAGAGCCCCTGGTTTTCTCCACCACCTCTTGTAATGCTAGCCTACTGCCTCCCTTTTCTAATGTATCTGTTACTATTGACTAATTTATTTTTAGAGAAAGAGAAGGCAGTGGGGGAGGAGCAGAGGGAGAGACAGAGAAAGAACCTTAAGCAGGCTCCAAGCCCCATGTGGAGCCAAGCCTGAGATCATGCATGACCCGGAGCTGAGATGAAGACTCAACTGAGCGAGCCACTCAGGGCTAACCCACTTTTCTGAGCAATCAGGCAGAGAACCAAAATTCTTCTGCCCATCTCTTAAAATGTGAAGACAGGAGAGAACCCCATTGTTAAGTGTCCAGTGCACCTTGATTAGAGGACTTAAGTGTATCCTTTTATAAGCTAACAAGAACTGTGTGAGCTTAATAGTTTTCTCCATTTATTTGTTTGTTTATTTATTTATTAAAGATTTTATTTATTTATTTGACAGACAGAGATCACAAGTAGGCAGAGAGGCAGGCAGAGAGAGAGGGGGAAGCAGGCTCCCTGTGGAGCAGAGAGCCCAAGGCAGGGCTCGATCCCAAGACCCTGAGACCATGAACTGAGCTGAAGGCAGAGGCTCAACCCACTGAGGCATCCAGGCACCCCTAGTTTTCTCTATTTAATAAAGGAGTCTCGGAGCGGTGAAGCTACTGACCAGACTCCATCAAACCACGAATGCTCGTACTCGTGCTACAGGTTTAGGTTGGTTGTATTTTTGTTTTATTTATTTATTTATTTTTTAAAGATTGTATTTATTTATTTGACAGAGAGAGATCACAAGTAGACGGAGAGGAAGGCAGAGAGAGAGAGAGAGAGAGAGAGGGAAGCAGGCTTCTTGCTGAGCAGAGAGCCCGATGTGGGACTCGATCCCAGGACCCTGAGATCATGACCTGAGCCGAAGGCAGCGGCTTAACCCACTGAGCCACCCAGGCGCCCCTTTGTTTTATTTTTTTGTTTTTTGTTTATTCGTTTGTTTTTTGCTGATACCACACAAGCATAGTTGGGAAACGGTATCTTCTGTATTCAGAGCTTACAAGCCCTTTTCTACCCGTTGCTCACTCATACTTCTCCATTAGTGATACCAGTTTGGCTCTCTACACCCTTTGCTGTTACTCATATCGAGAAGCATTGAGAACCAGTGACTCCCTGGGCTGAGCACTGTAGCCCCAGCGGAAACTGTTATGAATGAAGCATATATTCCAGCAGGTGTCTCGTGTGTGTCTAGTGTGTCATTTTTTCAAATCCAAAGTTAATTTTTTCTTCCTTTCTAGTTTAAAGAAATTAACTTGTAAAAGTATTAAGAGTAAGGTCAAGTTTCTGATTTCGTTGTGTCCCAAAAGTATGTCTTGCTGTAAAGTATTTTTGTTGTTGTTGAAAAAAGCATTTCTTTTTTACTAAATTGGGAAAGAATGAAGAGGTTCTAGAAATTGACCATTTGGGGGTGCTCTGGCAGTCCCATGTAGGACCTGCAAAGTTTTGGTTCTCGGGGACTAAGAAAACAAAAGCATCTCCCCTGCTACCTACAGCAAAAGAAAACATGGCACCTTTAAAGGGATCTATTCCCTTTATATTTTGTTTGCACAACCAAAACTGAGAGTAGGTTCCTGAAATGCATTAAAATACCCAACAGGTTCTTGGGAGAAATGGTGTGGGCGTTGCCAGGTGAGAGAGAAAGCACAGCAGGGCCCAGCTAGGGCTGTGCTCCTTGCCTAACCTAACTAACACTTATTAGCATTAGCGTTGGGCAAGCCCTCACATTTCTGTTCCTTGGTTTCCCCACCCATAAAGTGGTATGATGATGTTTGCTTCCTCTTCCCGAGAAATCAGAAAGGTGAGTGCTTGTTTGTGAAGTGCTTTGAGATGGTTCAATGAGAGGTGATGGGTAAATCCGAATAATATAATAATGGGGAGGAAAAAAGCCCTGTTCCTTGGAAACCTAATTGCAGAATTCTGCTGCAGTCAGGACTTGTGAAAAATGAGCAATTCACTGTCCTAGCCTTCTGGTTTTCACAATAAAGTCTTTGTCCTTCGATTTAAAATTCTTTTTACATGTTAACAATAAAATAATAGTAGGAAAATGCCTGGAAATCCTTGCTTTGGAAAGGAAGTCAGGATTTTAGGAGACCATGAATGTTTATCTCTTTTCTTTAAATAATTTTTTTAGTATAAAATGCACTCCAGGGGGACGTGGGTGACTCATTCGGTTAAGCGTCTCCCTTCAGCTCAGGTCATGATCCTGGGGTCCTGGGATCCAGCTCCGTGTCAGGCTCCCTGCTCAGTGGGGAGTCTGCTTTTCCCTCTCCTCTCCCTCTGCTCCTTCTCCCACTTGTGCTCTCCCTCTCTCTCTCAGATAAATTAAAATCTTTTTAAAAAAATAAATGCATTCCAGGCGCCTGGGTGGCTCAGTGGGTTAAAGCCTCTGCCTTCAGCTCAGGTCATGATCCCAGGGTGCTGGGATCGAGCCCAGCATCGGGCTCTCTGCTCCTCGGAGAACCTGCTTCCTCCTTTCTCTCTGCCTGCCTCTCTGCCTACTTGTAATCTCTGTCTGTCAAATAAATAAATAAAATCTTAAAAAAAAAAATGCATTCCAAAACACTGACCATACCAATATTTAGCAATATACTTGGGTCTACTAAGATATAATTTTAATGTTACCTCTCCAGGGGAAGTAGCTTTGTTTGGCTATTATTACCACATTTTTAAAAAGTTATTCTGTGATTGGGACCCTTGGGTGGCACAGTCTTTTGGGCATCTGACTCTTGGTTTTGGCTCTAGTTGTGATCTGTGGGTGGTGGGATCCAGCCTACTACATCTCTTCGTCTTTCTTCTCCTGTGCCCCTCCCACTCATGCTCTTTCTCTCTCAAATAAATAAATAAATCTTCAAAAAAATTTTAAGACGTAAAGTAATTCTGTCAGATCACAAGAAAAATATTGTAACTGTGTATGTTAACTAGACTGTAGTGATCATTTCACAATACATACAAACAGAATCATTATGTTGTACATCTGAAACTAATAATGCTATATGTCAATTCTGTCTCAAATTCTAAAAAAAGGTTATTCTGAAGTCACATTATGTTCCCCCCCGAAAAGCTGGATGTTTGCTGCTTGAGACCACAATCTGATGAATTATTTTACATATCGGCTTAGTTTGAGATTGACTTCTACTTAGCAAAGAAAAGTAAGAAGCTTAAAAGTATCTGCCCTAGGATGGATATATATGGAAATGCCTGGCATTGTTTGGGCAAAGAAATTTGGATTTTATGAGTGTGTTTGTACATATAAATTTAGTTTTTCACTGTGACTTTAAATTTTTAGATTTAAATTTACTTAGCCTTAAAAGTAGGTTATCTAGTATTATTTGTTCTAGTTCTGTGAAAAGTGTTGGTATTTTGATAGGGATGGCATTAAATCTGTAGATTGCTTTGGCTAGTACGGGCATGTAAACGATATGTTTCTCTACCAAAATAAAAAGCGTTTGTATGGTGAAGGAAACCATCAACAAAACAGAAAGATGACCAACTGAATGAGAGAAGATATTTGCAAAAGATATATGTGATAAGGGATTAATATCCAAAATATATAAAGAACTTGTATAACCGAGCACCAAAAAACCCCCACAAATAATCCAATTAAAAATGGGCAGAGACCTGAACATTTTTTCAAAGAAGACATCCAGATGGCCCACAGACACATGAAAAGATACTCGACATCACTCATTATCAGAGAAATGCAAATCAAAACCACACAGAGATATTACCTTACACCTGTCAGAATGACTAAAACCAAAATGACAAGAAAAAACATATGTTGTGAGGATGTAGAGAGAAAGGAGCCCTTGTGCCCTGTTGATGGGAATGAAAATTGGTGCAGCCACCATGGAAAACCATATGGAGGCTTTTCAGAAAACTAGAAATTGAATTACCATATGATTCAGTAATTCCACTAGTGGGTATTTACCCAAAGAAAACAAAAACTCTAAGTAGGTTCCACACCCAGCATGGGGCTTGAACTCATGACCCTGAGATGGAGTTATCTGCTCTACTGACTGAGCCAGCCAGCTGCACCGAAGACAAAAACTCTAATTTGAAAAGATACATGCACCCCTATGTTTATTGCAGCATTATTTGCAATAGCCTAGATATGGAAGCAGCCCAAGCATCTACCCACAGATGAATGGATAAAGAAGAGGTGATGGATTGACTTAGCCATAAAAAAGAATGAGATCTTGCCATTGTAAGAACATGGATGGACCTCCTAGATTGTAAAATGCTAAGTGAAATAAGTCAGAGGAGGAAGAGATACCATTTGGCTTCATTCATAATGTGGAACTTAAGAAACAAAACAAACAAAGAAAAAAAAGAGGCAATAAAATAGAATCTTAAATACAGAGAACACACTGATGGTTGCCAGAGGGGAGGGAGTGGAGAGATGGGTGAAACAGATAAAGGGAATTAAGAGTATGCTTATCCTGATGAGCACTGACTAATATATACTGATTATTGAATCATTATAATGTATACCTGAAACTAATATAATGCTGTATGTTAATTATACTTAAAAAAAAGATTTCTCATTTGTACAATGAGGATTTAATCATTAAATAATGTTCCATTTTTTAAAAAAGGTTGTCTACTTGCGTTGTTCAATTTTCAAAAGATACTAAGGTGTACATGGAGAGTTTCATCCTAGGATAGATTTAATTCTTTTTTTTTTTTTTTAAGATTTTATTTCTTTATTGGAGAGCGAGCATGAGCAGGGGGAGGGGCAGAGGAAGAGGGAGAGGCAGGCTCCTCACTGAACCTGGAGCGGGACTCTGGGCTCTAGCCCAGGACCCTGAGACCACGACCTGAGCTGAAAGGAGACGCTTAACCGCCACCCAAGTGCCACGGACAGATTTAATTCTAGATTCCTGTGATTGTTTTTGGTAAGAGGATTGGTGATGTTGGTGGCAAATAATTACGACTTTGGAATGTAAAAGAAGAAACTAAACAAAATTATAAAAATTATGTCAGATGATACAGGTACGATGTGTACGATTGAGATGTCCGTATTTTGTCCACAGTGCCCATTTTTTTGAGAACCTACTAGGTGCCAAGACATGGTTCTGGTCCTCAAGCTTCTTATAATCCAGTAGGGGTGCAGAAATACAGACAAATCACAGTACAATGTGACAGGGACCAAGGTGGGGTCACTCCATGGGAATATGTTCACAGGAATATAACAGCTGAGAAGTGGCATCCATGTGGAATCCCATAGGACTAGCTAATTATATAGGCGAAGCGCTATGGGCAGGTAGGGGGAGGCAGGAGGGGTCAGGTTGGGAAGGTGATCCAAAGCCTTGCAGGAACCGGGAGTAAATGGTATGTCCAAAAGGTCCATACCTGTAAGCGTACATGGGACTGGGGAGTGAGCAGAGCACAAGAGGAGCCTAAAAAGGTAGACTGAGGTTGACAGCTATGTGAGCCCTGTGGCTTGGCCTTGAGGGCACACAGCTGGCCTTGAAGGGAGGAAAGCAGGGAGCCACGTGGTCTCCTTCCTGCAGGGTGGGGGTTGGACAGAAGCTAATTGCTGGAGGCCCTATTAGGTTCGAGGCCTGATTGGGTTCATTGCTTGGGTTGGAGTACAGAGCAGGCCCTAGTACTATTTTTATATGGGTGGAATTAGGTTCGAATGAATTGCTAGGGGGCCTTGGATGCTTCTAGCAGGGTGTGTCTGGGGTGGCAAGCCCTGGGATTGGGAGGGTGAGGCCAATTCACTGCTTTGGTTTGTGGGTTAAATAGTAGGTCAGCCTCAGGTCTGATTGTCCCTCAGCTGGGCACAAAACCAAAGCCTGCAGTCACTTCTTTCTGGTCCTCTCTCTGATCCTGCTCCAGTGGCACTACCGCGGCCGGGTTTGGCCAGGGGTCTCTACTTCGACTTTATTAAGCTAATGGATTTGGGATTTTCAATATGCCTAGAGGTGACTTCCGCTCACCAAATTCCCAAGACTGATGGATAAGCTGAAATGCACATTTTAAATATTTCTCTTTTTGTTTGTTTGTTTGTTTGTTTGTTTATTAGACAGAGATCACAAGTAGGCAGAAAGGCAGGCAGAGAGAGAGGAAGGGAAGCAGGCTCCCCGCTGAGCAGAGAGCCCAATGTGGGGCTCCATCCCAGGGCCCTCGGATCATGACCTGAGCCAAAGGCAGAGGCTTTAACCCACTGAGCCACCCAGGAGCCCCTGCACATTTTAAATGTATAATGAGAAGTGTATCTGTAAAGGGACGAGGTGTTCGTATTTGCCGATCTACACATTTTCTCCCTATAGGCTACTCTTATGTGGAAAGCTAAATTCTATACCAAGTTTCTTGGAGAGCATCAAAGCAAAATAGATTTGGATGAATTTCATGTCTCGTAACACCAAGTTACGGAAACCTGAGGCCTCTGTGTCTTCTGGAGGGATAGATTTGCATTAAGAATAGTGTGAGGGCGCCTGGGTGGCTCAGTGAGTTAAAGCCTCTGCCTTCGGCTCAGGTCATGATCCCAGTGTCCTGGGATAGAGCCCCGCATGGGGCTCTCTGCTCAGCGGGGAGCCTGCTTCCTCCTCTCTCTCTGCCTGCCTCTCTGCCTACTTGTGATCTCTGTCAAATAAAAAAATAAAATCTTAAAAAAAAAAAAAAAAGAATAGAGTAGTGTGTTTCACACATGCTATATAAATGATTCCTTTTTCTTTATTCTGTCTTTAGACAGTCTGCAGAGTATTTGATTATGTTTAGACCTTTTTAATTCGAATCTCTGTTCAGTCTTGCATCCCTGAGATTACATTCAAGGACCCAGATTTGATACTGGGTGTTCATCAGTTTCTCATTTTATAGCATTTCCCAAACTGGCAAGTCTGAGCATCTGTCATTTGAAAAGCTCTCGTAGGTCATTCTGATGTGACTCCGCGAGCGCTGTCTCCCACTTTGATTACTTCTCATGCATTCTCGGTTTCTGCTCATTTTAATTCTTTATAAGAAATGTAAAATGTAGCCACATTTTGGAGCTCCTTATCCTGCCAGCCACTGACCAACATAAACCCTTCTAAGATTCTCTTTGTATTCTGTGGTTCTCCAGTTGTGATTTACTCCGGTGCTGCTAAGTCATCATGAATTCATTCAACAAATAGTATTGACCACTTACCAGAGGCCAGACATTATACTGGGCAAAGGGAAAATGGCAGTGAACCAAAATGTAAAAAATATTGCCCTTCTATGTGGTCTTTCTATATGTATCTCTATTTTTTCAAGATTTTATTTTTAAGTAATCTCTACACCCGATGTGAGGCTTGAACTCAAACCCCAGAGATAATGAGTCTTCATTCTCGGGGCGCCTGGGTGGCTCAGTGGGTTAAAGCCTCTGGTTTTGGCTCAGGTCATGATCCCAGGGTCCTGGGATTGAGCCCTGCATCAGGCTCTCTGCTCAGCGGGGAGCCTGCTTCCCCCCTTCTCTCTGCCTATCTCTCTGCCTACTTGTGATCTCTGTCTGTCAAATAAATAAATAAAATCTAAAAAAAAAAAAAAAAAAAGGAGCCTCATGCTCTGCCAACTGAGCCGGGGAGGCACCTCTCTGTATAATATATGTGATCATGATAAATGCTATGGAGAAAAATAAGGGTGTAAGATACCGGGAACTGAAGGATTAGGGTTGATGGGGAGGAGAACAAGAGTATCATGCGTCTTTGCAAGTTGCCTGTTAGCTATTGAAGTATTTTTAATGCCAAGTCGATAGTTAAATGCATGCATTTGGAGCTCCGGGGACAGGTCCAGGCTATTTGGGTCTTTTGGTATCGGATTGCCCAATATATGTTGAGGTGATCAGAAAAACTAGAATTAAAGTGGTAAAATTCTGAGCTCTTGTTACAGTGATATTCCTCCAAGGACTAACTTTATTATTACTATTTTTTTAGTAATTTCTATGCCAAATGTGGGGCTTGAACTTACGACCCGAGATCAAGAATCGCGTGCTCTTCTGACTGAGCCAGAAACGCGCTTCCCTCCACGCACTCTTTTTTTTTTTTTTAAGATTTTATTTATTTATTTGACAGAGAGAGATCACAAGTAGACGGAGAGGCAGGCAGAGAGAGAAAGAGAGGGAAGCAGGCTTCTTGCTGAGCAGAGAGCCCGATGTGGGACTCGATCCCAGGACCCTGAGATCATGACCTGAGCCGAAGGCAGCGGCTTAACCCACTGAGCCACCCAGGTGCCCCTCCTCCACGCACTCTTACTTAACTTCAGGACTCCATCACGTAGCAAAACTGTCATGATACGCTGCCCTTTTGGATGGTGGCTGTTCTGTTTGCTGAACTGTTTACCTTCCTGAGAATCATTATGTGGGACTTGTTTTATAGAGGGAGGAGTACAGGCAATTAAGAGTTGATTGGTTTTGTAAATTCTTAGAAGAGCACCATAAACAGATCTTGAAGCTTTGATGTGCTTAGAAGTAAAACTAATGCACCATTTCAAAAATGAGCAAAATAAAAACAAATGGCCAGCGCTGGGCATTCTGTTATTGGTAATGATCAGAGAAGTGAATGTCACACACGCATCATTTTAATAGGGTTTTGGAGACGGTCTACTAGGGTAGATTCTACCCCTCTGAGGGTTGCCCGTGCACGTTCTGACATTGGGCGATGAGTAGGGAGGGAATGTTCAGGATTATTCTATTCACACCTTGTTGACAGAGATCTCTGTTGTACCTGATCCTGTTTCATTTTCCTCTTTCTGTTTCTCAGAGATGATTTAAAATGGGTAATACTGGATCATCAAATAAATCGGCTTTGGGGAGAGATCAACTTCGAATGGTGTCAGAGTCTGCTTTGCACAGATTGCCACAACAATATTTCCCATTCCACACGTTCTTAAAAAAAATATTTTTTAAAATTTATTCATTTGAGAGAGAGCATGAGTGAGGGGGAGGGGCTAAGGGAGAGGGAGAAGCAGACTTCCCACTGAGCAGGGAGCTGGACATGGGGCTCCATCCCAGGACCCCAGGAGCATGACCTGAGCCGAAGGCAGACGCTTAACTGAATGAGTCAGCCGGGTGCCCCTCTCATTCCACATGTTTGTTTGTTTGTTTTTGAAGATTTTATTTATTTATTTGCAGAGGGAGAAATCACAAGTAGGCAGAGAGGCAGGCAGAGAGAGAGGGGGAAGAAGGCTCCCTGTTGAGCAGAGAGCCCGATGCAGGGCTCAATCCTAGGACCCCAAGATCATGACCTGAGCGGAAGGCAGAGGCTTAATACACTGAGCCACCCAGGCGCCCTTCTGCATGTTCTTAGAATGTGACTGCTTCTGTTCAGAGGAAAGAGAGGGCTTACATCCCCTCCTCTTGACCTTGGCAGGTCTTTGGACTGCCTTGACCAACAGGGTATGGCGAAAGGGACGCCCTGTGATTTCCATGGCAAGATCACAAATATGGTGTCCACTTTCGCCTTGTTTCTTTCGGGATGTTACTCTTAGAACCCAGGGCCGCCTTGTTAGGAAGCCAGACAGTCCACATTGTATGAAGAAGCCAACCCTAGAGGTTCCTGCTGACAGCCCAATTGAGGTCTCAGCCAACAGTGAGAATCAGCTGCCGGCCATATGAGTGAAAGGCTTCCAGATGATTCTAGCCCTCCGCCATCGAGTCCCCACAGCCTTTCAGGCTTTTTCACTTGGGGCCCCAGCCATGGAGGAACAGAGATAAGTTGTCCCTGTCAAATTGCTGACCCATAATAAAATGGTTGTTTCCCACTAAGTTTCAGGGGTGATTTATTTGACAATAATAACTAGAACAATATCCTTGGATGTCATCATAGATAATAGTAATAGCAGTAGATGTCATCGTAGATGATAGTGACACTGCCCCTCTCTATTTATTCAACAACAGGACTACCATGTACCCTCTTATTCTACCCTAAAGAGAAAAATAAGATCACTTTCTTTTTGAAGAAATCCTTCAGAATATGAAGTTGAAAAGTGGAAGAACATTAATAAAAAACATTAAAGATAAGTTTTTATACTTATTTTCTCTGATGCCCCCTGTGTCATTCTTGATAAAAATCACATTTTGTACCTTGTGGTCAAAGCCATCCACCTGCAGAAGAGGACGTTTCATTGTGATTCCCTTTTGTAAGAAATTATTTTGCCAGGGCGCCTGGGTAAATCAGTGTTAAAGCCTCTGCCTTCGGCTCAGGTCATGATCCCAGGGTCCTGGGATCGAGCCCCGCATCGGGCTCTCTGCTCAGCAGGGAGCCTGCTTCCCCCCCTCTCTCTGCCTGCTTGTGATCTCTCTGTCAAATAAATAAATAAAATCTAAAAAAAAAAAAAAAAGAAAAGAAATAATTTTGCCAGTTTTTCCTCTTCCAAATCCATCTCCTCTTTGAGATGGAAGCCATGCTGATCTACTTCAGAAGTGCCGTTTGAGGACTATCCAATAAAATGCGAATTTTTCCATGTTCTGGGGGCAGTGAATCTGCCAGACAGACTAAAGCTAAACATACGGATCTAGTTCTGTCTGTGCTACCCATTCACTCTGTGTCTTCACTCTCTGAGTGAGCGACTTGGGCTAGATAAGTCTCTAACGGGTACTTATTTAAAAATCGCTCTCTTTTATTTTCATGAGACTTCTACAACTCAGTCAGTGTGCCCTGTTGTTCGAGAATTCTGTTCTGGAGCCAGACTGCTTGGTCCGTAGCCTGATCCTAACTAGCTGAGTAATTCTGGGCCTGTCATCTAACCTCAGTTCCTTCATCTGTAAAATGGGGATAATCGTATCGCCAGCTTTCTAAGTTGAATGAGAATGTCAAGTGAGCTAATGAATAGTTTTGAGCAGTAAATGTCTGACACAATAAAGCTGTATGAGCATTGGCCATCGTTAGTCACTTTATGTGCTGCTGGTCCTGATAATACTTCATTCATGTCTTGAATCTCACATCCAGAAGAAACCAGAGGGCCATTTCCTCATTAGGGGTGTAGAAGTGATCCATGAATTGGGTATAAACTAGACTGTGTGACCTTGAGTCCATTCAGCTCCCGTGTTGTAAGGTAACCTGAATTCTGGGATCGATTGACGCTGAGAAAGTTGTCCTAGGAGTGAGTCCTAATGCGTCGTAAGTCGGGAACGCATCCATGTCAATTACAGTAGAGTAGCTCTATTGGGAGATTTTATGTATAGTTCCCACACTGTAGCTCAAAGAAATGCTAATAATGTTAATAAGAGGTTTGTAAAAGGTTCCACAATTCCAAAAGTGACACATAAATAGAATCATCGGACACATTCCTTGAGTTGTCAGGCACTCTACGTGGATTGAGTGTCTTGGGTGTGACACTGTAGGCAAAAATATCAGGGACTGTTTTTGCTCAACGAGAGCTGTTTTGGCCGAGAAACCTGAATGGCTTGTTGTATGATTTATTTGTCACTTTGGTAGATCAGCAAATAAGGGGGGTAAATAACGCCATTCCAGAAAGACTTCCGTAGCCAGATGCTTCGTTTCTAGATAAAAATATTCAGCAAGCTAATGGAGAAGAACACTGGCTGATGGCTTCTTTCTTCTTCGCTTTCGGGATTTCTGTGGCTGTGAAGCCCCAGTAATTGTCTGAGTCAGAGGAGAAGAAAGCTCTCACGAGGAGTTGGAAACAGTTGGCTGAGAAAGAATGTGTGTCTGATGAACTCCAGGCAGATCTAGAGTTTATCTGAAAAAGATTGAAACCTCTGATAAAGCCGGTTGCAGAAATGTCCGTTGTTTTCAGTCAAGTATCACCAATATGTGGGGATCAATAAAAAAGATCTGTTTGTTTCAAAACGGGTGGTGTTTGCTTGAGGGACAGACCCCGCCCAGATCACATGGCTGGAGTGTGCGTGCGGACTGTTCAGTGATTGCCAGGGTAGGCCACGCCGAAGATGACACTTATCTTGGTTTCTCAGTGTGGCAGAGACGAAGGTCACTCAAAGGGACAATGAAGGATACAGTCATATGCTCTATTTACTTGGTAGTCTTTGAACTGTGGGCCAATCCTTAGGGATCAGGCAACCTCACTGGGAGTGAAGATAAAGAAAGCAAAGGAGAAAAGACAAGAGCCTAGGGGGAATGTAGGATTTGCTAATGTGGATGAAAGTCTGAGTTCAGGGAAATTGGGTAAAATGCTAAATGCCCAGAATTTAAACAAAAACAAAAACAAAAAAACCCATCCTCTGGATACTGTAGGCAGCTCCAAGGGTGCTGTGGGGAGAACTCTTAGGAACCTGGATTGCCTAATACGGTTGGAGTGGGAGAGCCTCAGACCTGAGTGCAGACCTAACAAGGCTCTAATGCCCCAGAGTTACAGCTAAATTTAGACAAGCCCAGCACTCTGTCTCTTCCAGCTGGTCTTGGTTTCTCATCCTTCAAGCAAGAGAGCCTGCTGGAGCCTCAGCTCCTACTTCTTGTCCTAGCTCCCACCCCCCTCACCCCTGGCCCCCGGGGAAGCCGGGGGGAAGAGCCTGTCCCAGGTAGCTCCCTGGCCCTTCCCCTCCTCTGCTAGCCCTACTTGCAGACAGTTTTGTTTCAGTAACATCCTTCATGTAGTTACACACGGAAATGAACGCTGATCGTTCAGCATGCTGGGAGTTTCTGTTAAAGATGCAAAATTGGGGAAAAGTGGTGACCTTGAAAGCAAGACATATTTCTTGATTCTTTGTGTATTTTTGAATGAGCAGCTGTGCTCGTGGTACATATGTCCCCCAGTGACCCCTGCCCTTCCCTGGAGGCAGTCAAGGTTACTAGTTTCTTGTGAATTCTTCCAGGGAGCTCTCACGTGTTTGTACATAAAAGCCCCTCTCTTTACCATTCACACCTTTGGTCCCTTCCTTTGGATCACTTGCACTATCTCGGGGTTCTCTTTTCCTTTAGCTGCCTCCTTCTTCTTGATGTAACTGTTAATCTTTATTATTATTATTATTTTTTTTAAAGAAAGCCCTAGACCCAAAGCGGGGCTTGAACTCATGATCCTGAGGTCAGGAGTCGCATGTTGTACTGACTGAGCCAGCCGGTATCAGCTGGCTCTGAGCCTAACCCAAAAGTATCAATTCTTCTTTTTTTAAAAATCTCTCTCTCTCTTTTTAAAAATGATTTATTTATTTATTTATTTGCAAGAGAGAGAGAGAGAGAAAGCATGTGCATGGTAGCTGCGGGGGGCAGGAAAGCGGGGCAGGAGGGAGAGAGAATCCTCAAGCAGATGCTGGGCTGAGCAGGGAGCCTGACGCAGGACTCGATCCCAGGACCCCGAGACCATGACCCCAGCCGAGACCAAGAGTTGGCTGCCCGACCAACTGAGTCACCCAGGTGCCCCCAAAATATAATGGATATACTGAAACTGACTGTGGTCATTTAGATTGTTTTCAATATATTTCCTTATTAAAAATAGTACAGATTAGGGGTGTCTGGGTGGCTCAGTGGGTTAAGCATCTGACTTAGGCTCATGACTCAGCTCATGATCTCAGGGTCCTGGGGTCGAGCCTTATGTGGGACTCCCTGCTCTGTTGGAAGTCTGCTTCTCTCCCTCTCCCTCTGCCCCTCCTCCACTTGCACTCACTCTCTGAAATAAATAAATAAAGTCTTTTAAAAAAATAGCACAGATTAATACTCTCATGTGTTGTTTTGCCTGTGTGTTTGGAGGATGGACACCAGGAACTTGAATACACCAAACCACCCTCCACAGAGGCCTGAAACAGCCTGGGCTCTCTCGGGCAGATGTTAGAGTCCCGTGGTCCTCCATCCCCCCAGACGGTGTGTGGCCAACCATTTGGCTAATCAGTGGCTAAAAATGTGATGTTTAGATGTGATTTTAATTTTCCTGCATCTTTTCAAAGTTTAAGAACCATCTTTTTTTCTGTCAGCTGTTCTAGTCCTCTATTCAACTTTCCATTTAGGTGGTGACGAGCAGGATGCAAATGTGGTTTAACCAGTGAGCCCACGGCTAAGAGGCTAACGCAGAATGATCTCATCTTAGGTACCCAGAAAAGAGAGGCTAGATTAAATCTAATCTCCAGAACAAGCAGACTTAGACAAGAGCTTCTCTCTCTCTCTCTCTCAAGTTTATTTATTTATTTTTATTTATTTAAGTCATCTCTACACCCAATGTAGTGTGTAAACTCATAACCCCAAGATCAAGTTGCACGCTCCCCCTACTGAGCCAACCAGGCACCCCAAGAGCTTATCTCTTCTTTTTTTTAGAAAAGATTTTACTTATTTATTTGACAAAGACATATCAAGAGAGCGAACACAAGCAAGGGAAGTGGGAGAGGGAGAAGTGGGCTTCCTGTCCAACAGGGAGGCCGATGCGGGACTCCATCCCAGGGACCTTGGGATCATGACCTGAGCCAAAGGCAGATAGATGCTTAAAGACTGAGACCCCCAGGAACCTTGAGCTTATCTCTTTTAGCACTATACCATTCACCATTTAGACTGACTACCGTACCTGTGTACTTTTTTGTCATACCTTTACCGGAAAAAAAAAAAAAAATCTCCTAAGATGGTATTTGTAACTGTAACTTGGTATGCAATAGCAATTGTATTTCTAAACATTGAGTTCACTCTTGGTATAAAAAAACAAGAGTGTGGCTATCGGACATTTTTATTCTCCAGGATATTAAAACAGAGCCTATTGTTCTATGCCTTTAGACCTGAAGCTTTGTAAACTCTTAGTAAATTTGTGCATTTCCTAGTTGTGATTATGTAAAAGATGCCTGATTAATGTACCAAGCAGTACTCTTTTTTTTTTTTTAAGGTTTATTGAGCGATTTATTGAGCAAAGCAAAGTGATAGTACAAAGCTTCCAAGGAGGGAGGGACTTGAAAGGGTTGCCAGGGAGTTTCTAAGTCTACCGGTTTTTATGGGCTTGTTGGTGGGCTGTTTTAATCTGATTAACCCTCCCTGTCATCCAGTGAGGTTTTGGTCCTGTGGAAAACGGTGGAGGACTCCTTCCAGGGCTGTGTAAAGTTCTTTTAAGGGTGGTTTCCTCTTAGGGTGGGGGCCCATTGTCCCTGCCTGCCTGCCTTCAGATTATCCCTGTCATTCCCCCCTCTGGAGAGGTAACCCTAACTGTGGTTTGCGAAGAAGGGCGATGACCAACTGTAGCTACTTCCTGCTGGTCAGGGACGTTGGATGGGGCAGCAGTCACGGTTCCTCTCATCCCCATCTATCAGGGGGTCCCCTGCACGTGTCTGGTTTGGCTTCCACGAGAGACTCCATCTGAACCATCGCCTTTTAGAGTTAGATGGCTTTTACTGGTTAGTTGTCCTTAACAACCGTGGATTTCCTGGACGAACCCCCAAAAATGTCTCGGGGGTTTTTTCTCCATTGGTGCCCGTGGTTCTTGGTCACACCACTTCGAAGAATGAAGAGGTAGACCAGAGAGTGGTGGGCAGCAAAGCAAAGTTTGTTGAGTGATAGCAAAGTATAAAGCTCCCAAGGAGGGAGGGGACCCAAAGGGGTAACCCCCAAGCAGTACTTTTTTTTTTTTTTAAGATTTTGTTTATTTGACACAGAGACAGTGAGAGAAGGAATACAAGCAGGGGGAGTAGGAGAGGAAGAAGCAGTCTTCCCCGTTGAGCAGGGAGCCCGATGTGGGGACTTGATCCCAGGACCCGGGGATCATGACCTGACCCAAAGGCAGATGCTTAACTGACTGAGCCACCCAGGCACCTGTGACGGGTCTTAAAAAAGTAATAGTGAAGATTAAAATTATTTATATTAATTGTCACAGAAGTGAGAGATACAAGGACGTTGGTTCTCTAAAGAGGTATACCTATGTTCAACCATCACATGGAAAGATGGTGAGCGTCATTAGTCAGCAGGAAAATGGAACTCAAAACCACAAGATAGTACTTCACTCTGACTAGAATGACTATGTCCAAGAAAGTGGAAAATACCAAGTGTTAAGGAGGATGTCGAGACATCAGACCCCTCGTACATTGCTGGTAGAAATGTAAAATGGCTTAGCCACTGTGGAAGACGGGTTGGTGATCCCTCAGAAAGCTCAACAGAATTCCTGGGGGATGTAGCCGTTCCTACACATAAAGCCCAAAGAATGGAAGATAGATATCCTAGTAAATACTTGTACAGGTGTTCGTAGCGACACTATTCACAGTCCGAAAAGGTGGAAACAACCCAATGTCCATTGAGGATGATGAATAAACAAAGTGTCGTCTGTCCACACAATAGAATATTATCCAGCCATAAGAAGGAATGGAGTACTGACCACGCTACAAACTTGGATGCGTCTTAAAGACATGCAGCTAAATGAGAGAAGCCAGACACAGAAGGTCACATGTTATGTGATTCTATTTATATAAAATATCTGGAATAAGTAAACCCATAGTGACAGAAAACAGATCAGTGTTTGCGGGGCTGGGAAAGGGAGAAACCAGGAGCAACTGCTTCATGGCTACAGGTTTTTACTTTAGGGTGATGAAAATATTTTGGATCTCGATAGAAGTAGTGTTGCACGACATTGTGACCGTACTAAATGGTGCTGAATTATTTACTTTAAATGGTTAACTTTATGTTATGTGAATTTCATCTCAATTTTCATGTATTTTTTAAGAGTTTATTTATTTATTTGACAGAGAGAGATCACAAGGAGGCAGAGAGGCAGGCAGAGAGAGAGAGGGAAGCAGGCTCCCTGCTGAGCAGAGAGCCTGATTCGGGGCTCGATCCCAGGACCCTGAGATCATGACCTGAGCCGAAGGCAGAGGCTTTAACCCCCTGAGCCACCCAGGCACCCCTTCATCTCAATTTTAAAAAGAAAAAAGATACAAGACAGATTGGTACTGGGCATCTTAGTTGTCTTTATGAGGGCAAAGAAGTAATTCGGGAAGCGCATTGGTTTTTGGAAATTCAAGAGCCGTTGTAAATGGTATATGAAACAATTGATCTTTAACTCTTCAGAAGGTTCTGTCAATGTTTCCCAAGTAATTAAAGGATTGCTGTGTTGTGTTTGAAGTCTCCCTCCTGATTGCCTATATAATCTTGTTGCACAACAGGTTGTAAGGGTATATTAGGCACTGTTTAAAATTATACCCACAACATTAAACCAGACTCAGAGGATTAATTGGGAATTGTTCTTTCTGCAAATTAATTTTCCCCCTATCAGTTGTGCAGCTGTCTACTAAAACCAGTATTTACTGGCTTTTAGTCCATCCAGCTAATGGCAGTTTTCTCGCAGTGTGTGCAAAGCGTGAGCCGAGGTAGAAGGGGATGAGCGGAGCTCACAGTGAGCGGTCAGGGTTGACTTTTTTACACCTTACTGTGATTACAGTGTGTGACTGAAAATAACTATTTAGTTCTTTTTAAAAGCTACTATAGTTAGGGGCGGCTGGGTGGCTCAGTGGGTTAAAGCCTCTGCCTTCAGCTCAGGTCATGATCCCAGGGTCCTGGGATCGAGCCCCACATCGGGCTCTCTCCTTGGCGGGGAGCCTGCTTCCTCCTCTCTCTCTACCTGCCTCTCTGCCTACTTGTGATCTCTGTCTGTCAAATGAATAAAAATCTTTAAAAAAAAAATAAAAGCTACTATAATTAGATTGGCTATAAACATCATTTATTTACCTGTGTTGCCACTCACCTCCACAAACACGTGTGCAAGGCACTGAGTTGGCTGCCGTGGGGGACGGATACGAAGACTTGATAGCTGTCCCTATGTTTAATAGGGATGAGGTTTCCAGAAATTGCTATAATAATTTTTCATTACCCCAAAGCCCATCTGTTTTGAATGACCAGTTTCACGGGATCTTTTACCAGGGGTACTTTGGAAAGATAGGCAGCGATGTGACATTGTTTTGGAGAAGTCTTTTGTTTTTTTAAAGCAGAGGTGGGAATCTGTGTGAATGGGTTCATTAATGATTTTAGTAAGTCTTAGTAATGGAGGATGTTCGAAGGAAGTCTGACTCTGTGCTGGCCTCCTTGCATTTTATGTTCTCGGTTGCTCCTAGAAGGGCTAAAAGCTGCTGGCTGCTGGAGACGATGGAGCTTTTCTAAGTTCTTGAGTGGTCACCTCCCTAGAATCTTTTTAGGCATTTCAGAGCAGAGTGCGAGAGATTTCAGGTTTCAGTGAGACTGAATTTCTGCTGAGCTGGTGCGGCGTATCATTAATTCATCGTTCTTGTCGGTAACTCACTGTTATCACTAGCGCCTTTTGGTTTTATGTTGGAGTGAGATAGTTTACATGTTACAGAAATAGTCTTTTTTTTTTTTTTTTTGAGATTGTATTTATTTATTTGGGAGAGAGAGAGAGCACAAGCACGGAGGGGCGAGGGAGAGGGAGAAGCAGGCTCCGTGCTGAGCACAGAGCCTGACACAGGGCTCCATCCCACCCACGGCCCTGAGATCATGACCGGAGCTGAAATTAAGAGCTCGATGCTCAACTGACTGAGCCACCCAGGCGCCCCTGGAAATAGTAGTTTTAAAATGATTATTGTTATGTTTCGTCTCAAGTATACAACATTTAGGAAAGCAAAAAAGTGGAGTGGGGGAGTGGGAGGAATAATGCCAACACAGGAAAAGTTAGAGGCGTTTCTGAAGTAGCCTGATTGGGGTAACTGGGTGGCTCAGTCGGTTAAGCATCTGACTCTTGGTTTGGGGTCCGGTCATGATCTCAGGGTTTTGAGATCGAGCCCTGTATCAGGCTCCCTGCTCAGCTAAGAGTCTTTCTGGGATTTACCTTCTGTTCCTCCCCTCACTTGGGCTCCTTCTCTAAATAAATAAAAAAATAAATAAAAAGGCCCATGTTCGTGTGTATTGCTGATGGGAAAATAAACCTGGGTCACAGGGGTCTCTTACTTAAGGTGAAGTCACTGCCATTGAAGCCATTTGTTTTTTGTTTGTTTTTATTTTGTTTTTGGAGATTTTATTTTTCAAAGAGAGCGAGAGAGCACAAGCAGGGGCAACGGCAGGCAGAGGGAGAAGCTTCCCACTGAGCAAGGAGCCTGATATGGGGATGTGGAACTCGATCCCAGGGCCCTGGAATCATGACCCGAACCAAAGACAGATGCTTAACTGACTGAGTCACCCAGGCGCCCTTGTTGTTGATGCCATTTTGTTTCATGCCAGGGTTTCAAGAGCCAAAGGAAATTTCTCCTCTTAGCATTCCCATTGAGAAATGTGATTAAAACATAGTTCTGTTGCCTAAAAGGCAAGTCATCGGAACAGCTCTAAACAGTTACTTTCCAGTTCTGGAGCCTTTTTTGTTTTTTATCTAGTGAAGGCTTGTTGAAATAGTCCAGTATTTAGATAGATAAAATCAGCCTTGTGCCTGTGACCACTCGAAAACCTTGAGGTTTCTCCCTGGCCAGACTTCGCTGTGAAAACCTAACCAGACAACAAGACAAACAAATCACACAATTGTTGACTTCTTTCCAGCTAATTACTGCCAAATTTGAATTTATGCAGCAGATTTTGGCTCCAGATGGAGTAGTCATGAAGATCTGTTTTGGAGCTTTATTCATTGATTTTTGTAAACATTAGAGCAAATTATAAAATTGATATTCTGAAATATTTTCTTAAATCTCTCCGTGGATGTATCTTTCATCCAAAAAAAAAAAAAAATCACTATGAAACCCATAAAGACTTTTTATGAAACCAATGCATTCAACTTGTCAGCTTAATCCAAAAATACAATGTTGGCTGCTTTATGTTGGATTTTATCTGAGGAAAGAATATATTGGTTTGATTGTCTTTTCTTTTCTTTCTTTATTTTTTTTTTTTTAAGATTTTATCTATTGATTTTACAGAGAGATCACAGTAGGCAGAGAGTCAGGCAGAGAGAGAGAGAGGGAAGCAGGCTCCCTGCCAAGCAGAGAGCCCGAAGCGGGGCTCGATCCTGGGACCCCAAGATCATGACCTGAGCCCAAGGCAGAGGCTTAACCCACCGAGCCACCCAGGCACTCCTGATTGTCTTTTCTGATGTAGTATTTTACTATTTCTAGCCATCAAAAAGTGTTTCTTATTTGCTTGAAATAAAGTCTCCACTTAGGTTTTCAGGGGACAGAATTTTCAGAGTTTGTAGAAATTCTGTTAATATAATCTAGCTACGATCTAGTCTTCTTTACCTCCAATTTTACTTTTTTTTTTTAAGATTTTATTTATTTATTTTAGAGAGAGAGCACAAGTTGTGGGGAAAGGCAGAGGGAGAAAGAAAATCCCAAGCCTACTCCACAATGAGCATGGAGCCCGGACCCTGAGGTTACCACCTGAGCCAAAGCCAAGAGTCTGACGCTTAACCGGCTGAGCCACCCAGGCTCCCCTACCTCTAGCTTTATTGAAATATAACTGACATAAACAAAACATTGTGTAAGTTTAAGGTGTGAAACATTGATACACTTATATATTGCAAAGTGGTTACTACCATGGAGTTAGCTAACACCTCCATCAATCACATAATTACCCTTTCTTTTTTTGTGGTGAGAACATTTAAAATCTCTGCTGGCAACTCTCAAGTGTATAATACAGCGTTATTAGCTATAATCACCAGGCTGTACATTAGATGTTCGGCACTTACTCACCCTGTAACTGGAAGTCTCTACCCTTTAATCAATATCTCCCCATTCCCCCCGCCCCCAGTCCCTGGCAACCACCACTCCACTCTGTTTTTAGCTCAGCTTTTTTAGAGTCCGCATCTAAGTGAGATCATACAGTGTTCGTCTCTCTCTGACTTATTTCACTCAACGGAATGCCCTCGTGGTCCCTCCATGCTTTTGCAAATGGCAGGATTTCCTTCTTTCTGGAGGCTCAGTATTCCATTGTATGTATGTAAACCACACCTTCTGTATCCATATATACTTATTTTTAGTAGGAGGTAAGTAAATAACTCTATGTAAAAAGAGACTCTGGATTACATATAAAATAACCCAGGGGTTCTCTATATGCTGTATGTCACGTCTAATTATACAATCTTGAGGTAATGCAAATTAGAGGGGGCCTTAGCAATTCTTTTCTTTCTACAAGAATTTTTAATTAGGGGCGCCTGGGTGGCTCAGTGGGTTAAGCCGCTGCCTTCGGCTCAGGTCACGATCCCAGGTCCTGGGTTCGAGCCCCACATCGGGCTTTCTGCTCAGCAGGGAGCCTGCTTCCTCCTCTCTCTCTGCCTGCCTCTCTGCCTACTTGTGATTTCTCTCTGTCAAATAAATAAATAAAATCTTTAAAAAAAAAAAAAAAAAAAGAATTTTTAATTAGCTGTATATGAAATGTCACTTGAATTGTCTCAAAACCAGAAGTAAGTTTATAAGTTCAAGGAATTTCTTACTAACACTGACGAGTGTTACTTTTGCAAGAGTACTTTTGCAAATATATTTATTATTTCTGTTAAGTCCTGGGGAAGTACAGGGGTGAGCACAGACAGACAGAGGGGGCTGCCCGCACAGATAATCAGATAAATGTGGATTTATGCTCTGATTCTTGCCGCAAAGAGCAGAATACATAATGTTGAGACCGGATGTGAGGAGAAGCCAGCTAAGTCTGGGGATTTCCAAGAGGCTTCCCTAGAGAAGTGAATCTTGTCCTGCTGATTTATGCTATCTTTACAAATAGGGCCTGAAAAAAAATTACACAGGCATGCTGACAATTAAATTATTCATAATTCTCAAACAGAGGCTCTGTGTCTTTTTTGTTTTTTAGCATTTCTTATAAATGCCTGATGGTGCAGAGAAAGCCATCCAAGAGAAAGTTCACTTAGTTTGAGGAAATCCTGACTTTTCTGTATAGTGTGCTTTAAAAGTAGTTCTGTAATTGTTTTGTTAATCAATGTTGCTAGGAAGGAAGGAAGGAGGGAACAAACAAACAAACAACCCTGGGAATAAAAAAGAATTTCTCTTTTTAAAGGTAAAATATTGGTGCACGTGGAAATTCATAGCAGCTTTAACTGTAATTGTCAAAACTGAGATGCAAGTAAGATACCCTTCAATCAGGTGAATGGATAAGCCAGGTGTGGTACATCCAGGCAGTGAAATATTTTTCAGGCAATAAAAGAAATGAGTTATCAAGCCACAGAAAGACACGCAAGAATTTTAAATGCATATTGCTAAGTGAAAGAGTCGTCTGAAAAGTTTGCATACTGTCTGGTTCCAACTCTATGACCTTCTGGAAAAGGTAAAACTATGCAGACGGTAGAATGATCTGTGGTTGCCAGTGGTTGGGAGGAAGGAAACACAGAGGATTCTCAGGGCAATGAAACTTTTCTGTATGATATTGCCATGGCGGATATAGGACATTTTCCATTGGCAAAACCCATACAATGCAAGTGAACCCTAATGTAAGGTATGGACACGTTAATAATAATGTATCAGTCAATATTGGCTTATCAGTTGAACAAATGTGCCAGCCTAATAATGCAGCATGTTAATAATAGCAGAAACTGGAGGGTTGGGGAAGGAGGTGCAGCGTATGGAAACTCTGTACTTTCTGCTCAGTTTTTCTATAAACCTGAAACTGCTGGGAAAAAGTGTATATATCTGTATATGTGCACTTTTTTATATACATGGGTATATATGTATATATATATCTTTTTTATGTTTAAAGATTTATTTATTTATAGATTTTATTTATTTATTTGACAGAGAGCACAAGCAGGCAGAGCAGCAGGCAGAGGGAGAGGGAGAAGCAGGCTCTCTGCTGAGCAGGGAGCCCAATGTGGGGCTCGATCCCAGGAACCCAGGATCATGACCCGAGCCAAAGGCAGACGCCCAACTGACTGAGCCACCCAGGTGCCCCAAGATTTATTTATTTATTTTACAGAGAGAGGAAGAGAGAGAGTGAGCAAGCATGCATGGTGAGGGGAGGGGCAGGGAGAGAGAGGAGAGAGAGAGAGAATCTCAAGCAGACTCCCTGCTGAGTGTAGAGTCAGATGCTGGACTGGTCTCAGGACCCTGAGATCATGACCTGAGCTTGGAACCAAGAGTGTAGTACTTGACCAAGTGAGCCACCCAGATGCCCTGGGGGAAAAAAGTACATTACATAGAAAAAAATGGGTTAAGTACACTAAGATCATTAGGTAACCTATTATAACAGTGAGGACGTTTTTTTAAACTCTGTTTTTAAAGAAGATTTTATTTATTTGAGAGAGAGAGCTCAAGTGAGTCCACAAGTAGGCAGAGAGGCAGGCAGAGGGAGAGGGAGAAGCAGGCTCCCGCTGAGCCGGGAGCCTGATGTGGGGCTCGATCTCAGAACTCTGGGATCATGACCTGAGCTGAAGGTAGACGCTTAGCCCACTGAGCCACCCCAGCGCCCCAATTGTTGTCTGTGTTTTTGGAGCTGTTAGCTGTTGAAAAGGAAAAAAAATTATCTATGGGTTTTATTTTAAACTTAAAAGAATCTGCATTAGTTGAAGGACACAGAAGAATGTAATTTTGTTTCAGTATTTTTTTTTAAAGATTTTATTTATTTATTTGACAGAGAGACACAGTGAGAGAAGGAACAAAGCAGGGGGAGTAGGAGAGGGAGAAGCAGGCTTCCCACTGAGCAGGGAGCCTGATATGGGGCTCAATTCCAGGACGCTGGGATCATGACCTGAGCTGAAGGCAGATGCTTAACCCAGGTGCCCTGTTTCAGTATTTTGTAAGTTAACATCTATAGTAGACGTTAAAAATTTTACATTTTAATATTTGCTTAATGTAAAACTCTACTATTGAATATTCAAGAGTATTACTACTTTCTTTAAGGCTGCGTCCAGGCCAGCTCCCTCCCTCCTTTCCACTTAAAAATTTCAAATACACCCACTCAACCTTTGATTGGTGGGTTTCTGACTCAAGTGACCACCGTAAATACCCACACCACAACCCAAAAAAGCTGCTGAGTCTTTTGCTCATTACCAAGTTCTTTCATGAGTGTTTTCCAACTCTTTTTCCATCTCCATAGAGGCTAAAATTACAGACCTTGGAATCACAACTGGGTTCAGATTCCAATTCTGCCATTTACAGCTTGCTCTGTGACCTCAAGTCAAAAAAATGGACTTGACACTGGCCTTGCCATGGGATTACCGGAGGGGCGAAAGATACAAGATTTAGAAAGGACCTAGCACCATGTGGGCAACCAACACTGGAAGAAACCAAGAGACAAGATCATCTTGAGTCGACAGTCTAGAGAAGCAGTTAAGCCCACAGACTCTAGAGCTGTGGGTTCAAATCCATTCTGGTTAATCACTGCGGGGGGTGGGTGCTTGGACAAGGTCTTTAACCTTTAACCTTTCTGTGCCTCTTTTATCCTTCTGGAGTCGGGATAGTAACAGTGTCGGCCTGCTAGGATGGTGGTGGGGATTAAATGAACTGTGTAAGTGCTTGGACCAGAGCATGCGCACAGTAAGGACACTGGAAATTGTAGCCACCATGACTGTTATCCGTGACCCAAACATCTATACTCAGGAGACTGAGAACTCAGGTTAGATGATGTCTGTCTCAAACGAATCTTACCAGATCCTTACCTTTGATTGCAAAAATGGGAAAAAGACTAGCCCGACTGATATGGCTAGTAACATCAGATACATTGGAATTAAACCCATTAACACCCTTGCCCAAAGATGTAGCCAGTTCGTTGACCTAGAGATTATCTCGGGTTGCCAGTACATCCTGGATCAATAAAATAGCTTGCATTTGTGTAATGTTTTGAAGAAATATAGGCACTTCCCTCTGAATTTGGGGTTTCTGAGGGTCCTGCCAGAAATCCCTGGAACACTAGGATTTCTGTTTATAGACTCAGGGCGATGGTCCTATAACCACAGCAGTGTGGGGTTAGTCACAAGCTCACACCATGACTAACTGATGTGCCGAAAGGGGGAGTGCAGTCTAGTGTTCAAGATGGCTTTGCCTGTGCTTCTAGGACACAAATGTTAATGGTTTGACCTGTTACGATACTGCTGTGATGTTTAATTTGTCAGTAAGGTATTATTTAGCTATTTATTTCCTTGCTGCTGGTTTTAAGCACTTTACTCTATATTGACTCATTTTATGTCCCAGCAGCTCTAAGTTGGTACCCTTTTTTTTTTTTTTCATTGCCTCTTTTGGTTTTGAGATCTCATGAGAGTCCACCTTGCTCTAGAAACCCAAACCCAGATCCCTAAGTCTGAGAAACATAGTGTTTCGCCTTGCAGTCTTTATGATAAAGTGGAAACTTAGGAGGGGTAAAATGCATACGGAGGGCCAATAAACAATATCAGTATAAATTCATTATTCTCCAAGTATGTCAGTGACATCCCAGCGGATCCCAGAATTCCTTTTAGTGGCCAGCATGGCCTCAGATGGTCTGGCCCAACATGATCTTTCTGACTTCTACTAATACTCTTTTTTTTCCTATAAACTTTTTTTTTTAATTGTGGCAAAAGACACATAACATATAATTTGCCATTATAACCATTTTTTAAAAGATTATTTATTTATTTATTTGACAGACAGAGATCACAAGTAGGCGGAAAGGCAGGCAGAGACAGAGGAGGGAAGCAGGCTCCCCGCTGAGCAGAGAACCTGATGCGGGGCTCGATCCCAGCACCCTGGGATCATGACCTGAGCTGAAAACAGAGGCTTTAACCCACTGAGCCACCCAGGCGCCCCTTAACCATTTTTTAAGTGTACAGTTCGGTGGCATTACATGTGCTATTGTTACTGTTTTCTCTTCTGGGTAAGGAAACTAAGACAAAAGTAAAGTGACTTTTTTTAATTTTTAAGATTTTTATTTATTTATTTGACAGAGAGAGAGATCACAAGTAGGCAGAGAAGCAGGCAGAGAGAGAAGAGGAAGCAGACTTCCTGCTGAGCAGAGAGCCTGATGCGGGGCTTGATCCTAGGACCCTGAGATCATAACCTGAGCTGAAGGCAGAGGTTTAACCCACTGAGCCACCCAGGTGCCCTGAGAAGTAAAGTGACTTTTTGCTGGTGGGGCGAGGGTATTGGCCGGAGCATGGGCGGTCTGACCCTCATGCCTCATGCTGCAGAATCTGGAGTGCCATCCCCCCCACCCCGCACTCCTGCAGAAAATGCCTAGTGTGATCTACACCGCTGTGTATGTTAATTTTACTCGTTTTGGTTTTGTTTTTTTTTTAAAGATTTTATTTATTTGTCAGAGAGAGAGAGAGAGAGAGAGCGAGCACAGGCAGACAGAATGGCAGGCAGAGGCAGAGGGAGAAGCAGGCTCCCTGCTGAGCAAGGAGCCCGATGCGGGACTCGATCCCAGGACGCTGGGATCATGACCTGAGCCGAAGGCAGCTGCTTAACCAACTGAGCCACCCAGGCGTCCCATCGTTTTGGTTTGTTTTTAAAGCATAGAATGCTTCGCGTGTTGGTTACATTAGCGTTTGCCCAAAATAAATTCGTAATGAAGAAAGAGGAGCTCAAACCATTGAAGTAAAATGAAGCTGAAATAATTTACAACCCCTCCAGAATAGAGCCAAACATGGTGGGTTTTCTTTGAAATATCTATTAATGGTTACTTTTAAAGCTTGAAGGCTATTAGGAGAGCTGACTGCCCTGTATAATTAATGAAAGGAAAACACTTCCACTAGGATTATAGGTAACTAAACATTTAACTATCTCACATTCCTTGGCAACACCTTCGGAAAGGCAGCCGTGCACCAGAATTTTTTTAAAAACTTTTTTGCACCTGATCTTGGGGACTTGTGATCTCCTAATGGAATGACTGGAAGAAAAAAAAAATCATATATATAAAATTTCGTATGAGTGTGCTTTTTGTAAATACCATTTTCAGTAACTCCCCGGGGCCAGAATATTCTTCTGTTGCTCATAGTCGGCATGCCCCAGCACTTGGGGGAGCAGCTGGCACACATTCTCCTAAAATCCAGAATAATAAACTACAAATGTGAAGTAAACTTACTCTGGCCATAGGCTGGAAGGAATTACACAGCAGGATTGCAGTGATGGTTGGAGAAGTTTCCATGGACTCGTTCATTCATTCAGCAAATACTTATCAAAGGGTACGCAGGTGGTTGTGCATGTTTGTCTTGACTGATGGGGCAGGGTGTGGGGTCAGGTACAGGTGAGGCGTGCCGAGTGAGAGAGGTAACTAGTGTTAGCACTCCTGGTAAGAGTGCCGAGAGCATGGGGGTGCTTGGCTGGCTCACTTGCAGAGTGCACGACTCTTGATCCCGGGGTTGTGAGTTCAGGCCCCCACTGGGTGTATTGATTACTTAAAAATTTTTTTAAATGTTTAAAAAGAGTGTCAAGTGCACCTTTGGGAAGTGGGTTAGTGTAAAGGTAGCAGCGCTTGGCAGTAGACTCAGGAATTTGGAGGAAAAGACAGCTGGAAATGAATCCTGGATTTCTTTTCTTCTTCTCTCCTTCCTTCTTTCCCTCCCTCCCTTTCTTCCTTCCTTTCCTCCTTTCTTTCAAGGAGGCTCCATGCCCAACATGGGACTTAAACCCATGACCCCAGGGTCAGGAGTCCCATGCTGTACAGACTGATCCAGCCAGGTGCCCCTGAATCCTGGATTTCTACTTAATGTTCTGTAACATATCAGTAGAGACATTTTTCCTTTTACTGAAAACATCAAACTTGAATAAAATGGCAAGTTTATGCTATTTTGTCATTAATTACTACCAAGAAGAGAATGGTAATTCCCTAATAAAGTGATGTAGAACTTACTTCATAATAGACATTTACTTCTGTGATATCCTTAGGTGTCTTTAAAATAGACCCATTAATTACATTGGTATAGTACTACATTGATAATCAGGACAAATGCTCATTGAAGAAAATTTTGAACCCACAGAGAAGTATAAAATAGTGGTGGGGGTGATCCCTCATAGTTCTAAGCCCCTGAGATAAACATGCATTCATATGTCTCCATGCCAAAAATGTCTGTAAAATTTATAATTAATCAAACCAGGAACATGTATACCAAATATGACAGAATTAGTATGGTAGCCCCAGTGTATGAAGGGGTTATGCAAAATATAAGATAAAAACAAAGTTCAAATAAATAAATAGGTAAAGATTAAGAAGAGAAAAGTTATGGGGTGCCTGACTGTCTCCGTCAGTGGAGCATGTGACTCTTGACCTGGGGTTGTGAGTTTGAGTCCCATGTTGAGGATAGAGGTTAAGTAAAAATTAAAATAAAATATTTTTTTAAAAGAGAGAGAAGGGTTACAAATGGAAATTCCAAAGGCTAATGAACATATCTGAAAAGGTTAATTTCCGAAATAAAGAAATGCGTACAGAAAGCAAGTTGCTTATCAAGTAAGCAAAGCTTTCTTCCTCTTCCTCTTTTTCTTTGTTTGTTGGTTTTTGTTTTATAAATGGTGATATTCAGTCCTGGTCAGGGTTCAGTAAGATAGTAGGACCCTGTTGGTGAGCACGGTATTTGGTCACCTTTCTGGAAGGGAGTTGGGCCACAGACAAGGTGGTTTTCAGCCAGGATGCCTCAGCACGGCTGGTCTCTGTTTTGGCTGATTGGGGAATCTGTTGGTAATTGTTTATTAAATACTTTGATGGTCAACTCTGCTAATATGTATCAATGGGCTTTTAAGTGTTGCTCTCTGAAGACCTAGTAATTCTCATGGGAATGTAAATTTCTTTATAGCTCTGTATAGTAAAGGTCTACTGGTAGTTAAGCTCCGTGAGAAGAGAGAATTTCTGTCTTCTGTTTGCTGCTATGTCCTTAGTTCCTAGAAGAGTGTTTGACATATAGTAGGTGATCGGTAAAATATTGTTAGGTGAATGAATAGGTAAATGTGACTTTGGCATAGAATAGAAACAGATAAGAGTGATTTTGGCATAGGTTATGTTGGTTACCATAATATTTTGTGTTCTCAAAGCCTTCATAAACATTTTACTTGAGGAAAATTAGCTATTTTGTTCCTGTGGTGGTTTGTGAAAAATATTTTTGGCTTTGGACAATAATAGTCCTGGATTTTTTTTTTAAAGATTTATTTATTATTTTACAGATAGAGAGATAGGGAGAGTACCTGGGACTGGGCGGGGGGTGGGCAGAGGGGAGGGGAGAGAGCAAGCCCCAAGCAGACTCCCTGGTGAGCACAGGAGCAGGATGTGGGGCTCCATCTCACGACCCTGAGATCATGACCTGACTGGAAACCAAGAGTCAGACACCTAACCGATTGAACCACCCAGGTGTGGCCCAGTCCTAGATTTTTAAAAAAAGTTTTTCCTCTAAGTGTGGCATCTTTAACAATCAATAATCAATCCATACTTGGGTATTAAGAGATGCCCATTTTCTAAGAATGTTTTATATTTTCTATGGGAACAAAATAGGAAGTCCATCAATCAAGGAAAAAGTAATAGTTCAATACTTTATGTAATAGATTTTCTGTTGACTTCATTTTTGCTTTCATAAATGTTTTAACTTCAGTTTTGACCTCCAGTTGGCAGAGGCTCGAATGATCTCAAGTTTCTCTTTATACTGAAGATTTTCCCATCAACCCAGCTATAAACTAACAATTAAACATTAATTATGGCATATTACAAAAGAACGTATGGAAACATGTATGTATACAAAAATAGCAGTAAAATGAACCCGTGCGTACATTCCACCCAGGTAAAGAAAAATTACTCTGCCCCCCAGAAGCTTCCTATGGCCTCTGATCACATTTCTCCCTAGTTGAGTATTATCCAGAATTTTGTGTTAAAAAATATTCTTGGGGCACCTGGGTGGCTCAGGGGGTTAAGCCTCTGCCTTCGGCTCAGGTCATGATCTCAGGGTCCTGGGATAGAGTCCTGCATGGGGAGGGGGAGTCCCTGCTCAGCGGGGGGGCCTGCTTCCCCCTCTCTCTCTGCCTGCCTCTCTGCCTACTTGTGATCTCTGTTTGTCAAATAAATAAAATCTTTTTAAAAATATTCTCATTTTTCTTTTTTTCTCCTTCCTTCCATCTTTCCTTCCTTTTATTTTTTAAAAAGATTATTTATTTATTTGAAGGAGAGAGAGAGACAGAAAGAAAGAGAGAAAATGAGTTGGGCAGGGGGCAGAGGGAGAACAGACTCCCCGCTGAGCAGGGAGCCTGATGCGGGCCTGGATCCCAGGACCCCAAGATCATGACCTGAGCTGCAGGCAGCCACTCAACCGTCTGAGCTACCTACGCACCCCTCTCTTGTTTTTCTTTATAGTTTTTTGTCACTTATGACTATATCAGTAAATAATATATTTAGTTTTTCCTATTTGGAGACTTTATATAAATGAAATGAGATGGACAGTTGAGTTGTTTCTAGTATTTTGCTACTGTGATTGCTGCTACATACATTCTTACTCATGTCTCATTGTGCGCATGAACAAGAATTTGCAGTCTGGGTTTTAGACCTTAAGATATATATGTAGGGAAGGAATACCTAGGTGTAATGCAGGGCCCAAGTTCACCTTTACTAGGCAAAACCAGTTTGTTTTCCAAGGTCCCCAGTAGGGTGTGACCCTTTCCCTTGCAATGCATTGTTAACACTTGGTGTTTTCTGACGAAATTTTTACCAGGCTGGTGGGTGTGAAATGGTATCTGACTGTAGTTTTAATATGCCTTTCTCTGGTTACTAATAAGGCTAAGTATCATTTCATGTTTAAAATTCTTCTTATTTTTGCCCCTTTTCCAATTGAGTCATTTTATCTTTTGAAGAATACTGATTCGAAGGTGTTCTTTCTATATTATAGATACTAATCCTTTGTTGATCATAGTGTTACAAGTATCTTCTCCCAGTTTATTCTTTATCATTTCACTTACCTTGGGGTATCTCTGCATGACAGAAATTTTTAGTTTTTTTTTTTTTTTAAGATTTTATTTATTTATTTGAGAGAGAACGAGAGAGAGAGAGAGAGAGAGAGAGAAAGAGCGAGCACGCACACGAGCGCACAAGTGGGGTGAGGGGCAAAGGGAGAAGCAGACTGCCTGCTGAGCAGGAAGCCTGATGCAATGTGGGGCTTAGTCCTGGGACTCCAGGATCATGACCAGAGCCGAAGGCAGACGCTTAACCCATTGAGCCACCCAGGCGCTCCAAAAGTTTTTAGTTTTTATACAGTCAAGTTTATTGTTTTTCCTTTATGGTCTTAACTTTTACATTTAGATCCTTAATCTATCTTGAATTAGTTTTTATATATTGTAAGAAATAGAGGTTTGATTTCATTTTTTCTAATAGATACTCAATTATCCAGCCCCCTTTAAAAATTATTTATTTATTTATCATTTTTTAAAAAGATTACTTATTTATGTGAGAGAGAGATAGAGAGCACAGGAAGGAGGGAGAGCGGGAGAGGGAGAGAGAAAGTTAAGCAGACTCGGATGAGCACAGAGCCCAGTGCGGGGCTTGACCTCACAACCCTGAAACCAAGAGTCGGATGCTTAACTGACGAGGCCACCCAGATGCCCCTGAGGATGTTATTCTTTAAGTCATCTCTACACCCAATGGGGGCTCGAACTCACAACCCTGAGATCAGGGGTCTCAGGCTCCCCGCACCTTCCGTGGGACAGCCTGTTCTTTCCTCATTGGCTGATGGTGATGGTAGTCGGGGCAGTGGTGGTGGCCGTCATTCACACTTGCCAGGCAGTGCTCTCAGCACGAGATAACACTTAATCCTTACAGTAACCCTACACATAGATCCTGCATTTAGCCCCATTTTTTAGACACAGAAACACAGGTTAAGTAGCTTACTCCACAGGACATAGCTAGCATGCCAAAGAGCCAGAGCTCAGACTAAACCATTCTAGCTCAAGACTCCAGGTCCTTAGCCACCAGGTTCTCTGATGGCTTCCTCTTTTCCATACAAAGTTGTTTTATATACCCTCGTTCTGTGCCTTGCATTTGCCTGCTTTTCTGCCCCTGGTTGGTACCACACAGCTTCTTACTCAGCTTTATTATGAGTCAGTGTCCAGTATAGCTCTTACCCCCACCTGTGCTTCAAGTGTTCCGGCTATTGCTTGACCTTTGCAACTTCCGTTTGAAGCTGTGAATGGTGTTCTCCAAAAACTTGCTGGGTTTTTAATTGAAACAACACTGAGGGCGCCTGGGTGAATCAGTGGGTTAAAGCCTCTGCTTTCAGCTTGGGTCATGATCTCAGGGTCCTGGGATCGAGTCCCACATCGGGCTCTCTGCTCAGCAGGGAGCCTCCTTCCCTTCCTCTCTCTCTGCCTGCCTCTCTGCCTACTCGTGATCTCTGTCTGTCAAATAAATAAAATCCTTAAAAAAAAAAAAAGAAAGAAAGAAACAACACTAATCTACAGATGATTTGGAGGAGAGTTAATATATTTACAGTAGATAGCCTTCTAATTTATGAACAGGACTCATCCTCTCCATTTATACCAGTTTTCTTTAATGCCTTCTTTTTTTTTTATTTATTTATTGTTCAGCTAAACCATTTTTTAAAATGATTTTATTTATTTATTTGACAGAGAGAGACACAGCGAGAGAGGGAACACAAGCAGGGGGAGTGGGAGAGAAGAAGCAGGCTTCCCGCTGAGCAGGGGGCCCGATTCGGGGCTCTATCCCAGGACCCTGGGATCACGACCTGAGCCAAAGGCAGATGCTTAATGACTGAACCACCCAGGTGCCCCAATGTCTTCTTTTTGAAAAGAGATTATTTATTTTTATTGAGAGAGAGAGAGAGTTTTCGCAGAAGTTGGGGGGGTGCAGAGGGAGAGATGGATTGCAAGCAGACTCCTGCCGAGTGGAGAGCCAGACACGGGGCTCGACCCCACAGCCCTGAGATCATGACTTGAACCAAAACCAAGAGTTGGACACTTAACCGACTGAGCCACCCACGTGCCCCTATTTATTTATTTTTTAAAGATTTTATTTTATTTTTGGGGTACATGGGTGGCTTAGTTGTTAAGCGTCTTCCTTTCGCTCAGGTTATGATCCCAGGGTCCTGGGATCGAGCCCCATATCGGGCTCCCTGCTCGGCAGGAAGCCTGCTTCTCCTTCTCTTCTTCATGCTCTCTCTCTCTCTTACTTGCTCACTCTCTCTGTCAAATGAATAAATAAATAAATAAAATCTTAAAAAGAAACAGATTTTATTTTATTTTTAAGTAATCTCTACTCCCAAATGGGGCTCAAACCCGGAACCCTGAGATAAAGAGCCTCACGCTCTACTGACTGAGCCAGCCAGCCAGGTACCCTTCATTTAATCATTTTTTTCTGTTTACTTATTTTTTAAAGATTTTATCTATTTCTATGGAGAGAGAGCACGAACAGAGGGAAGGGCAGAGGGAGAGGGACCAAGGCGGGGCTCCATCTCAGGACCCTGAGATCATGACCTGAGCCGAAACCAAGAGTCAGATGCTTAGCCAACTGTGCCATCCAGATGGCCCTCATTTAATCATTTAAAAACACAGGCTGTAAGTCACAAAGAAGTCTTAGAGAGAAGGAGGGATTGTATTAGTTGGCAAACACTCAGAACTGTTCCGTGGAACCCTGGCTGTGGTCTCCAAGGCCCTGGCTGATCTGGCCCCTGTCTTTCTCCTTATCACACCCTTCTTCCTCTTTATCTTCACACTGGAGGGAGACGGGACGGCCTTCATTTCCTTCCGTGTGCCGTGTTCTTCCCTTCCTGGGGCCTCTGCACGTTCTCTTCCCTCCGCCTGGTCTGTTGCCCCCTCCTCTGCCTTCTTCCGGCTTCTCCCCATTTTGCGTATTGGCTTTTCCTTTTCCTTCTTGTTTCAGCTTGAACATCACTTCCCCTGAAAGGCTTTCCCTAATCCCACGTTCAGAACTGATCCCACGCTTCTGTGCTCCCACTGCCTTTTATCTTAATTAAAACTTCACTGTCCTCTGGAATTCTAGTGCCTGGCACAGAGCTCAGCTCATGGTCCGCTCTCAGTAAGAAGTGTTGAATTCTTGCAATTTATTGGAAAGAAACAGGGTTGTATGGGTTAGATTGAAAGTAACAGACCCAAAGAGAAGTTCTTTTTTTTCCTAATTTGGCATGCACAGGGCCAATTTTCATCTCTAAGCTCCAGCACCTGTTCCTGGAGAGTTTCTGATTGGTCCATCTAATCTGTCACCTGGGTCCTTCGCATGGGATGCTCGACTGTGGCCGTGGGCTGGAGAGTTGGGTTCCCGTGTCTTAAAAAGAGAACACCACCCATGCATTTGCTTAACCATCTTTTTTTTTTTTTTTAAGATTTTATTTATTTATTTGAAAGAGAGGCAGTGAGAGAGAGCATGAGCGAGGAGAAGGTCAGAGGGAGAAGCAGACTCCCCGTGGAGCTGGGAGCCTGATGCGGGACTCGATCCCAGGACTCCGAGATCATGACCTGAGCCGAAAGCAGTCGTCCAACCAACTGAGCCACCCAGGCGTCCCATCTTTTTTTTTTTTTAAGATTATTTATTTATTTATTTGACAGAGACTCAGTGAGAGAGGGACCACAAGCAGGGGGAGTGGGAGAGGGAGAAGCAGGCTTCCCGCTGAGCAGGGAGCTCGATGCAGGGCTCCATCCCAGGACCCTGGGATCATGACCTGAGCTGAAGGCAGACACTTAAGACTGAGCCACCCAGGCGCTCTTGCTTAATTAACCATCTTTACTTAAAATTGGAAGTGAGTTTGTTGCTAAGTGTTTGGAAAATCTTCTGCACTGATATTAACTAAGTTTCAGGTGACAGGGCTTAGAATTTTTTTTTCCCTGTGATATTTCTGTAATATTTTGCACCCCTTCCCCACACACATGGAAATATTTATAGAGTTGAGCAATGAGTCAGGCCTTTAAAAATCTGAGGGTTGTTTTTTTTTTTTCCTCATTAAAAATTTAGCTGATATGCTTTGTTCTCATTTAGCCTTTGGATTGCCTTCAGTGTTCTGGTATTTAGAGCGTGGTTTCTTCCTTCTTCCCTCTCCCTCTTATCTTCCTCCCTTAGGTTGGTCTTGAACTTCTTTCTTGGGGGCGACAATCACCTGTAGAGAACAGTGTGGGATGTTGGAGAGGTATGCCTCGTTCTCCAGGGTTTAAAGAAAGGGCAGCGGAGGAGGGCGGATAACTGAACTCGTGTCTGCTGGTTGAGCGGGCTTGGGTCCAGGTCATATAAAGTCAGGCTCAACGGAGCGGATGTACAAACACCAGGAGATGAGCAAGTGGATTCCATTTCCAGGCCGAAGCCAGACGCTTCTGACACTGAACATTTGCGTTAAAGATGTTCATGTCGGGACGCCCGGCTGGCTCAGTGGGTTAAAGCCTCTGCCTTCGGCTCAGGTCATAATCTCAGGGTCCTGGGATCAAGTCCCGCATTGGGCTCTCTGCTCAGTGGGGAGCCTGCTTCCCTTCCTGTCTCTCTGCCTACTTGTGATCTCTGTCAAATAAATAAATAAAATCTTTAATAAAAAAAAAAAAAGATGTTCATGTCACAGTTAGGGCTGGACCAAGCCCCTCTTGTGTCCTGTCACAGGGAAACAGCATTTCTTTCTTAGAGCGAGATTTTGCTTTCTGTAACCAGTTTCTGTCTTTCCAGGAGAGCTGATTGGTTCAACCCAGTCTGTTGCACATCAGAGCCCTCTTCCCAGCCCTGGGTTTTATAGCTCCGTCATCTTTCCTACCTTTCCTCGTCTGCTTAAGATACTTGACAACGTCTGGACGAAGGAGTGATTTTTATGATCACTTTAAAAATGACTTGTTTTTTAAAAAAATATATAAAAATAAAAATGATTTTTTTTTAAATGAAAAAAGTAAACACTCTTTAATCCCTCCCTCCCCTCCCCTTGAAAAGCATATTCTTTGTGATCTCTGTCATTCAGTATATTTGGGGTGGGCACAGGTGTTTATATTTGTTTGTGGGTTGCTTTTTACTGTATCCAGGGGAATGGAGGGGGGAGAAAGTGACTGTGGTGTTCTAAGAACATTGAAATAATAGGCCAGAGTTTATTGCGGCTTCTTAAAGGAATGCATTCCGTAGCAGTCTCCCCTCCAAATCTCTGCCGCTCAGACTCCAGGAGAGTCAGAATTCTGGTGCTTTGGGCACGAGTTACGTCTTTCTCTTGTCATTTCAGGATGCAGTGCTAAGACTCGGCGTGGGCCATCCCTGCGTCCATCAGCCCCAAGTCGGCTACTGTCCATCCCATTCCGTCTGGTATACGTCCCCCACCAGCCTCCTTGCTGCCCTTTTACACAATAGAATTATTGTCCTAAAACACGAAAATGCAGCTTTTCAGATTCTGTGTGCTTTTCCACACTGTTTCTACCACTTCATCTCCGTGCTGTTAACCCGTCGGCTTCTGTTAAAGTTTGGGTTTGTTTGTTTGTTTTTCTAAGATTTTATTTATTTGAGAGAGAGAGAGTGTGCAAGAGCGAGGATGGGGACAGAGAGAGACAAGCAGACTCTGTACCGAGTGTGGAGCCTGATTTGGGGCTCAGTCTCAGGACCCCGAGATCATGACCTGAGCTGAATTCAAGAGTCAGACGCTCAACTGACTGAGCCACCCAGGCACCCCTGAAGTTTTTTTTGTTTTGTTTTGTTTTTGTTTTGTTTTTAACTCATGCATATGTTTTCATCCTGTGTTTGTTTACATTCTTACTCCTTGGGTTCAGAATGCTGTCGCTGGAAGGAGCCACGAACAGAATAGTTCCTTAGTAATTTCATTTTCGCAACAGAAACAGAGTTAGATAGATTATGGCTGGTGATTGAGGCAAATATGCCTCCATCGGTAAACCTGGTTTTATGGCAGTTTTTGGACTTGCATTTTAGAGATTCGAAGTTCAGTAAAACCTTCCATTGTGTGCACTTTTCCTTTCTCATGAAAATCTTTTGTATTAACTTGACTGTGCAACTTGACACTGTGATGTTGGAGCTCCTCTTTTGCTAATTATGTCATAGACTCCTTTTCAACCCAGGTTTGAGGGGAGAACCCCACCTAATTCAGAGAACCTGTTTCAGAAATAGCAGATGAATGTGTGATTTTACAGAATCTGTGTCTACTTGGTATTGTCTAACCAGAGGGTGTCTGTGCTCCTCGAAATAAACCATCTACTGCTGTCCTTTACCTTTTATCTGTTTTTTTTTTTTCTGTGTAAACAGTGACTTTCCTTTGGGTAATGGTTCTTCATCACGTCAATTTTGATGCTGTCATGTTGAAAGTATATATTTTGGTATTTCTTTTTTTTTTTTTTAAGATTTTATTTATTTATTTGACAGATAGAGATCACAAGTAGGCAGAGAGGCAGGCAGAGAGAGAGAGAGGAGGAGGAAGCAGGCTCCCTGCGGAGCAGAGAGCCCGATGTGGGGCTTGATCCCAGGACCCTGGGATCATGACCTGAGCTGAAGGCAGAGGCTTTAACCCACTGAGCCACCCAGGCGCCCCGGTATTTCTTTTTAAAAAAGATTTATTTATTTGAGAGAGAGAGAGAGAGCACACACCAGGTGGTGCATAGGAGGGGTAGAGGGAGAAAGCAGACTCAAGCAGACTCCCCAGTGAGTGCAGAGCCCAATGTGGGGCTTGATTCCAGGACCCTGGTTTCATGACCTGAGCCAAAACCAAGAGTCAGCTGTCAACTAACTGAGCCGCCCAGACACCCCAAAAGTATTTCTGCTTTTGACGTCGTATGTGAGAAAAATTCTTTTTCCTTGTCCATGGAGATTAATTGAAGTCTTTGTTTCAAATTTGAGATCTAGAATTTCAGGTGGCATTTGTGATGACACATTTTTTTTGTAAAGGTTTGTCAAACTTTTTTTGTTCCTATATATACAGCTACTTTAATATTCAGAACCTAATTGATTTTTTAAAACATTTAAATGGAGGTTTTGTTACGTTTACTCTGGGTAGATCTATACGTGCTGACACTTTTCTCTTAAAGATGAGAGGAAGCTAATACCAGTAATATCATCCCAAAGGAGTCTGTTCAGATAGAGCCATTTATTTTTTAATTTTTTTATTTCTTTAAAGATTTTATTTATTTATTTACAGACAGAGATCACAAGTAAGCAGAGAGGGAGGCGGAGGGGCGGGGAGCAGGCTCCCCACTGAGAGAAAGCCCCATATGGGGCTCGACCCCAGGACACTGGGATCATGACCTGAGGGGAAGGCAGAGGCTTTAACCCACTGAGCCACCCAGGTGCCCCCAGATAGAGCCATTTAAAGTCTGCTCCTCCAAGTGCCCTAGTCCTTTGAAAAGTGGATTTATCCTGAATTAGAGTATACTAAAACAGTGGTCTACACAGCATGGACAGAAACGGACCCAGTGATATGGAAGAGTTAATTCTCTTCACTGAGTGAGTCCCTTGGGGAGAGATTCCTGGAGAGCTGGCCTCAGGATACCCTCCTCTTGAGTCTGAGCCACTGACACCGACGTAACCTTAGCAACTTAGTTTCTTACCAGATTGGCTTGTTCCAGGGACTCTGAATTTGTTTTTTTTTTTGTTTTTTTTTTTTTTAAAGATTATTTATTTATTTATTTGACAGAGAGAGATCACAAGCAGGCAGAGAGGCAGGCAGAGAGAGGAGGAAGCAGGCTCTCCACCGAGCAGAGAGCCCGATGCGGGGCTCGATCCCAGGACCCTGAGATCATGACCTGAGCCGAAGGCAGCGGCTTAACCCGCTGAGCCACCCAGGCGCCCCTGGGACTCTGAATTTGTGTCGGTTTAGTACACTTTCCAGTGACAGGAAGTACGGTATTAAAAACTTGACCTATACTATGGAGAAAAACTTCCTAGAGGCAGACTTGGGTGTCCTCATTTTATTTTATTTTTTATTATTATTTTTTAAAGATTTTATTTATTTATTTGACAGAAATCACAAGTAGGCAGGGAGGCAGGCGGGGGGGGGGGACAGGCTCCCCGCTGAGCAGAGAGCCCAATGCGGGGCTCGATCCCAGGACCCTGAAATCATGACCCGAGCCAAAGGCAGAGGCTTAACCCACTGAGCCACCCAGGTGCCCCTAGTAACTAGCTTTTCTGAAAGTACTTCCTGGGTCTGTTCTTTTGCAGACTTCCAAAGAAAAATCAGATTTCAGCAGACGACTTCTTTTTTTTTTTTTTTTTTTTTAATTTTATTTTTTTTTTAAGATTTTTATTTATTTATTTGACAGAGAGAAATCACAAGTAGGCAGAGAGGCAGGCAGAGAGGCAGGCAGAGAGAGAGGAGGAAGCAGGCTCCCCGCTGAGCAGAAAGCCCGATGTGGGGCTCGAACCCAGGACCTGGGATCATGACCTGAGCCGAAGGCAGCGGCCCAACCCACTGAGCCACCCAGGCGCCCCGTCAGCAGACGACTTCTTAGGCGTAGCCAAGAGTCTTCATTCTCCATGGACGTAGAGAGACCAGTCCCGACACCGACCGACGAGTCGCTCTTGTAGGTACAGGAAGACAACATTTGTATTGAACTTCGTGATGCTTTAGGAACTCTGATGAGGATGTAACGACCCAGACAGCTGCCGTGGTCCATACTTCGCTTCGGTCTTCCGCGTGCAGACAGCCAGACCTGAAAATGATCGATTGGAAAATACAGTAATTGCGTTGGATTAATGCACTCGTGCTGTCCTCGTTTGTCCCTGCAGCCTACTCAGCCTCTTGTAGCCAACAGCTCCTGCCCTGAACCTTTGTTTGGTTTGAATTCGAGGAGCAGTAAGTGGTCAGGAGGGGGTATCGCCTTCCACCCAACTCCTTGGAAACATCCATTGCAGTTCTCTTGGCAATTGCGAGTTAATTCTTGAGCATATATATAGTAGGCACTTCATAGTACATTAAACATCACCTTCCATTAGTTCATATATTATCTGCCTTCCTTAATCTTTGGAAACACGAAGCTTTCAAATAGAAATTTTAGAGCGTGTGTCATGGGGGAGGAGTTCTTACAGTGCAGCCCCTGGGCCTCCTCTTATGGAGTCCACAGAGTCAAAACTATTTTCATAATGATACAAAGACACTGTCTTTCTCACGGTGTGGATGTTGAGGCTCGTGGTATAAAGGTGGTGATGGGAAGGCGGCAGGCCCCTTGACGCGAATCAGGGCAATGGCTCCAAACTCAGCAGGTCTTGTATTCTTCACTGTTAGCAGTTAAAAAAAAAAAAAAAAATCCCTTTTATCCAGAAATATCCTCAGTGGTGGCGCCTGGGTGGCTCAGTTAAGTGTCTGCCTTTGGCTCAGGTCATGATCCCAGGATCTTGGGATCGAGCCCCACGTCGGGCTCCTTGCTCAGCGGGGAGTCTGCTTCTCCCTCTGCCTTGTGCTCTCTCCCTCTCTCTGTCAAATAAGTAAGTTAAATCTTTTTTTAAAAAATAAAAAAATAAAAATGCCCTCAATGAAGCAGTAAGAGGAGTAATTTTATTAAATCTCAACTGTTGAGTATACACTTTTTGAATAGTATGACAAGATGGGAAATATGCCTGAAGCGCTTAGTGTCACCAGGATACTTCAGTGATTGCATCGTGAGCTGAACTAACTTGGTTTTTCATGGACACCATTTTTACTTAAGAGGACAGTTGGCAGGGCGCCTGGGTGGCTCCGTCGTTAAGCATCTGCCTTCGACAGGTCATAATCCTAGCGTCCTGGGATCGAGTCCCACGTCGAGGGAGGGGGACCCTGCTTCTCCCTCTCCCACTCCTCCTGCTTGTGTTCCTTCTCTCACTGTTTCTCTCTGTCAAATAAATAAATAAAATCTTTAAAACAAAAAAAAAGAGGACAGTTGGCAGATGAACTCTCGGGCATTTGGCAGGTATTTTCTCAAAAATGAATAAAGTGAGCCTGTCCCTTTATTTTTTTTAAGATTTTATTTATTCATTTGAGAGAAAGAGAGAGCACAAACGGGGGGAGGGGCAGAGGGAGAGGAGAAGCCGACTTCCCACTGAGTTGGGAGCCTGACATGGGGCTCCATCCCAGGACCTGCATGGAGATCATGACCCACCCATCTGAGCCACCCAGGCACCCCAAGCCTGTCCTTTTTAAATTTTTTAAAATTTATTTATTTTTTTTAATAAACATATAATGTATTTTTATCCCCAGGGGTACAGGTCTGTGAATCACCAGGTTTACACACTTCACAGCACTCACCATAGCACATACCCTCCCCAGTGTCCATAACCCCACCCCCCTCTCCCAACCCCCCTCCCCCCAGCAACCCTCAGTTTGTTTTGTGAGATTAAGAGTCACTTATGGTTTGTCTCCCAATCCCATCTTGTTTCATTTATTCTTCTCCTACCCCCATAACCCCCCATGTTGCATCTCCACTTCCTCGTATCAGGGAGATCATATGATAGTTGTCTTTCTCCAATTGACTTATTTCGCTAAGCATGATACCCTCTAGTTCCATCCACGTCGTCGCAAATGGCAAGATTTCATTTCTTTTGATGGCTGCATAGTATTCCATTGTGTATATATACCACATCTTCTTTATCCATTCATCTGTTGATGGACATCTAGGTTCTTTCCATAGTTTGGCTATTGTAGACATTGCTGCTATAAACATTCGGGTGCACGTGTCCCTTCAGATCACTACATCTGTATCTTTGGGGTAAATACCCAGTAGTGCGATTGCTGGGTCATAGGGTAGTTCTATTTTCAACATTTTGAGGAACCTCCATGCTGTTTTCCAGAGTGGTTGCACCAGCTTGCATTCCCACCGACAGTGTAGGAGGGTTCCCCTGAGCCTGTCCTTTTTTTTTTTTTTTTTTAAAGATTTTATTTATTTTTTTGACAGAGAGATCACAAGCAGGCAGAGAGGCAGGCAGAGAGAGAGGAGGAAGCAGGCTCCCTGCTGAGCAGAGAGCCCGATGCGGGGCTCGATCCCAGGACTCCGAGATCATGACCTGAGCCGAAGGCAGCGGCTTAACCCACTGAGCCACCCAGGTGCCCCCCTGAGCCTGTCCTTTTAAGGAAAGAGCTATTTGTTGCCAATGATGGAATTCTACCTTTTAAGTGAAAATTGGTATTTTGGAAAATTTGTATTTGCAACTGTGAGTGTGATGGCTCCCCGGTATTTAAAGACTCCTCAGATTCTTAACCTCAGGGTCATGAGTTCAAGCCCCATGTTGGGAATAGAGCTTACTTTAAAAAAAAAAAAAAAAGACATAATAAATAGGGTGCCTGGGTGGCTCAGTCAGTTAAGCAACTTCCTTTGGCTCAGGTCATGATCCTAGAGTCCAGGGATCAAGCCCCACATCGGGCTTCTTGCTCAACAGGGAGCCTGTTTCTCCCTTTCCCTCTGTCCCTCCTCCCCACTTGTGTGTATTCTCTCTCTCGCTAACAAAAAAAATTTTTTTTTAAAGATTTTATTTATTTATTTGACAGAGAGATCACAAGCAGGCAGAGGGGCAGGCAGAGAGAGAGGAGGAAACAGACTCCCTGCCAAGAAGAGAACCCAATGTGGGGCTCGACCCCAGGACCCTGGGATCATGACCTGAGCCGAAGGCAGAGACTTTAACCCACTGAGCCATCCAGGCGCCCCACTCTCTAACAAATTTTTAAAAACAAATAAAAATTTAAAAATAAAGACATTGGAAAAGACAAGATAGGTAGCAATATAAACAAATGTGATTTGAATATATTTTGTAATGCAATGTGGCAACATTTGGAAGATCTGCAAGTTATCAGTGACATGATACTTTGTAAATGGTGTTTTCTAAATAATGTTACACAGTCACGTGCAGGCAGAAGATCCATTCAGAGCATGAGATCAATGAGTGCATTTTATTGTAACCTGATGCAAAAAATTCTTTGGGAGGGTTTCAGATTTCATATTGCAACTAGCCTTTAAGAAACTATTAGTTGAGGGGCGCCTGGGTGGCTCAGTGGGTTATGCCGCTGCCTTCGGCTCAGGTCATGATCTCAGGGTCCTGGGATCGAGTCCCACATCAGGCTCTCTGCTCAGCGGGAAGCCTGCTTCCCTCTCTCTCTCTCTCTGCCTTCCTCTCCGTCTACTTGTGATCTCTCTCTGTCAAATAAATAAATAAAATCTTAAAAAAAAAAAAAAAAGAAACTATTAGTTGAATCTTGGGGTAGTATCAGGTAATAGCCAGCATGACCTAAAAAGGCTCTTGAACTACTCCACTTTCTTACTACATATCTGCGCGAAGTCTTATTTTTTCTCCTATTTCAGGCAAAGTAAGGAGTCGCACGAGATTGAATTCAGAAGGATCTGAGCATCCAGCTGTCTTCTATGAAACCAAACATTAAATAGATTTGCAAAAAAGTGAAACAGTGCCAGTTTTCTCACTTTTTGTTTTTGTTTTGGAAAGGAAAGTTATTTTAAAAAAGTGCTGTTTCTTTTGACATATGATGGATTTAGTGTCGTCTTTTAAAATAAATTAATAAGCATGTTTAAAACTCTCAGTTTTTAATTTCTGATACAGTACGTATTGATGGCCATAACCCACATAAATAAAAGCTTTCGAAGGTCCTTAATGATTTTTAAGAGGGCAGAACTGCTGTCCTGTAACATCACAAGGGAAGGGTCTATTTTTGCTAATGGCCCCATCTCCAAAGTGCCGAAGGCTGATTTTTGTTTTTTTTTTTTTAATATTTTTATTTATTTGACAAACAGAGATCACAAGTAGGCAGAGAGGCAGGCAGAGACAGAGAGAGGGGGAAACAGGCTCTCCGCTGAGCAGAGAGTCCAATGCGGGGCTCTATCCCAGGACACTGAGATCATGACCTGAGCCGAAGGCAGAGGCTTTAACCCACTGAGCCACCCAGGCGCCCCTGAAGGCTCTTTTTTTAAAGGGCCCTTTATAATATTTGCTCACAAAGGAGTCTTTTTAAGATTTGGAATGTTTTTCCATTAAGTTTTCCACATTTTGGTCAAGAATGTAAGTGGGTTGATTAGTTTTTCATCTGTTTTGAATTTGCTTTTAGCTGCTGTCAAAAAACTCCATGCCGTGGCAATCCCTGTGATGGGAGTGGTAGAGTGTGGCATCATTAGGGAAGTCTTAGTATTTAAAAAAATTTTATTTGTGACAACATTTTATTTCATTTCATTATTTTTTTTAAGTAAGCTCTACACCCAGTGTGGGGCTCAAACTCACAACCCCAAGATCAAGAGCTGCATGTTCCACCTACTAAACCAGCCAGGCCCCCCAAGAGATGTTCTAATCAGCATAAAAAGAGCCGATCCTATATTGACAAGTACTAGTTTATTTGTTGCTACTGAGTAAGGTTTTTAGTATTAAGATCTTCTCTTATTTTGACCTTATTACAGCTTGCAGAATGTTCCTGAATACAGATAACTTTATTGAAAGCATACTGTTGGGTTGGGGCCAGTAATTTTTAAGGTAGACTCAATTCAAGTGTAGATTTAAAAGAAACAAAACAAAACAAAGAGTTTCGGTATCAAAAGCTTTTGCTCTGTATTCTATACACCAGAGCTTAAAAAAGAAAAAGAAAAAGAAGAATCAGATACTCACAGGGAAAAATATGTAGTGAGATTATCATCAGGACAATCTAAAAGCAGATGATGTTAGCAAGTTTTCTTTTTTTTTCTTTCTTTTTTTTTTAAAGATTTTATTTATTTATTTGACAGAGATCACAAGCAGGCAGAAAGACAGGCAGAGAGAGAGGGGGAAGCAGGCTCCCTGCTGTGCAGAGAGCCCGATGGTGCTGCTCCATCCCAGGACCCTGAGATCATGACCTGAGCCGAAGGCAGAGGCTTTAACCCACTGAGCCACCCCCGTGCCCCTGTTAGCAAGTTTTCAAGGAAACCCCTTTAACTCCTGAATATAGTAAGCTTCTGGGATTGGGATATGAACCAGGACTCAAATGAAGAGATGGGTCTGGAAAGGCGTTTTAAAATAAATAGGAAATTAGCTAGGAAACTAGCTATGAAACTAGGTTAGCAGAGGGTTACCAACCAGCCCAGAGCTTTAAACAAGCCTTGCTCTGAAGAGCTAGGAATGATTTGTAATCATGACTTGAATTGTTTGTATATTTGTTCTCTCGAGTAGTTTGAAGTGACCCACAGTCTTGTTTACCCTATCAATTTGCTTGACCACCCTTGTCTATATGGAGGACATAAATAAATCACCTTCCTGACTAGTATTCCTTGAAGTAGAAACTAGATGTCTGTGAAATATATTATTGGGGACAAGAATCAATGAAAACCTTACAGAGTTGTCCCTTGTTTTTTTATGATAATGTAAACATTTATTAGATTTGAAGACGTTTTGCAGTGATTCTTTTTCATGAGAAAACCATTCCGGTAAATTAAAACCTTAGTTTCTCAACCTGTTCTGTGGGCCTGGGTGGAAGTAAGAGGAAATGAGTTTTCTTCAAGAAGAGAATTTCTTGGGGCGCCTGGGTGGCTCAGTGGGTTAAGCCGCTGCCTTCGGCTCAGGTCATGATCCCAGGTCCTGGGTTCGAGCCCCACATCGGGCTTTCTGCTCAGCGGGAAGCCTGCTTCCTCCTCTCTCTCTCTGCCTGCCTATCTGCCTACTTGTGATTTCTCTCTGTCAAATAAATAAATAAAATCTTAAAAAAAAAAAAAGAGAATTTCTTGGAGAAAAAATGTTTTGGGGGGGCGCCTAGGTGGGTGGCTCAGTGGGTTAAAGCCTCTGCCTTTGGCTCAGGTCATGATCCCAGGGTTCTGGGATAGAGCCCCACATGGGACTCTCTGCTCAGCAGGGAGCCTGCTTCCCCCTCTCTCTGCCTGCCTCTCTGCCTACTTGTAATCTCTGTCTGTCAAATAAATAAATCTTAAAAAAAAAAAAAAAGAAAGAAAAATGTTTTTGGCTCTGCAGGACCCACACTCCCACCCAAGGTGGACTTCTAGGGAACTCCGTGTACTCATTTGCCCATTTGCACAACTTGGAATGGAATGCAGAATGAGAGGACGAGGACAGGTATAAAGTGGCAGATGCTAGGTTTTAAAACCAAGCTGAAGGATGGCATTAGGATCTCACACCTGCGATAGGATTAAATTGTGGCTTTGTATTTTTTATACTCGATTTGACTCTCTTCCATTTCCTGTGATCCTCATGACTGCATTGTGAAATTAGGCTGCGACTGATTCGGCATCTCTAGGCAAACGACTACATTTTGGCTACATTCTGTGGCCCCGGGTGGTGGAGTTCCAGGCTGGGGCCGGAACTTGCATATTTCTTTTTTCCGGCTATCTCCCAGGAGCCAGCAGCCATGGTCCATCTTTCTATCCCGGCAGCTTTCCCTTCCCTGCAATGTCGCACTGACACTCCCGTCGCTTTCCCAGGCCTTTCTGGGCTCTCCCAGAGGCCAGGTCCCTCTTCGATAATTCAGGGCATAGCGGCAGGCGACGTTGCTAACCCTCTCCTTGAATCCCTTCAGATCCACCAGGTCACAGCCCTCCCTCCTTGAGCTCCGAATGGATCTGTGTTTCCAGCTCCCCTCTGGACATGTCACTCCCTCGGGCATCGTGCTACTTCACCCCAGCCCCTCGATTCTCTCGTCCCGGGAGCCACAGGCAGGCCCCCAGAATCTCGCCTCTCCCTCCTATTCCTTTCCAGCCTCCTCTTGCAATCAGCCGCCAAGACTAGTTGATTCTAGTTGTTACGGGTCTGTGTATCCTCTCCTCCCATTTTCTCTCCTCTGGACTAGGGAAGAATCTCCCGGCTTCCACCTCCTGGCCATTCTAAGCATGTCTGTGGGCGTGCCTCTCCTTCCAAGTTCAACGGCTCACTGCGCACTGGAGAGGCTAAGCTCCTTCACTCCCGATGTTTGAGGCCTGGGGTGATGGGCTGGGACTTTTTCCAGTTTCTTACCCACCACCATTCTTCCCTTGAGCTCTCCCCCCTGCCCCCCACCTTCCCTCCAGAGGGACAAGTGCCACCCACCCCCACATCCCCAGATTCCTGGATGTGTCCTCGCCTTTGCAGTAGCTGTTGCTGAAATACCCACCTCCTCTCATTCTTCCAGGCTAGGAACCTCCAGGCGAGATGGGGCTCTATTTCTGTGCATTTCAGTTCCCCGGCTCCTTTCCTGGCCCACGGTGTGGGTTTCATAAATGTTCGAATGATTGAATAAAGTCCGCATGAGTCATTTCATTTATCTGTTTGAAGAAGGCAGTATTTTGTCACTCTTTCTGTTCCCATTTGCTTGCCCCAAATTTCAGTGAGCTGGTTTGAATTAACTCAGAGGCAACAGGTGAGGTGCTGGCATGCTCGACTGAGCTGATGTGTGTTTCAGCTCCCGGTTTTTGGAATCTGGAAAAGATATTTTCCTTTGTACTAGAATGTTAACTATATCCCCAAACTGTGTTTCTAACATGAACGAATGGGTCAGAGTTCAGTACCCCAGGCAGTTTTCAAACCAAATTTGGTAATGTTGATTTAAAACGGCTTCACAAGAAAAGCACCCAGTACAATCATGGAAAATACTAGAACTACTTTTTGTACCACCACATATTGTTGAGAGAATTGTTCCCTGAAGTTATATTAATCACAGAGAAAGATTCTAAAGCTCTCTCTCTGTTTTTTTTTTAAACAGGACCAATTTGACAACTTAGAAAAACACACACAGTGGGGAATTGACATTCTTGAGAAATACATCAAATTTGTAAAGGAAAGGACAGAGATTGAACTCAGCTATGCAAAGCAGCTCAGGTAAGTTGATATTGAAAAAGGTTGTTTGTTAATTGCAAAATGGATGTAGTGATAATTTATATACTCATTTATCCTGTGAATGTATAGTCCTTTAAATATTTTCACCCTTTTATGTAAGGTAATATTTCAGTTAGAAACCATTGCTTTTGGGGTGCCTGGGTGACTCAGTCGTTAAGCGTTTGCCTTCAGCTCAGGTCATGATCCTAGAGTCCTGGGTTCAAGCCCCACATCGGGCTCCCTGCTCCATGGGAAGCCTGCTTCCCCCTCTCCCACTCCCTCTGCGGTGTCTCTCTCTGTCAAATAAATAAATAAAATCTTAAAAAAAAAAAAAGGAAAGAAAACCTTGCTTTTGATAGAGAAAATTCATTTTCATAGAACAATAAAAATAAAAACTAAGTTATTGCCCTTAGGCTCTGTTTTTCTTTTTCTTTTCCTTTTTTTTTTTTTTAAAGGATAGTTTTTGAATTTTGGAGCTACTTTTCTTTTTTCAAGAAAACTCCTAATTGAAGTGTAATATATAGAGAGGTAGAAGTGCATGTCATAAATGCATAGCCCCAGAAGTCTTCGCAGAGTGAACACCCCCGTGTCATCAGCTCCCAGGTAGGCAAATCCCGGCCCTGAGGTCCCCTGGCCCCTTCCAGTGCAACACCCTCCTCCCATGGCTGTCCACACTTCTGACTTCCAGTGACACAGACGGTTTTGCCTGCTTTTGAACCTCGTGTGAATGTACTCACTTATTAAGCACTGTTTGCATTTGGCTTCTTTTGTTCTACTTTAGGTTTGGAACAGTCATTCGTGTGGCTGTCTATGGTGGGAGCTTATTCCATTCACTGGTGGTTGGTATTGGGTGTGTGAGTATACCACAGTTTACCCATTTCTCAGCCACCAGGCTATTGCTTGCCTCCTTTTTGGGGATACGAACTCTGTATACACCCAAGACTGGAATTGTGGGGTCACAGGTGTTTAGCTCTAAGTAGATAGTTTTCCAAACTGCTTCTCCCGATCCACGCTCCGTCCAGAAGCCTGTACGAGTCCCGTGGGCAGCATTTTAAAAGTGCTTGGACCGCTTACATATTTAATGGCGAAATTATCCAAGGAATCTGTGCTTTTAGATAAAATGTGTAAAAGTTGTTGGTAGAATGAAGCTGGAACTTGACGTAGTGGTCACAATCTTTAATGATTTCTTGTTTGGTGGAATGGGTTGGTGCAGATTGTTTTAAGACCTGTTAAAGATCCAGATGACTTTTGGTCTAGAAACATTCCGTTTGAACCCAAAGAGTGTCTGCAGAAGGGATACGTCAGGTGTCCCTGAGAGAAGGTGGATTCTAGAGCTGGTGTTGTTTATAAATAAGCCCCTGAGGGTACATGTGGATGTTTTTGTGGATGACACAGTTCTGTTTCCATTGAGTAAATCAAACAAAAACCTATTGCTCAATGAAACAGCCCTTATGACTTGCTGAACCCAGGTCGATCTCTGGCACTGCGTGTGTGCATCCGCCTCACATCCTGAATGTAGCAACAGGGAAGGGGCTGCTTCGTGCTCATTAGCCAAATATCGCACTGTTCATTGTAATGCCTTTCGTGGGAAAATGGGTTACATAACGTCCTTAGCCAGAATACAGTCTCACTGCATGGATTTATGTGTCTGTTCCCTTTCTTCTTCTGTTAGCTTACACTTGTCTTCTCCGGCACCTTTGTCATGATCCTGTTTTGTTCAGGAGGTTTGGGAATAGATGCCGTTAACTCAGCTTTTAGCAAGTGTCTGCTCCGTTCCGTGTCACGAAGGGAAAGGGCTTTTTTGGCTCCCCCTCTGGATTGCACCTGATTTCTTGCCCTAGGTGAGGGGCGGAGGACGCAGGTAACAAAAGGCAGGGCTGTTGGAAAAGAATGCAAATTCCAGTGTGGGTTTAGGGTAAAGTGCGATGGCTCTCCTTAACTGTTTACTGTCTTGTGGATCACAAGTTGAAGTAGATCAGAGTCAGGGTTCTCACAGCAGCCTCTTGAGAAGTGCTTTTCCTGAGATTTAAATATGTATCTAGTAGGCTCTGTGCCCAACATGGGGCTCAAATGCACAACCCCTAGACCAAGAGTCGCATGTTCCGCTGACTGAGCCAGCCAGGCGCCCCCTGAGATGTATGTATTAACATTGTTTCATTACATCCCTAAGCCATGTCTGAATTTGTTCTTGTTGGCAGAAGTTGATGTACAAGATGAGGAGTAATTGAACTAACCCTTCAGACTGGTCTCCTTGATAGTGAGCCCTTAACCAGGTCCTCAATGCCAGTACATAAGCATCCTTTCTATCCTTGGCTGATTTGCTTCCCCACTCACCGATGTGACTCCATTCCCCCACTTTCTGCAAACCCAGCATCTCCTTTCCCATCCTTGCCACTTGTTTGCTACGTCACTGAGAACATGGAAGCAGTCAGAAGAAAATGTCCTGAGACTCTCAGCATCTGTGCCCCCTACCCCGAGATGCTTCTGTCTAAATCCAGGCCTCCCCTCTTGTGCAGTCGGTGTCCCCCCTCCCTCTGGCTCTGGAACTGAGCCCCAGTGCTTCTCTCTCCCACGTCCTCAGTTCTTCTCTCCTGGGTTATTATCCCTATCGACACACAAGCACGCCATCATCCAAAGACAAACTTTCCTGAGGTCGTTCTCCCTACCCGGTGCCACCATTTCTTTGTTCCCCTTTGCAGCCAAACTTCTTCGAAGTGTTCTTACTTGCTGTCTCCAATCCCTCTCCTCTCACTACCTTAAACTCATTGCACACCTCTCAGCCAGCACTGCCCTTTTAGAGCCCCTGTGACTTCTGTATTGTTCAACCCAATTGCCTGTCCTCAGTCTGGCGTCCTTGACCCATCAGCGGCTTTGACGGGGTGGATGCTTCCTCCTCCTGGCTTGGCCTTATTCCAGTCTTCTGGTTTCCTTCCTACCTCACTGGGAACTCCTTCTTAGCGTCTTACTGGGTCCTCTTTGCCTCCTGCCTCCTCACCCAGTATGCCCTAGTTCCCAGTCCCTGTCATCTCCCCTCTCGGTCTGTGTTCCCTGGGTGCTCTCATCTGGCTTTAAGTATGATCCACGGGACAGTGGCTCGCAGGTGTGTACCTCCAAGCTAGACCTCTGTCCTGGACTCCAACATAGATGATGCATTACCTCCTAAAATCTATCTGAAATGGAAAGTGTCGGAAGCCGGAGCTGCCCGCCTGCAGTGTGTCTGCACGGCCCGGCTTTTCCCATGCGCTTGAGGCCAGCTGCTCCTTCCCTGTTAGGTCAGAAACCCTGTTCTTCCTTAGGTCAGAAATTCCCTCTTTCTCTGCCACTACCCCACCCCCGTCCCCAGGGTAAGCCATCAGGAAGTCCCAGTGACTGTACTTTGCAAATTTACCCAGGATCCGACCCCTTCTTCTGACCTCCACCTCGGCCGCTGTGGTCCAGTCCCCATCACCTCTCACCTGGGTTATTACAAGGCTTCTAACTGGTTTCTCTTATTCCCTTCTTATCCTTCTTCTCTGTCTGTTTTCCATCAAGCAGCTAGATCATGGCACTCTATTCAAAATTCCAACAACGCCCCATTTCACTCCGTAAATCCAGAACCCTTACCATGGATGTCCTACAAAGCCCTATATGATCATATCCCCCAACCTCTCTGACATCTCTTTCCTCCTCTTCCTCTCTCTGCTCTAACCATACCAGCCTCCTTGCTATTTTCTCCCCTGATGCGTGGTAGGTACTCAGTAAATAGTTGTAGGAAGGCTGAATCGAAATGTCCAGGTCTGAGATGTTTGGTCCCCACTGCTTCAAGGAGAATCATGTGTTTGCACAGGCTGTGAGAGCTGATGAGGGCTTACCAACAAACAAAACAACGAACAGTGTGTGAGCAGAATACCAGGGGAGCTCTAATGAACAAGACACCTTGGAGCTCACCTTCTCACTGTGGAAAACAGACCACATTCAAATAAGCAAACAAGATTTTTTTAAAGATAGCATTTATCAACCCAGGTAAATAAAGCCAGTGCATGATAGTGGGTGGGAGTTACGTAGCTAGACTAACCAGGGAAAATCTGTTGCTTGAGAACCGAAACACAAAGAGAGAAGACCAGCATGCCAAGGTCTGGGTTTAGCTCTTCCAGGCCAAGGGATCAGTGAGTGCAAAGGTCCTGAGGTGGAAACATGTTCAAGGAATGGAAAGGCCAGGGTGACTGAAGCATGGTCAGCAAATGCTTGCTTGAAATACCAGTGTGATGTTGAAAAAGCAACACGATCTTTTTGGAGAGATTTCTGGCATTAAATCATTTTTAATTTTTTCAGCATTAATTAGAGGAAAAATAATGCTAACTTAGTTTTTTTTTTTTTTAAGATTTTATTTATTTATGTGTCAGAGAGAAAGAGAGCGCACAAGCAGGCAGAGTGGCAGGCAGAGGCGGAGGGAGAAGCAGGCTTCCCGCCAAGCTAGGAGCCCGATGCAGGACTCGATCCCAGGACTCTGGGATCGTGACCTGAGCCAAAGACAGCAGCTTAACCAACTAGCCACCCAGGCGTCCCTATGCTAACTTATTTTAGAAGCAATGGGTGTTCATTGGGGCTTTGATTTCTGTGGGTTGGGGGATTGGCAAACTACAGCCTATGTCCCAATCCATCCACTGCCTGGTTTTATAAATAAAGTTACGCAGAAACACGGCCACGCCCATTCGTTAATGTATTGTCCTATGGCTGCTTCTGAGAACAATTGCAGTTGACTAGTTGCAACAGGGACACCTGAGCATGACACACTTCCAAGTCTAAAATACTATCCGTCCGACCTGTTTCAGAAAAAGTTTACTGACCCTTGCCAGAGTTACTATTTCTTCAAGGCAATGTAAGGTCGAATTCCTTTTTTTTTTTTTTTTTTTTTTAAAGATTTTATTTATTGGGGCGCCTGGGTGGCTCAGTGGGTTAAGCCGCTGCCTTCTGCTCAGGTCATGATCTCAGGGTCCTGGGATCGAGTCCCGCATCGGGCTCTCTGCTCAGCAGGGAGCCTGCTTCCCTTCCTCTCTATCTGCCTGCCTCTCTGCCTACTTGTGATCTCTGCCTGTCAAATAAGTAAATAAAATCTTTAAAAAAAAAAAAAGATTTTATTTATTTATTTGACAGGCAGAGATCACAGTAGGCAGAGAGGTAGGCAGAGAGAGAGGAATGGAAGCAGGCTCCCTGCTGAGCAGAGCCCCATGTGGGGCTCGATCCCAGGACCCTGGGATCATGACCTGAGCCGAAGGCAGAGGCTTTAACCCACTGAGCCACCCAGGCGCCCCGTAAGGTTGAATTCCTAATAAAAGTTTAAAACATTTCATATGACCTATAGAAGAGAACCAGCTATCGGTTGCCCTTAGCTACTGTTAAAAAAGCTACATTATTTGTTAACCAGATAATGAATTCACATGATTAAAAATGCCAGAGGTAGAAAATGGTGTGCGGGGAAGGGTCCCTTCTCTTAACCCTGTCCCTGGGGACAAGAAATGTTATCAGTCTCTTGTTTATCTTTTCCAAGAAATTTTATGACGGCTGCAGGCAAATGAGGGTGTGTTTTCTTCCTTGCTTCCCCAGCAGTTCCGTGTGCCCTTGTCTCTCTACATCCTGGAGATTGTTCCGAGGACTCATTATTTTTGCGGTTTTACAGTATTGCTGTGGCTTGGTGGACGTGTTGATTGTTTCCAATTGTTTGCAACTTCGAACGAAGTTGTAATGCATAACCTTGAGTAATGCACTCGGACAAGCCGGTCCAGAAACAAAGTTCCTGAAAGTAGCACTCTGGTTCTGGTAGAGTTCACCAAGTTGCCACTCAAAGGCTGTGACCCTTACCACTTGTAGCACAGCGTGGGATAGTGCCATTGACCTTGACCCTCAGCGCTCCTTGGTACCAGTCTTGTCCTATCTTTGCCAACGTGATAAGTAAAAATAGGAGAGTCTGAGCCCTAGTTTGTGTTTCTCTTCTTATCAATGAGGTTGAGCCTGTTTTTATACCTTTGAGTCATTTATACGTTCTTTTTGGTGAACCATTCATGTCCTGGCCAACTTTTTTTTTTAATTAGAGTTAATTGTCAATAAAGGGTAACTATGTAGAAATCATTTTATAAAATATATTGTATATTGTGTATACAAGGAATTCCACTTATATTTACTTTCACCATAAAAAAAGACATACAAATGGAACTGAAGGATTTGCTGAACCATAAATACTGAATTCTTATAAGATTTAGCAGAAAAATTATGAAAAACTTGTAGGATGTCATTACTGTTTTTTTTTTTTTTTTTTAAAGATTTTATTTATTTATTTATTTGACAGACAGAGATCACAAGTAGGCAGAGAGGCAGGCAGAGAGAGAGGAGGAAGCAGGCTCCCTGCTGAGCAGAGAGCCCAATGTGGGGCTTTATCCCAGGACTCTGAGATCATGACCTGAGCCGAAGGCAGAGGCTTTAACCCACTGAGCCACCCAGGTGCCCCTGCTTTTTTTGTTTTGTTTTGTTTTAACTCCTCGTTATAACTTTAAGCAAGTCCACGTGGCTCACTGCTAAGTAAGAGAAAGAAAATAATCTTTACATGTTTTGCTTCCTCTTCTAGTTATATGATTTGGTCTGTAATACAGTCCCACAGTTAACTTGTCTTAATTCTGCATTTATTTGCTTATTTACTTATTATTTATTTCTTTATTTATTAGAGAGAGAGTATGTGTGAGCATATTAGGGGACAGGGAGAGGGAGAGAGAGAATCTCAAGCAGATTCTGTGCTGAGCGCAGAGCCCGATGCCCAGAAGGATCCCGTGATCCTAACCTTATGACCCGAGCCAAAGCCAAGAGTCAGAGGCTTAAGGCGAGAGTCAGAGGCTTAACCGACTAAACCCCCCCAGGCGCCCCTTAATTCTGTATTTAAATATAAATGTATGCTCACCTCCATTCTTTCTAGCACAACCTCTCCACCTGTCTCTTGGCATCAAGAGAAATATGAATATTTCCTTCCCTACTAAGAGTTTGTGGAGTAATTCTCCAAGTTTGTTTCTGTTTGAGAATGTCCCCATACTCGATAATAACTTGACCTGGTTATGCTCCAGTCATATTTTCGTCCTCTCCAAACTTTGTTGCTGCATTGGTTTTTGGTGGAAAAGTCTGGGGCCAGCCAGATTTTTTTTTTTTTTCTTTGTAGGTGACTTACTTTTTTGACTGTATATGTGAGGAATTTTTTGTTTGTTTAGCAGTTCGATGGCATCGCCAAGCTAAGCCTTGTTGATCATTCTTGGTCAGTTTCCTTAGAGCCCTTTCACATGCAGATCCAATCCCTCATTTACTTCAGGGTCATTTTCTCCAGTTACATCTGAATATGTTTTCTGTACGATTTACTGGCTTTATATACTTCAGAGATACAACTTTTCCTTATGTTAAAGCATCTTATTCTTTAGGTAATCTTTTCTTCTGCTTGTGTTAGTTGCTTTCCTTACAATGATCATCTCAAAGCTTTCTTCTGTTAAATTTGATACCCAGCCCACTGTATTCATTAGTTCTGTAGTGGTAGCTTCCGTTCTTAGTTCATTTCCTTAACTTTGCAGTCTGTTTGAGCCCGTGGTCTGGGAATTCTTGACTTCATTGGCTTTGTGTTTTTATGAAGTTTTTCTGTAATATAAAATATTCTGGAGGGGTTTGCTTTTGCTTCTTTTGCTTCTTTTCTTCCAGATTGTTTGTTTGCTTGGTTTTTTTATTTGTTGTGGGGGTTTTTTGTGTTTTGTGTGTGTGGTTTTTTTTGTTTGTTTTTGGCATTCCCTCCCTCCCTTCTTTCCTTTGTTCCTCCCAACCTTTCTCCCTTCCTTCCCTCTTCCCTTCCTTCCCTCTTTCCTTCCTTCCCTCCTTCCCCCTTCCTTCCTTCTCTCCTGTATTACATGTCATATGTTTTCACCTCACTTACGTTTATATGGGCAGTTCAGCGAAGCGGTTGAGAGAACGGACACTAGAGCCCCAGTTCCTGGGACGCATTCTTGATTCTTCTGTTCAATAGTCGCACAACTTGGGGCACATACTGTCTGTGCTTCATCTTTTTCATCCGTAAAATGTGAATAATAGTAATTCCTCCTTTCCAGGGTTGTTAAGGGGACTTCATGGGATAAGGCACATGAACTTCTAAGCATGCTTTTCTTACCCGCCTAAACAACCCCAGTGCTGCTGTTGGTTCTGATAGAGGGTAGGTGAGCGTTCCTGGCCGTGCTTCTAGAACGGTTGGCCTTTCCCTCTGAGCTCCGTTACAGGGTAAGGGTGAGGCAAAGGGCCTGGCTTTGTACATTTCGTCTTTGAGACTCTGAGTGTGTTCCAGAACTCTGTTAGAGGTTGTGTTGGAGAGTTTAGGTCAAAGATAGTCCCTGTTCCTTCAGGATGCCTAGGTTAGGCGTGATCTCCAGCGGGCATCCAGCTTCGAGCCCTGGAGCGTGAGGATCCAGGTGGTGACCCCTGCTCCTGCCCGAATTCTGGAACCTGGGTGGTCAGCCTGTGTGTCTTCTCAGAGCTTTCCTGTCACTGTCCCCGATTGCTTACTCACCCTTCAGTTTATATTGTCCACACTGATCTTAAGGGTTTTATGGGCTTATTCCTACCCCACTTCACCCCCCTGCCACAGTGGCAGCGAGAGTAGGGACAGCATCCTTCTCCGCGGCCCCAGAATCTTCTGTCCCTCGCCACAGTCGCCACTTTACAAAGTGCGTAGACTGAAATTATGCTTCTTTCCCCATGGGCTTGTTTTCTGCTGTTGATAATTGTCCTGGCTTTTCCTTCTCACCTCTTGTTGGGAAAGCACAATTCTCTGATCGAATTTTATTCTGCTGTCTTTGTCCCGAAGTCTTGTGGTGAGCTTTGGGGAAAAAAAAGAAAGATAGGAAAAAAAAAAAACAAACAAACATTCCTGGACCCAACCCTGGACCTTCCATTTCACAGGGCCTGGAACTGGGCCCAGTTATCTCCTTTTTTTAAAAAGCTTCCCTGTGGCTCTTCGGATCAACCAAGTTTAAACCCAGTATCCTTATGAGAGGATTATGTTTTTTTCTTACCTTTTCCTTAACCTGTCTGAAGAGCAAGTGTAATACATAAAACACTTAAAATTTCTCAGAAAGATCCCATAAATTTAAAGCTGCTCTTTGTGGTTTATTTCCTTGCTTGTTTTTTAGGTGATCTCCTACAAAATAAGGCGAGAAAACCCATCTCCAGAGAATGGAAATGAAAGTTGATCCTTCTGTCTAGCGGTCCCTGGGAGAAAAATTCTGATTTTCCCTGCCATACCTCTTAAGCTTTTAGTTTTCTGTTGGCATTTATAGAGTGAATTACTCACTGGTGCTTTTAAGAAGCATTTTGAATGCTGTATATGCTAACATGGTCAAAGTGAGACGCATTCATCCAGACGTGACAGTCTCCACAGGTTGTCACCCACAACAGACATCCCCCTGTTGTCTTTAATCCTGTTTCGGTTTTGACTGGCGAGAAAACTAAAAAGAATGCTGGTTTTACCTGTCTCTAGTCAAGCTATGTTTCTTTCAACTAGATATAAAATTTAAATTATTTTTATGAAGGCTTAGGACTGGAAGCTAAAAAGAAAATGTGGATGTATTAAATTTTTAATTTATTTTTTTTTAACGTGAAGTGAGTTTTTGCTTGTTTGTTTTATTTAAGTAGTCTCTACACCCTACCTGGGGCTCGAACTCTTGACCCCAAGATCAAGGGTCTCATGCGCTTCTGACTGAGCTGGCTAGGAGATTGAGCCCCATGTCAGGCTCCTCCTCGCAGGGCGTGGAGCTTGCTTAAGATTCTCTCTCCCAGGGGCGCCTGGGTGGCTCAGTGGGTTGAGCCGCTGCCTTCGGCTCGGGTCATGATCTCAGGGTCCTGGGATCGAGCCCCACGTTGGGCTCTCTGCTCAGCAGGGAGCCTGCTTCTGCCTCTCTCTCTGCCTGCCTCTCTGCCTACTTGTGATTTCTCTCTGTCAGATAAATAAATAAAAAAAAAAATCTTTAAAAAAAAAAAAAGATTCTCTCTCCCACTCCCTCTGACCCCGCCCTCCCACTTCTCTTCCTCTCTGCCAAAAAAAAAAAAAAAAAAAAACAACCAAATTAAAAAAAAAACCACATGCAGCCACTAGGCTTTTTAATACTCCAACTTCCCATATATTCTACTCTACGTCTGTGTGGAAAAGAACCTCTTGGTTATATAGTCATCTGCTTTCCATGTGTTCCCCTTTCCATCCCGGCCACCTGTTAAGTAGGATGGACTGTTTTTACTAAATCTGCCTTTAAAGGAGTGACTGTGGTAAACCATCTCAGCCGTACTGTGCTTTCAACAAGGAAGATTTCTCTCCTTTGCATTATTTGTGTCTTTAAGCCACATTATTAATTAATTAATTTATTTATTTATTTCAAAGATTTTATTTTTAAGTAATCTCTATACCCAGTGTGGGGCTCGAACCACAATCCCGAGCTCAAAAGTCACATGCTTCACCAGCTGAGCCAGCCAGGTGCCCGTAAGCCACATTTTTAAAGGAAATGTTGTTTTTCAGCATCCTTTTGGATCTAGATTTATTAGGGAAACTGTTCTGTGCGTCCAGAGTATCAGCAGAGAAAATACGACATGGTTCATTGAAGCATGGGTCACACCAGAGCAGCCTTCAAGCGGGAACATTCTCTTCTCATCAGTTATTAATTATAATTAATAATTAAAAATTAATTATAATTTTGAAATGATCATATGTTCATGTCTTCATTTTACTTTTATTTCATTACTATTGATGATATTACTATTATCATTACTATTTTAAGTAAGCTCTGTGCCCCACGTGGGTTTGAACTCATGACCCCAAGATCAACACTCACATGCTCTACTGAGTGCACCCCCAGGTGCTCTTCATATCTTCATTTTATTTTATTTATTTTGTTTTTTAAAAGGTTATATTTATTTACTGGTCAGAGAGAGCGAGAGCACAGGCAGGGGGAGTGGCAGACAGAGGGAGAAGCAGGCTCCCTGCCCAGGGACTCGGGACTCAATCCCGAGACTCTGGGATCCTGACCTGAGCCCAAGGCAGATGCTTAACGGACTGAGCTACCCAAGCGTCCAATATCTTCATTTTAAATTGCAACAATTGATATTCTGTTGGGTGTTTATATATTCCGTCAGAAAACTTGAAGGGGCAATAGAGGTCATTTCATCCAACTCCCTCAAACTCCCAGATGACGCCTAGACTTGCTCACTGATTTGTCTGGGTTCAAGCCATCCCAGAGCAATGTCTTTTTTTTTTTTTAAGATTTTTATTTATTTATTTGACAGACAGAGATCACAAGCAGGCAGAGAGGCAGGCAGAGGGAGAGGGAGAAGCAGGCTCCCCGCTGAGCAGAGAGCCCGATTCGGGGCTCAATCCCAGGACCCTGAGATCATGACCTGAGCCGAAGGCAGAAGCTTAATGCACCGAGCCACCCAGGTGCCCCTTTTAAACTGAAGTCCATTGCCTCATGTCATCTAGTAACACCTGTTAGAGATGAAATCACATCCACTTTGTATGTAAAAGGTACCATGATCAAAATTGTAAACTTAGGATGGCACATTTTTTCTAGGCAAATCTGTAGATTCAGGGAGAATAAAAGAAAATGTGAAATAATGAAAGTAGCTACTAGGAAAGAGGAATAGAAACACGGGATAAACAGGGAAGTGAGTACTGAGTTGTGGTCAAGTGAGGACCCCCCGCGGTGGACCATTAGTCAGCCTCTCCTGGCTGTTTCCGTAAACTGTTACCACCCAAGTCAGGGGTGGGATCCATGGGAGTGAGTTTCATTTTTGTCAGGGTTACCTCCTGGTTTTTGTGTAAATTTAAGTGTGTTGAATGTAAAGATTGTCTGGATTCTTGACCTGGAGGTGAGATTAGAAAGAGAGATGTGAGTGATTTTGTCTCATCTGAGTGTGGTCAGTGCAAATCTCCTGGGCAGGCAGGTCCTCCTAATTAAAAATGTCTTCGCATGAACAGCCCCTAAATTCCTTTCCTTTTCATTAGCTCTTTGTAGGAGCAACCACACAGCCCTGACAACATGACTTTGGCACTTGGGTTTTTTTTTTTTTAAAGATTTATTTATTTATCTTAGCATGAGTGGGAGGGGCAGAAGGAGAGAGAGAATCCCAAGTAGACTCTCTTCTGAGCACAGAGCTCGATCCCACATCCCCGAGATCATGACCTGAGCCAAAACCGAGTCAGACGCTTTACCACGGTGCCCCTTAGGCACCCGGTACTTGGATTGTTAATTTGAATATTTGGACATAGTCCATATGCTTTTCTTGGATCATCCTGAAGATGATCGGGAGGGAACAGTGGCCCGGAGGGAAACTCGCCCTCAGCTCAGTGCTGCAGATGAAATCGGCCGCAGGTGTACACCTGGTCTGTACTCTCCAATTAAAGTCAGGTCATAACAGCCAGGTTAGCACCAACTCCTACCCCTTTCTGTTCTCACGTGCTCTACCTTTGGGGTAAAAGATTAAAAACGATGCAAATCTTTCACAACCAGAGCTCTATCTCCCATGCAGAAAAGATGGAAGGAAGCAGGGGCACCTGGCTGGCCCAGCTGGGAGAGCTGGCAACCCTTGGCCTTGGGGTCGTGAGTTCCAACCCCACATTGGGTGTAGAGATGACTTTAAAAAAAAAAAAAGGAAGGAAATAAACAGATTTCAGCTGCGGACATTTTGCGATTTTTTTTTTTTTAAACTTACGCACAAAGCACTGACTTCATCTCTCATTCCCGATTTCTCAGTCATCTTTCTATAGAAGGTGATATGTCTGCATTTTTGTTTTAGGAACCTCGCAAAGAAATACCAACCTAAAAAGAACTCAAAGGAGGAAGAAGAATACAGGTCTGTTCAACGCTGATAATTATGTGCTGATAATCTTTACGCTGGCCGTGATGCTGATGAAAGAAAGGAGAAAGGAAACGTACAAAAATAAGCTGCATTCCCCACCCGTGTTTGTGCTAGTTTTTAAATTGGCAGCGAGAACGGTAAAAACCCGGCTCAGCTAACTTATGCTGAGTCACTAGACCTATTCCAGATTGTTTCAATTAAGGTAATTGGGAAAAGCTCAGAATGTAATCTAAGCAAATACAGGAAGCAAGGATTGTGCATTCCACGGTCTTGATTGGCTTTTGTAATGTCAGGCGTCTCTTTCTTTGAGAAATCTGTCCATTTCAGTAAGCAACTTAGGCACCTTAGCGTGGACAGCGCAGAAGTGTTAAATCTCTAATTTAGATCTAAACACCCATTGAATGAATGCATAGCTGGCATGTACGGTATCTGGGGTCATATTTGAACCAGGATTAATGAGGCCAGATACTGCCTTACATAGAGCGGTTCAGCGTCACAGAATGTAGAGTGCCTCAGTGGTAATTAATTCTGAGCCATTTCGACGAGAACGCTCTTATGAGTAATGAACTTTCAGGATCCTGTGGGACGTTGACGCACATTAACCTGATTTTAATTAATATTTCGTCAGCGCATTCAGTGTTAGAACGGACGGGGCCCCTGTTTGAAAGAGTGGCGTGTGCTCATTTCCGTAGGTATACGGCTTGTAAAGCCTTCCTTTCCACCCTGAACGAAATGAATGATTACGCTGGGCAGCATGAAGTTATCTCCGAGAACATGACCTCGAACATCACTGTGGAGTTAGCCCGCTACGTCCAGGAGCTGAAGCAAGAAAGGAAATCGGTAACAGAAGTTTGTTTTTTCTTCCTAAGAGATGGACCAGGGGTAATGGGAATATCCCTAGAAACTTTCAAATTAAACACAGTCATATAACGTGGTGGGTCTTGAACTGAATCATGGAAAAGTTATGGGCCCTGTTCCTAGAAGGTGTTTCTAGGTCTTTGCAAGCGTCCCTCAGACACTGAAACTTATCTGAGGACACCCCCGCCCCCGCCAACCCCCGGATAAAATCCCTAAGAGGAGTTTAAATGTATTTGAGGATCTCACACATAGAAAGAGTAAGCGATATCAGGTAGTACCTGGGGCGTGGAATAAGTAGTATTAACATAAATGCTTATAATGTGTTCACAAAAGCCAGAAGAGTGATCTCAGCACCATTGACTATTCTTTGGGTCCTTCGTCATCTAACGAAGAGGGCCTTTTTGGTCCTCCTGCCTTGGTGGTCATCTTTTCATAGCTCTTACTGTTAACAAAGGAGAAAAATGTGCGCTCACATAAAGTATATTCATAGTCAAGGTTTTGTCCTAAAAGATTTAATTGTAAGCTGCGGTTGGTGTCCTTGTTCTCTGATGGCTTACGCAGGGCATCATAATTTGTTAGGAATACAGTACTAAAGCTGGCCCGTGATAATACTTTTTTCATTTAAATCCAAGTCCACCATAATTCTTCTGGTGCCTTGGACATGCAGGAACAAACAGGGAAGGTGGGATTCCTACTGAACGAATGGAAGAGATGATAAATAATAATGACCAAAATAATTACTTAATTGCAATTGTGATTGTTGCTGCCAAGTACGAGTGCAGGCGCCACAGGAGGGGATCGGGGAGCAGCTTCCCAGGGCCCTAAACAGCCAACGTTTTAATAAGACTCGAAGGATGAGGTAGAGTTGCCTGGGACAAGCAACGGAGGTAGCAGCCAGTGCAAAGGCCCTGGGACAGGAAAGTTTTTGGAACATCTGAGGAGTTTACTTCTTTCTAAGTAAGCTATGTAAGTAGCACATGGCTTTGGGTGAGTTTAGTAGTCAGGAACAGATATATGCCTTAAGATCAACCATTGGTTTGAAAAACAAAACAAAAACCACAGGTTCATAAACTGAGGTGGCATGTTTATCTGTTCACATTAGAGCAGTGGATCTCAACTGGGCACAATTTTTCTGCCTACCCCGGCAACACTTACCAGTATTTGGAGATAGTTTTGGTCGTCCAGGGGGTTGCCATTGGCATCTGGTGGGTAGAACCCAGAGGTGCTCGTAAATATCCTACAATACCCAGGCGGCCTCTCCAACAAAGAATTACCTGCCCCATAATGTCCATAGTGCCCAGATTGAGAAACCCTGCACTAGAGCCCCAAATTAGATGATAGCATCTTCCAGACCGTTCATTAAAGATCTTTTCTATGATGGAAAGGAAGCAGTGCACAGAATACTGAAGTCCAGAATGAAGCACAAATGTCTAATATAATCATAAACTAAATACAGTAAATCTGAACTTGATGTTGGACTGCTTCCCGGGTTCTTGAACTTCCCTCAACCTTGCAAAGTTTATACCTTCTTTCTGTTTGTTTCTTTGCTCAGTGCTTTGTGTCTCTTGACTCACCTTCAGCCACCCATATAGCTTAGAAATTTAGCGAACACCCTAAACCAGAACTCTCTGCCTTTACTTTAGAACGGAATATAAATTCTGTTTCTGAAGTGAATCATGAGATATGAGCCCACATAAACTGGTTTCCTGTTAACTTTTTTGAATGCCTCTCCTCCAGCCACATGGCCCCCTTGCTGTTGCTCAACTTCACCCTGTGTCACCCTGCCCCAGGGCCCTTGCACTGGCTCTGTTCTCCTTGGAAAGCTTTCCCCCAGATATCTACAGAGCTCACTTACTGACTTCTTCTCAGGAATAGCGTCTTCTTGAGGTCTGTCTTGTCCACCTTATTTAAAATTACAAAGTCTCTCCTCTCCTTCCCCGCCTCATTCCCACCACCTTCCCTGCTTTACTGTTTTCCCATAGTGCTTACCAACATCTAACATTTTATATATTTGTTTTCTTTCATCTCACACTAGAATGTAAGCTCTGCGAGGGCAAGAATTTTCTTGGCTCCTGTCATATCCCAAGTACCTGGAAGAGTGCCAGGGTGGAAGTAAGCATTAGGAAGTAGAGAGGAGCCGTCTTAGACTCAACTTTGTTCACTTTGTTCTTGGACTTTGTGTCATTAGTGGAGGATCCTTGTATTTCCTTTTCGTGTTATGATTGGGTCCTTTTGTTTTATTCACTCACTGCTAATCATGTCTTTTGTACAGTCTGTCATATCTGTAGCTTGAATTCTGTTCCTTTTTTAAATCAGAAATTATAGTAATTTATAGAGTAAATTATAGGTGATACAGAGACACATTAAATAAGATCTGCAATTTGTAGTGTTCCTTTTATTTTAGGGAGAATTACAAGTACACATCTGAGTCCGATGTTCCACTGGGAAGAACGACAACCACTGGGCTCTCTTGAAGCATTTTGTAATTACATGAAATGACATTTTAGGAAATTGGGAACCCTTTTAAAGTTCTAGAAAGAATAGCCATACGTAAATGCATATTTGTGGTGTTTTAATATAATGCATCATGAGCCTTTGTGCTTTTTTCCTACATATTTATCATTATTTTGAATGACCGCGTAATGGGCCATTAGGTTGTATATTGATACGCGGTGACTTTAGAAATTATTCTGGTTATATTGTCTGTTTAATTGTTTGGCCTTGAGTCTTCATTTTTGTGGATTATAATAACTGATAGCTATTAGGCACATTTCGTCTTCACAGCACCCCTTCGGGAGGGGGGGACAGTTACACATTTTATCCCAGACCAGGAGGCTGGAGGCAGCAAGGCGGGGGTCAGGCCCTTCCCCAGGGGTGGCTCTGGGTGGCTCTCGGGGCCACACGTGTTCGCATGCATGTTTTTGTTTCCACTGAGTGACGTTCTTTAACTTACATCCAAGGATGCCGGGTTAGCAGTGTCCGCTTCCTCACGGGCAGTCAGCTCTAGATAAGGTGCTCCTTGAGGTCGAACCATAATGACCAATATTTCTCCTTTAGAGCTTTCCCTTTGGGCTCCTCTGACTCTTATTAATGAGTGATCTTACTTATTCTTGAAAAGATGACTCGTGGGGCGCCTGGGTGGCTCAGTCGGTTAAGCAGCTGCCTTCAGCCCAGGTCATGATCCTGGAGACCTGGGATTGAGTCCTGAGTCAGGCTCCCTGCTCTGTGGGGAGGCTGCTTCTCCCTCTCTCCCTCACCACCACCCCCCCATGCTCTCTCTCTCTCTTAAATAAATTAATTAATTAAATCTTTTTAAGAAAGAAAAAAGAGAACATGACTCTTGGGATGCCTAGTGGCTTGGTCCGTGAAGCATATGCCTTTGGCTTGGGTTATGATCTCAGGGTCCTAGGATCGAGCCCCACATTGAGCTCTCTGCTCAGCAAGGAGTCTCCCTCTCCCTCTGTGCTCTCTCTCTCTCTCTCTCAAATAAATCAATAAAAATCTCAAAAAAAAAGATGACTCTTAAAAACACAGTAGAATGGCATCTTCTCCACTTTGTGGTGACATTTGTGACCAGCAGGACTCAGATCAAGGTCTTCCAGTGTCCCAGCCAGTGACTTTTTTGCCATGCTGCTGTGAAGGGCTGACCATGCTGCACATCTTCCCTAGGAGAGGGAGAGCCCAGACCAGCTGTGTGTCCACAGCTCCCTGGAAGGCTGTCGGGCTAGGAGAGGAAAGGATGTTCTGGTCAACAAATGGGCTCGGGATTTGAGCAGCCCCACCAGCTGTGACACATCAGACCACGTCACGAGGGCTCTCTGAGCCCCCGTTCTGGGTCTAGTGAGCTGCTCGCTGAGAAAGGCGTCTGATGCAGGATTTGATCCCAGGACCCTGCCACCATGACCTGAGCTGATGGCAGACACTTATCCGACTGAGCCACCCAGGTGTCTCCCCTTGAGTGTTCTGATCAGGGTTTATTACAGAAAGCAGGAAGGTATACAGGCTTCCCTGCGACCGAATGTCATAACAGTATGGCCCAGTGCATTTAACCCACTGAGCCACCCAGGTGCCCCGGCCCAGTGCATTTAAAAAGAACTTTCTAAAAATGTTGAATTGGTGGACAGTATTGAAATGAGAGGCTTTCACCATTTCAGGTCTAGCTAGTAATTCTCAGAGCTGACCAGAAATCATGTCTTGCTTAAGTACTAGTCTTAACCATTAGTATAATGCGTTTTGGGCCATTTGGTACAGCAGCGAAATCCTGTCTGCCCAAAGGGATGATTTCAAATTTATAGGATTACTGCTGGATCTCATTACTGCATATAGAGTTATTTCCAAGTTCAGTTTGGAATACTACTGGAAAATTATTTCTCCTCTAGATTTTGCTGTGTTTGAATAGATGAATCTCTAACAAGGGTCTTTGTGGTGACAGAGCTCATTCTGTAAAGAATGTTTCCTTCCCTCTGGATTTGAAAGGAAGGTAGTAAGAGGGAAGTAGAGGGAGAGATGGACATTCTTCTCATCCTGGGGGCCACTTCATGATAATGAGCCAGCTGTGTGTCCTTGAAGTCTTAAAAATCTCCCATTATAAAACAGAACAACACCTGCTGTTCACGTTCTTTGGAGAAAAGGTGGGTTTTAGACAGCGATGTCCACACCTCCCTTGTTCCCATAAGACGTGCAACTCTCCCACATAGTATCTTAAGGAAACAGTTTGTTCTGAGACACAAATTTATAGGCTCGTTGTTAGGAAAATGCATTGATTTTTCAAAAATAACTTTTTTTTTTAGTTTATTTGAGAGAGAGAGATCACAAGTAGGTAGAGAGTCAGTCAGGCAGAGAGAGGGGGAAGCAGGCTCCCTGCCAGGCTCGATCCCAGGACCCTGAGATCATGACCCAAGCTGAAGGCAGAGGCTTAACCCTCTGAGCCACCCAGGCACCCCAGAAATTATATTTTAGCGAGATACTCACCTTCTCTTTAGAGACAATAGGATCAGTGGCCTGTCTTTGGGGAGAACATAAGTCAGAGTACACACTGCCGGTTCCTTTGCTTTGTGTTCAGTTTTTTGTCTACAGATGTAAATTATCAATAAATCTGTACTATGTGACAATATTTAGGATTTACTGGTATTCAGGAGAAATTACTGGGAAATCAATATTCTTTATAAGGCAACATGATTAGTTTTAAGGTGTAAAATCTGGAAATTTTTATACTTGCCTGATTTTCCTAGATTTTGACAGATTTGCAGTAAATACAGTAGTCATCTCTTTTAGCTGACATGCAAAAAGAACTTCTGTTTCTTGGGGCACCGGTGGCTCAGTTGGTTGAGCATCCAACTCTTAATCTCTGCTCAGGTCTTGATCTCTGGTCGTGAGTTCAAGCCCTGCGTCAGGCTCCATGCTGGGTGTGGAGCCTACTTTAAAAATTAAAAAAAAAAAAGAACTTCTATTTCTTTTATGTACTCTTCCCTCCCTTTTTGAAGGGGGGAATGTTATGATTCATGTATTAATTGTCAATATTTTTAAAGAATGTTACCAAAATTCTGGATTAAAGAACAAAAACTTGAAATTTTTATAAGTAAAAATCCTCATTTTTTCCAAGTTACCTTCTAGGTGTCACTTATAGACACAAAGATATTGATGTGTACAAAGACTGATATAGACATGTATACATAATATGTCTATATAAATATATTTCCTATATATAACACTTAAGCATGTTAGTCCTATATGGATATAACTTATATTTTTCTTTATTCCCCATTTAATTTCATAAGCAGTTTTTATTTTTCTGCATGAAAACAGGTAGTTTTCATCATTAGAATTTTAGTGGCTATGCATTATTCTAATGCTTGTATCATTCACTTAACTAATTCTTTACTATTTGACCTGTAGGCTATTACCAGTTTCGGGTTATTTACTTACTTTTAGTTATATAAACAGTACTGCAGAGAACTCGTTTCTTTCATAGCTCTTTTGTGCGTGGGGTGGGCACCGTTCCTCCAAGCTAAATTCCCAGAAAGAGAGTACGAGGTCGAACATACGTGATATATGGTTCTTAATTAAGCTCTGGTCATTTACAAGAGTGATGGTCTTCGACAGAAGTGTAGATGAGATTCCTAAGTCACGGAAATGATCAACGAGGTTGTGAATTACCCGATCTGAAGTGTGAGTAGTTCAGAGTTGCTGTCAGATAGATTCCCCCATAAGAACGAGGGTAAAGATACCCTTGCTGGCGATTTTTGCCCGTTGAATCAAGTTGTTAAAGAATTTCGGAGAGGTTGTTTGGTTCAGCTCGAGCCTTTGAGCGTGTCTCAGGGTAATGCATGGTGATCACTGCGAACCGTGTAGGAGGGATTTTTATAGAGATCTGTAGCTCCAGAAGGGGAGTCAGGAGGTGCTGGCCGACATTGACTGGAACTTCCAAGCAAACTTCTCTCAGCAGGTGGAAAGTATGGTTCATTACCAAATATTGGCCAGGAATAGAATCGCTTTTTGGCAGTGGTTATCTGAAAAGTTCTAGAGGAAACGATTATACAATACCTTCAATGACTCACTAAAATTTTTATAAACTCAGTGCTTACAAGACCCCATATTACTTAGGTTGGCCAGTTATATCTTTTCCCTGAGGTCCCAGAGGTGTTTAAAAATTGATACTAAAAGATACCATCGTCTCCAAGTTAGCTATTGGGTAGGTCCTATTTAGGAACTTAGGGAAGGACTTAATATCCTATAAGGCAGTTTTGTAGCATGGACTGACCCTACTATGCTTTGAATATGTTTTTATAAGAGCTTTCAGCAAACAGACAAAGCCTAGCATGAGGGAATGCAGAAACTAAAAGGGTCTTACGTGTGTGATCAAGTCATTACAAATCAATTTCTGATCTTTTCGGTCCCATTGAGACGCACCTGGGGTGCTCCGTTATAAAGCCAGGACCTGTGGGGAGAGAACACAGAAAGCCAAGAGGGACTTTCGATTTCATGGCCTGGAAGAGGAGGGTTTCCATACTACCTCCTCTTTATTGGGGTTACCGCTTTTATTTAAATAAATCCGAAAGCAGGGAGCCCTGTAGAAGTTGCTGGTCTTCTGCCTATGTCCTGCTGGTGGGACACCCACGGATAGCTCCTGGTTTAATGTATCTCTAGAAGGTTCTCCCAAAACAAAGGAGACCATGTGACAGGCGCGTGCTGTTCCTCAAGGCCCTGTCATCGCTGTGGTTCTGTCATTTGCAGAATCATTAAAATTTCACCCGAGCATTTATGGGCTAACATACCTAGTTATAACATACCTAGTTATCAGGAGGCTGACGTTCTGCTCTTGATTCCCTGGATTTGAAGTGCAACTTTGGGTTTTGTGGTGCTCCCTCGTGAGCTAGAACGAGACCTTCTTTTTCATCTAAGAACCAGGAATTGTTTCACTGATGTTTTGTGTCCCAGCTGACTCTCCTGTATCCAGGCACCCACTTGCCATCTCCCTGGATGAGCCCCATGCAGCATCTCCGAGCACCCCATTGTCGGGGGAGGGAGTGCCCCTGGAGCCCAGCAGCACTAGGAGTGATGCCCCAGAGCTGTGCGATGCAGAGGGCTTTTTATCCCATCCAAAAAGAAACTGTGGATCCCCCAGACCCCTTTATCACACCCCTGTTCCGGTCTGCATTTCTTCGGGTCGTTAAATGGCACTCCTTATTAACATAATTGTTCTGGCCCAAACAAGGGCGCCCAGGACTTCTTTTTCCTTCACACCCCATATAATATGGGTCCTGTCTATATAATATATATCAGGTCCTGTCAGCTCTACCTTCAGTAAACGTTCTGAATCCAAACACTTCTCACCCCTCATCCGGTCCCTCATTGTCTCACCTGGAGGACTGCCCCAAGCCTCCTTCTTTATCCCTCTGCTCCCAAGGTCTGTGGCGCAGCTCCCCGTCTCCACCTGTGCCGCCAGCTGTCCCGTGAACAGGTGCAGCAGCCTCCTCCCTGTCCCTCTGCCTCGCCTGCCCCATTCGGTACGTTCTCCACACGGCAGCCGGTGCAGCCTTGTCATCATGCAGACAGACCACGTCCCTTCCCTTCTTCAGTCCTCCTGTAGCTTTCCCTCACCCTCAGCGTGGCCCAGGAAACCGCTGTCCGTGGTCCAGCCCTTGCCTCCTTCTGTCTTACCGCCCATCTCGGTCTGATCACGTTGGCATCAGCCGTTCGAGGAACACAGGAAGCCCTTTCCTGCTTCAGGGCATCTCCGCTGCTGTTCCAGCCTCTCAGAAGGATGTTTCCTTCCCTAGACCTTTGCAAGTTCACGCCTCCACTTTGTTCAAAAAACGTCATCCGGATCTGTCGAAAATGCTGCGGCACCCACAGCTGCCCTCTCTGTGCCTCGTCCTCTTTCTCTTACCACCGTGGCCACAAGGACAGCACCGGGCATGAGCCGCACCCTGCACCTGGGGGCATGCAATTAACATGTGTGGAATGAATAAATTTGATTGTAAGAGCTTTCAGCCTTTTGGGGAAGAATTATTGCCCCTAACGTCTCACCCTTGTCAACCTGGCGCTTTATCTGAAACTCTTACTGATGGTGATTCTCGTTGTCTGGGATTGGAAGTCCGAGATTGATACACTCAGCAGGGGCCGAGTGAGGGGCATCACTGCTCCATATTGGTCATTTTCAGACTCTTTCATCCTAAGAGTTAATCAGGAGGCACCTGGCTGGCTCAGCCCATAGAGCACGTGACTATTGATATCCGGGTCGTGAGTTCAAGCTCCACATTGGGTGCAGAGCTAACTTAGGAAAAAAAAAAAAAAGAGTTAATTGAGATCCTTCAAAAACAATCAGAATTTTAAGGAATGTGAGAGAAGGGATTATTCTGAAGAACAGATACAAGCCTCCTGGAGTCCAGGTGAATTGTCAATGTGTGGAGAGATCTGGGTTGCAAAAGCCAGCATGAGAATGACAGGAGCTGTGGGGAGATGGCACCCCAGGAGAGGACAAAGGCCACTTGGCACTGGTTGCTGGACCGAGCGTGGGGTCCCCTGCCCGGTGCCCAGATGGTCGAGGGGATGAGTAGGGTTAAGCAACTGAGCCTGACACTGGGAGGTAGGCATGTTAGGAACGTGAAACATGTTCACTGAGACAGTATTTGCGTTATAAATAGATTGAGGAAAATGGACCTTCCTGAATAAATCATATTTATTTAATCATATGACCATCCCACACAGATGAGAATGCGCTGCCATCACGAACGCTTCTAGGTCTTTGGTTTGGGGTTGGGGTGGCTCCCTTAAGTGGGGCTGACGGGGGTTGAGTTTCCTTCCCGGTCCCCGGCCATGTCTCTGCAACAAGGATTCCTAGTTGTGCTAATTAATCCCGAGTCAGGCTTAGTAGCTGCTCGTGTTCAGACCCACCACGCTGTGGGTTTTGAGGAAATTATAATATTTGTCACAGACATATTTTCTGCAAGCCCCTTTTTTCTTTGCCCTTTTCAAGTCTTGTGTTCCTTTGTTTTCATCTGGGGAATCTGAGTTTTATTTAAAATTCCAGATGGTTGACTGTCCTCAATTGAGTGTTTATTCTCTCTCTTTTTTTTTTCCTTTTTTTTAGATTTGGCTGTTCTCACATCATTGCCATATTTTGCTTTTTTATGGAGTTTTAAAAATCAGTGGTCTATTATATATAAATAGTGTAAGAACGAGCAGCTGTTGTACCTAATTGTGGAGTGTGAATAATAAACATTTTCACAGTCTAAGGGCGATCTCTTGCAGCACAGTAAAACCTTCTTGGAAGCTTTGTCATTGTAGTTTTTCTTAAAGTTAGAGCTTGCTTAATTTAGGTTTCCTCTGATTCTTATCTCAGCGGCCCCTGCTTACTGGGAGAATCCTAAAAAATCTGGAAGGATGCTTTTATTGTATACATAGACTCTACCCGTATACTTTTAAGGTCCAGCCAAAAAGTTGAAATGAAAGTAAGTTTCGCTGTCTGCTGAGATACCATCAGGCATTTTCAAAAGTCTGTTATTACTGCCAAAGAGAAATGAAAGCACCCTGCTTCCAGGAGAAAGTCAACCGCATTTCTCTGGGTCCCCAGAGATGGCATTTCCCATCTCTGCTGATAGGACAAAAGTGCCGTGATGACTTCACTTTGTGGCTCCAAAAGACTTATTATCTTTTTCTAGAGAACAATTCCTCTTTATTTAGAGCTCGGAGGCACACTTTTAAGAGACACACTTGCTCACTGTCCGGGGAAGCAACGCTTTGCCATTGTTTGTTAATAAACAACACGCACATCTGGCAAGCCGGTCTGTTTGTTTATCTTTGTAACTGTTAGCTAGCTTTTCCGACTGAAGGAGGAGAGAGAGAGAAAGAGGTGGCCCCAGATGACCGCTGTCTAGGTCATGGTACGCTCAGGACGGTCAGGAGGCCTTCGGTTCCACTCTCTGATTTCCTAAGGGCTCAGGCACCACCACGTACTGGGAGAGATACGTTAGAAGGAAAATCATGGACACCTTGATTTTTCCTTATGTCACGGGAGACATTAGGATCTCAAGTGTAGTTCTCAGATGGTTGTTTTAGTCGGACAGGACTGCGGCCAAGGAGTCCTTCGTGGGAGAAAGCTCCACTGTCAGGTCAAGGTGCACAAACGTGCTTGAAAAATAAGTTGATATTTATTTTTGAGTATTAAATGAAGGAGCAGGGAGAAAGTTTACTGTGTGGGTTTTCAATCAAAATCAGCCTTCGTGCTCCCAGAATATGACTCTGTGTGTGTGTGTGTGTGTGTGTGTGTGTGTGTGTGTGTGTGGCATGGGGGGAGGGGGAGTATCTATTGTCTTCAGAGAAGATTCCTTTGATGATAAACCGACTCAGCCTTTCCTGGCGGCGCCTGTCACTTTCTGCGTCTTCTTGTGTGTTTCCTCTCTCAGCCCAGGACTGGCCTCGAGTTTTGTGAAAACACCCATTTCGAGACCAGAAACCTAGAGCACAGGTCTGAGTTTGGTGCTAAGGGGTTTTTTATGTCTTTATGTCTGTCTTTAAATCTTGAAGTAAAACTGGGGGGGGGATAGGGAGATCTTTCCAGCAAATCGCAGAACACAGTAATCCTGCTTGCGAAATGGGGGATGGTCCTCTTGACAATTCAGGAACGCAGCTTCTGACCGGGCAGGGCTCCAGGAGCCGAGAGGGCACGGCTAAGCCTTTTCCTCTGCCTCCCTGTCTGCCTCTCTCTTCCCCTGACTCCCTGCCCCCCAGGACCTCCCTCCCTCCTGCCTTCCATTCCGTATGTTTGGCTTTCAGAAAACCCACTTGCATTTTGTACTTCCTCCGAGGTTCAGGATTTTCCTCGCTCTGCCCTCAGCCCTCCTTCTTACTTCCACTGCCTCGATCCCTGCCTTGCTTGTTTATTTCTAGCCTGAGACTCAATCTCCGTTCAGTTTCATCCCTACCTCTGTTATGAAACTTGAGGAATGAAGCCCCCAGGGGGCTCCTCTTGGATTCATAGAGACAAAAAATATATATATATATTGTTGCTGGATGGGTAAAACTTGCCACAAAAAGGAACTTAAACAGTGAAACATGGCCTCAAAGGAGAGAGAGACAAGAAGAACGCTGTTGTTAAAAAACCAAAATCTGATTTCGTCTCTTCCTTCCTGCTCCCCCCGCCCCCGGTCCCTGGCCCTCCTTTGTGGCTCAGGCGGGCCCTAAGCTCTGACTAGGGGAGGATGGAAAGGTACAAGGCTACGCGGAGGGGACCTGTTCCGCCTGTCATGCTTTCTGCTTTCTTTCTAGCCATGGACCCCCCCGCGCCCCACCCCCCGAGGTTTATACCTTATCCATTGGAACACAGATGGCACATTGATGCCCAGTCACTGAAGGAAGGTTGTCTAGTAGAAGGAGCATTTACCCTGCTGGGGAGAGGGTTCAAGAGAAGCAATAGTGCTCGTGCAGGACCCCGGGGCTAGTCAGGGGGCGGAGCTGCTGTGGCCCCTCGATCTGACGGGGACAGGGGAAAATTGCAGGCATTTCCTAGGAGTGCCTGACCCGAGCTGTGGCCTTAGGTCGAGGACCTAGCCAACCTGGAGCATCATAGCGAGAGGAAGCTGCAGATAGAAATTCCTGCTCTCTGCTATGCGGGAACCTCTGTGGCAAATTGAACAGAGCCCGAGGGCAAGGGAGCCTGCTTGTGGTCCATACAGGTCAGCCTCTAGGGACACAGGACAGGGTGGAGAACGGATCTGGGAAATTCCCACCACATTGACAAAGTTGGTGATGTCACAGTTGAAGGCTGGGACAGGATTTAGGAAACACTGGTGATTTTAGGGCCCCGGATAAAAAGGACACTGTTTTCTTCATGCTTCCATGTGTTTCTAGCTGGTCTTTCCTTGGGGTCCCGTCTCCTTTGGTGATCTCGTCCAGGCTGTAGTTCGACATTGAGCTCCCGTTTGATGCCCGTGATGCTGATCGTTACAGCATTGGCCGCTCTCTGGGTTCTCCTGCAGCCATCCAGCAACCTGGGAGGCTCTCCACTTGGGGGTCTCCTAGAAGGTCAAGCTCACATGTCGGAAGCTGTGTCTTGATTCCCCTCAGACCTGCTCCCCACCTGCACGGCTACGCTGTGGTCAGGGTTGGAGAAAGGCTCCTACCTAGAACCTTCCTTCATAACAGGGCACTTCTATACTTGGAATGACCCATGGCTCCCAGCTCATTCAGGCCACAAGTCTATAAATTGCTACGCAGTCTGGTCCTTTCTTCTCAGACCCCCTCTCCTGATATTCTCGAGGCTCACCCTGTTCTAGCCCCCTAGGATCCTTACTCGTCAACACAATGCACTTACCTGCCTCAGGGCCTTTGCACATAGCAGGGGGGAATGAATTTATTTTTAAATCTAAAAAGGCCTAAGTCATGGAAACATCCAGATACACAAAAGTTTTACACAAATGTTTGCAACAAGCATCACTCACGACAGCCCCAAACAGGGAAAACCCCAGTGTTCATCCATTGTGAAAGGATAAACAAAATGTTTACATATGTCCAGACAATGGAATGTCACTATGTCACTTGGCAGTAAGGAGAGAGAAAGTGCAGATACACGTGACAACACGGATGAACCTTGAAGACATCCTGCTAAGTGGACATTACGTCCTAATGGAAACATCACGTCAGTCCCAGAAGGACCTCATATTGTATAAGTCCATTCACAGGAAATAACCCAGAACAGGCAAATTTATAAAGATGGAAAGTGGAGTAGTGGTTGCCTAGGGCTGGTGGGGGGATGACGGCTCAGAGGTACGGGCTCTCTTTTTGGAGGATAAAAAAGTGTTCTCAAATTGATTGTGATCATGGTTGCGTAATTCTGTGATTACAGCAAAGAGCGATGAATTGTACAACTTAAATGGACGGATCGTGAGGTACATGACTTCCTTCTCAAAGCAATTAAAAATGAAGATGTCTTAACAAACATTGCTGTCTTTTTCCAAGGGCTGTATGTAGGTCTTAGAATTCAGTATTATCATATCTGAAGTTTTAAAGGGAACTCTGTGACCGTTTGCATTTTCACTTCCTCTTTATTTTTTAACCCTTTCCTTTCTTTGGCGTGCACGTGCTAGATAGTATTTCGGTATGATTGGGGAGGAGGAGGTGCCTGGCTGTCTCTGCCGGTAGAGCACATGACTCTTGATCTCAGGGGCCTGAGTTCAAGCCCCACGTTGGGTGTGGAGAACACTTGAAAAATGAAATATGATTTTAGGCAGATGGATGTTTTTCTCACATATGAGTATGACAAAGGGGTGCTAATCCCCACATGTTTTCTGCTTCCAGTACTTTCACGACGGGCGGAAGGCACAACAGCACATAGAGATCTGCTGGAAACAACTCGAATCAGTAAGTGCACAGCAGAGAGCTGGAGAAATGCCTGTAGACTTTCTGATTTGAATGTGAGCTTGCATCGATCCGTAAGTGCAGAACAAAAACACCAGAGGGATGCCTTTAGGGATCTTCTCCATTGTGAATTGCCTTTATCTCTAGACACCATGATTGAGACTAAAGTGTGGAGCCTAATGAGCTCAAGCAAAGTGTTTCTAAAAACTCCTATGGAAAGCACAAAGGTTAGAGAGCTGGGGCTGAAATAAATGCAGATTTTAGAGTAGCTCTTTGACTTTAGGACGTATAACCAACCAGCTTAGAGGAGAAAGCTCTTTGGGTGATTGAGACAAAGTGATATGTTCTCATAGGAATCTTGTGGTTTCATTCCCAACTGCTCTCCTGTCACCACTTGCCTCTGCTTTCAGAGTAAAAGACGCTTTGAACGTGACTGCAAAGAGGCGGACAGGGCACAGCAGTACTTCGAGAAGATGGACGCTGACATCAATGTCACCAAAGCAGATGTGGAAAAGGTAAGGTGATAGTGAGCTCTGGCCTTTCACTTCCTCTGATGTCTGTCGTCGCACCTCCCAGGCCGCCAGTCCCCAGGCTCTCCTTTCTGATACCCCCACTACAGGCCACTCAGCCTGCGATCAGCTGGTAGCATTTTGTGTCACCGGTTGTGGAGACCAGAAGCTGACTTTTGGGGAGTCTCCAATGTTGTGATTGGAGCAGGTTGTGGACTTGTGTTGTCCCCAGGATGAAGACAGGAGATTTAGGAGTGGCTCATGGGGGATGGGGTTGGTGGGGGAAGCATGGTTTCCGGAGGCTGTGGCTTTCTCTTAATGGCTTTTCAAAGAAAAAGTCAGCCCCTTTAAAAGCCAGAGCAGACCGGTTCTGCGCCATCTGGAAGAGCTCTGCTGCTTCTAATGCTTCCGTTGGGGAGATAAAGGGACGTACAGGCTGGCCTGATTTTCTAGGTGATTCATTCAGGTTCTTAGCGGGTTGCATCCCGGGTGTCCCCTCAAGGGCTCTTCTCTAAGTGGACTCGCGTCGCAATTCGGAATGTGGTGAAGTGTGGTTCCCTATCTGTTTTTCCCTAGAAGCTGAGTTTTCTTTTTCTAAAAGTCATCAATACCGTGTAAACAGCATTAGACCGTTAAATGACTGTATTCATCCCATGGCTGCCTGGGGCTGTCTGGGCCTCTGCAGCGTCATGTTTTACGTAGAAAGAAGCACAGCGTTTTCATAGATTTCTTTCACTCTTGCCAGATTCGTGGGAGATGAGTTTAGTTGGAAAATAGTGTGGATTATTTAGTTATTTGTCCAAGTCTGCCAGATTCCTTGCTTAAAGCCTCGGTACATGTTAGCATGGCTTCCTCGATAATGACCTAATATATTCAAGTACACACCGACGTCTCTGAGCAGGAGTGGGGATACTTTCCTGAGAGATATATTAATGTGCTGGTAAAGTGACCATAAATCACCATCCATTTGTCGTAAATTCCTAAGAAAGAGCCAACTCCCCGAAGGATTGAAAATGTGACTCAGATAAAATAGACTGATCCAGACTTTATCAAAAAAATCATTTGGGGAAAAAAAATCATTTGGGGCTAAATGGAGTAAAGGTATGCATTCTTTATAAATTATTTTACTACCTAAATATAAAATCAGAGTGATTTTTATTCAAGATTTTTAAAAAATCTACTTTTATGACTTTTTTTTTCTTTTTTTAAAGATTTTATTTATTTGACAGAACGAGAGAGTGAGGGAGCACAAGAAGGGGGAGTGGCAGAGGGAGAGGGAGAAGCAGGCTTCCCTCCAAGCAGAGTCTGATACGGAGCTAAGACCCAGGACCCTGGGATCATGACCTGAGCCAAAGGCAGACACTTAACCTACTGAGCCACCCAGGCACCCCTACTTTTATGACCTTGCCTTAATATAAAAGCTGCCCATGCTGATTGCAGAAATACCTGAAACTGCAAACAGCTGAAGGGGAAAAAAAGAATAAAACATGCAACTCTTGTTAATAAAAGGTAGTTCACCTTTCAAAATAATGTATATTATGTAAGTACAGTGTAAAGAAGAGGAACCAAAAGAATACTGTAATCTACAAGCTATAGCTTAAGAAGAAAAATCTTACTCATGCCTTGGAAGTCTGTCCCTGACTTCCTGCTCCTGGTCCCCTCCCTACAGGGGTGTTTTTTCCTTAATTTGGTGTTAATCGCCTCCTTGCTTTATGTCCCAGCTTTACCACAGGTGTATGTATTTCCAAGGAGTATATGTATAATTTTGTCACTTTTTCACCCATTATATAGCCAAAACCATACTTTCGTTTATTTTCTTCGGACTTGATTTTTTTTCATCCACTATTATGTTTTTTACTTAATTCACATGGAGTATAGAACACGTGACTTTGGGGCGCCTGGGTGGCTCAGTGGGTTAAAGCCTCTGCCTTTGGCTCCTGTAATGATCCCAGGGTCCTGGGATCAAGCCCCACATGGCGCTCTCTGCTCAGCAGGGAGCCTGCCCCCCCCCACCCACCGCCTCTCTGTCTACTTGTGATCTCTGTCAAATAAATAAATAAAATCTTAAAAAAAAAAAGAACACGTGACTTTTATGAATTCACGTTAGAGGCAGATGCCTTGTTAAACTCTCTTTTTTATTTCCACTTTGGTTTTTGTTTGTTTTTTCTTTTTTAGAGATAGTCTTATCCCAGCAAATTTCTTTTTCAATCCTTATGGCTTTTTTTTTTTATCTTACTCTGTTGTGACCATCATTATGCGGACAGAAGCAGCCCATTGTGGCCCTTCTTATCTCGATTCCGATAATGAAGACAGTACTTTAAATGTTTCTCCATTAATTAGTGCATGATTTTAATAAACCCTTTATCAAGCTCAGGGATTCCCTTCTTTTCCTTTGTTGTCAGGAGGTTTTTTCCAACTTGACTTGATATTCAATACCAGCCAATACTTTTTCTGCTTCCTTTAATCCGTTAGTGTGATAGATTACCTGAATCAGTTTTCTTATATTGAACCAAATTAGCATTCCTGTGACAAATCCAGCTAGGGGGTGATGGGGTTTTTAAAATACTTGATCTGAATCTGTTTTGTTACTATGTTACTGAAGAGGCTTGAATCTGTGCCCACTGAAATTGATCTGTAATGTTTCTAGTCCCTCCTGGTTGGCTTTACTTAGTAGTTTCAGAGTGTTGCTTTTTTTCTCTTCTCTGAAATAATACATGTGAATTGAAATTAATTGGTTATTGACTGTTTTGTAATACTTCACTGTGGGAAAGTCTCTAACTACTGAGAGATTCCTTCATTGCTGTCTGCTTCCTCTTTGGTCGATACTGTGGGTTGTTATTTTTCTAAACATAAACCCACTTCATCCTAAGCTTTCAAATTTATTGCCTTAAAGTTGCCTGTAATAGTCTCTCACCTTAGTGTTTGCTGCCTATGTGGTTGTGTTCCCCCCTTTATTGACTCCCAGTATTGCTTATTTATACCATTTTCTCTTGGAGGATCAGGTTTCTGAAATCATTTTTATTCACATTTTCCGAGAACCCCAAATTTATTGTTGTGGAGCCTCCCTTGTCTTTTTATTTTCTGTTTCATTTCATTTCTTTTTCTTCTTTGCCTTCCTCTTTGGAAATAATTCTCTTGCCTTTTCTGAGATTTCTTTCTTCTTGCCTACCTCATTTCCATTTTTCATCTTTTCTAATGTGAGCATTTAAGTGACACATTTCTCAGGGCGCCTCAGTGGCTCTGTGGGTTAAATGTCTGACTCTTGGGGTGCCTGGGTGGCTCAGTGGGTTAAACTACTGCCTTTGGCTCAGGTCGTGATCTCGGGGTCCTGGGATCAAGCCCCACATCGGGTTCTCTGCTCAGCAGGGGACCCATTTCCCCCCCTCTCTCTCTGCCTGCCTCTCTGCCTACTTGTGATCTCTCTCTGTCAAATAAACAAATAAAATATTTTAAATAAATAAATAAATAAATAAATAAATGTCCGACTCTTGATCTCAGCTCAGGTCTTGATCTCAGGGTCGTTGAGTTCAAGCCCTATGTTGAATCTACTTTAAAAAAAAAAAAGTAACACATTTCCCACTTACAATTTTATCTGCAACCCACATATTTTGGTATGGAATACTACTATTGTTTATTTTTAGACACTTTTCATTTCCTGTTGAATCTCTCCTGTGATTTATTTGGAAGCCTGTTTAAAAATTTCCAATTGTGGGTGCCTGGGGTAGCTCAGTCAGTTAAGTGTCTGCCTTGGGCTGGGGTCATGATCCCAGGGTCCTAGGATCGAGCCCCATGTCGGCTTCCCTGCTCAGCTTCTCCTTCTACCCCTCGCACCCCGCTCAGGTCTCTCTCTCTCACTCTCTCTTAAATATATATAATCTTTATTTTTTTTTTAATTTTATTTATTTACTTGACAGAGAGAGAGATCACAAGCAGGCAGAAAGTCAGGCAGAGAGAGGGGGAAAGCAGGCTCCCTGCTGAGCAGAGAGCCTGATGTGGGGCTCGATCCCAGGACCCTGAGATCATGACCTGAGCCGAAAGCAGAGGCTTAACCCACTGAGCCACCCAGGTGCCCCTATATATAATCTTTAAAACAAATAAAAATTTTCAATTATATGAACATGTAAACTTACCTTTTCAGTATGGATTTCTGTAATTTCATTGCATCATCATTCTAGGAAGTCTGAGTTTGAGTCTTGGGTGTTTGTTGAGACTTGTTTTATGGCCCAGGACATGGTCCGCTTTTATAGGCGTTCTGGAAGTAGTTGAAAAGAATATGTATTACCCATCTCTATATATTTTCATTAGATCCAACTTGCTGATGATGTCACGCAAATCTTCCCATCATGAAGTTCTGTTGTTGTTGTTTTCTGCCACGTGTTGTATCATTTTTTGAGAGAGATCTGTTACTTCTCTGTGCTTTACTTTTCCTGTTTGCCAAAAGGGAACACAGAACAGGATTGACGGGGGGATTAACAGGGTCAGTACGTACGGGGGACTCAAAGCCGTTTATTGCCATGGTCGGTGATCCCCGAGTTAACCATCCTGATGATGGCAGTGGAAGAGCTGTCATTTTCTCTCATTTTTTTCTTCCATTGTAAAGTTACTTTATGAAAAAATTAACTTTAGGGCTGCCCACTGGCTCAGTGGGTAGAGCAGGTGACTCTTAGGGGCGTGAGTTTGAGCCCACGTTAGGTATGGAGATTACTTAAAAAATTAAATTTAAAAAAAAGCTTTTAATACATAAATAAATAAGTAAATTTTAGAATTGTAGTATCTTCAGTGTGTTTTGACTTTTCAACCATGTGTAGTGAACTTCTTTCTGCCCTTATGTTTTATGCCTTGAAGTCTGTTTCGCCTGATACTTACCAGCTCTCTGGGCTAGTGTTTGCCTGGCAGATCTTTCCCAAACGTTCTCTCTATTACTCTGTTACTCTACCTGCTTCTTTGTCCTTGTATTTGGGTGGGTCACTCAGAAATGGCACATGACTCGATTTCTTTTTCATCCAGTCCAATGGTCTTTTTCTTTTCCCTGGAGAAAATTTGGGTTCATGTATACCATCTTGTCTTGTTTTCTCTTCGTATCTCTCTCTCGCTCTGCATTCCCTTACCTCTTGCTCTGACACTTTTCGTTTCTTGCCTTCTTCAGTTTTGACGTTTTGGTCTTGTTTCACTTTCCTCATTCCGTCTTTTGCCTGTACGAAAGATTGGAGATGATGTATTCTCTTTCTGTGCTTTTATTGGTTATCCTAGATATTTTAACGTACGTATTCAATCTAAACTACAAAGTAATTTGGAATCTTTACTAATGTTTTCCCAAACAATTCTTAGGTCATTGCAGTTTGTGAGTCTCTGGGGTTCCATTATACAAGTTAGGCTTTCATAATTTTACACAGTCCTGTAAGTATGCTTTCTACTTTCTTTGTTCACCATTCTTTTTGTATCTGAGATCTTATTCCTTCTTCCCAAAGGACATCCTTTGGAGGTGCCTTTAGCAGAAATTTATTACAGTAAAATCTCAGTTTTTGTTTGTTTGGGATGATTGCTAGTCTCATCCTTGAAAGATGATTTCTCCATGTATAGACTCCTAGGGCGATTGTATTGTACCTAGAGGAGGAACTTAATTCTACCATCTTGTGGCTCTCGTTTGTGTTAAGTTGTAGAGGGGGAGGAGCCAGCCTATCTTCACCCTTGAAGATAACGCCCTTTCTTCTTGGTAACTATGGAGTGTTTTTTGTGTGTGTGTGACTTAGTTCTTCACTGAAATTTCACGGTAATGTATCTAGCTGAGAATTTCTTTTTTCTCTTCTTTTGACTTGGTGAGTTTATTGACTCCTGGTTGGAGTTTTCCCATGAGTGTCTAGCTACCATTCTGCTAGTTCATCTGGAACTCTGATTATTAGGTGCAAGATAAATTTTACTCTGTAGATTCTACAAGCAGGATTCTACTCTGTATCCTCTCTGCCCGTTAACCTCTATTTCTGTTTCTCATCTTTTTGTCTTTCTCTGCTATGCCACATGTAATTCCTTCACATTAGAATTTTCATGTCACTAATTCTCTCTTAAGCTGTGTCTAATCTGTGGTTTAATGCATCCACTAAAGATGGATGAAGATAGAAGTTGTTATATTTTCACTTCTAGAAGTTCCTTTAGACTCTCTTTAAAATCTGTGTAGTCTTTTTGTTATTTTCTTGTGACTTTGTCATATTTTCATGTCATATTTTACTTCTTGAAACATATTTAATATACCGATTTTCTCTATTTAATGAATTTCAGTATCTACAATCTTTGTGTATTGATTCTTCAATTTGTTGTTTCTGCTGACTTGCTCATGGTGACTCATTTCCTTGTGTGTTTCTGTGATACATACATTTCTGCTATATTGCCATAAATGCATTGCTACAAACCTTATGTTCTGTAAAAACACGGCTGAAAAAACCAAACTGGGCTTCTGGGGGAAAATAGGCTTAGAAACAGATCACTTAACAGTGACAGAACTTTGTAACCAGACCACCAACAAAACAACAACCCTAGTAAAACTAGGCATCTGTATCAAGCACCACAACCCTTATCCTTTAAGATGTGAGTCTTTCAGAGTATTAAGGCCTTCAGACATGTAGTTTCTTGGGGGAATTCACGTCTGATGAGACTACTTGGGTCAAAATGAAAAATCTGATCCATGCTGGAGTTTTTGGTATCAACCATTGTTTTCACACTAGGGGAAATAGCTTCCCAGTTAACATTGACATACTGTGAAAACTGTGCAAAGAAAGGGCTTTCATGTTAGACCAATGTCATGGTCCTATATTTCAGTCCTATAAAAAGGTAAAAACCACAGCAGAAAAACATGTGAGGTACAGAACAGATTGTGTGATTATGGATATGCGTTCCTTGGGATTTTATCTGTGGCCAAGGTTAAAGTGAGTTCTCCAGGGAGTTGGCATTCCCTCGGGTCACTCCCCAGCCAAGACTGCGTCAATCTAAATTTCCAACTGGGGGTTTGAGATCCACACATGCTGTGTGAGTTCTGGCCCTTTGTGTGGTTCAGAAATTTCCATGATGATTTTTTTCCCTTTGTTTTTCTCCCTCAGGTCAGATCCAAGTTTGTTATCGAAAGTGCTGTTGCTGGATCCAGTTATGGCTTTAGGACTTTCTGTTAGGTCCTGGCCAAATTGAATTGTTCTCCTTGACTCTTACTTTTTCCAAGGATATATTGTGTTTTTGTATCCCAAGAGCATCGTTTTGTTATTTTTATGCAAGTACCACTTACCTTCTCTCTAAGGATATGATCAGTTACCGGATTTTAGCATCCCAACATTGGAGCAGGTAGAGCAGTGTCAAAACATTGGAATTCATAAGTTCTTCTGCCTGAGAGTGTGACTTGGAGCACTGTAATTTCCCCAAACAAACAGCAGTTTGACTGTTATATCCCTCCTCTGTTTTATTGCTGGTGAAGCCTCCTCAGTATCAAGCTGAAAAGATACAGTGTTTCAGTTCTTCTTGCTACATAATGTAATTACCCATTGTGACTTCTGACAGTCTTTGAATCTAATATAAATGTCTTTTCCCCCAGTTTCCACAAATGATTAAATTATCCAGTGGTATTAGAAATAACTCACGCTCTCGTGCAGCAGTCAGCTCTGCGGCACTGGGAACCCTAGGACTGTGTTAACCCTTCCCGCTATCAGCAGAATGGACTTCTCTAAATTACGTTTGGGTGTGATGATACAGGAGAAGGGAACTGCATCTTTTCCAAACTAGTACTGAGGATCTGGGTTTGAGCCTGATTTTCTTCTTTTTTTTTAAATTTAAATGCCCCACACTTCTCATAAGCGCTGTGTTCAGATCATCTAAATCTGTCCAAGTCCATGTGCGGCATCTGTAGACTCTCGCTTTGTGCCCAGTGTCCGTGTGTGCCCAGATATTTACTAATTCGCTTACAAGAGGGTTTTTGTTGTCCTTGAGGCACCCAGTTTAACTAAAAATAAATTTATATTTATATTTATAAAATAGAAAAAAAGTGGTGGTTTTTGTCTTTGGGCAGATGAATAGATTTGGATGTTGTGAGGCTGGCCATGTTCCTCAGAGGAACGATGAGGGAAGGAAATAGCTCAATGGAATGGATTTTATTGGTGATGAAACTCAAGGAAGTATGCAGTCTCTTTTCTTTTGCCATGATGCAGCTGTCAGAAAGTTTTGAACGTCAAGACTTAACATGAGTTCTAGTGATTGGGAATCAGGGGATCTGGATTTGCAAAAGGACCAGTATATGTTAGTTTGAATAGGTCATCCTGGGGCTCATGACCCATGTGCTTAAATTGAAGGTAAAACCAGACCCTTTCTTCCTCCCTTTTAATGTGTTGGAAAATATAGCCCTTACCATCTCTTTGGTAATACTGAGAAGTCAAAGTACTCCAAGGGAACATGGGAAAATCAAACCATATATCTTACTCAAATATAGGGTCTCGTATAAAATAATAATGAGGACAAGGTGAGACTATTTTGTGCTGTTGCCCCCTCCCCCCATCCCAGGTCCTCCTCAGAGATGATCACTCTTGCCACTCGATACATGTCCTTCTAGAACATCTAAAATAATTACTGTTGTTGTTGTTTTTATTGGGGGCACCTGGCTGGCTGCCTTGGTAGAGCGTGCAAGTCTGGATCTCAGGGTCATGAGTTCAAGCCCCACTTTGGGCATAGAGCTTACTTTGGAAAAAACGTTTTTTATTGAGGTGAATTTACATACAACAAAGCAGCCACATCGTAAGTGGGCAGCTCCATGAGTTTTCACACATACATGAAATCATGCACCACCACCTAACATAGGGGACGTTTCTAGAACCCCAACAGGCTCCCTTAAACACTCCCCCACCCCAAAGGTAACTATTATTCTGACCTCTATCATACATTAGTTTAGCCTGCCTCTGTTCTTTGTACGAATTACTCAACACATGTTCTTCTCTCTGGCTCCTCTGACTCAATATGTCTGTGGGATTCATATGTTTGTTGCGTATGGTCGGAGCTTGTGTTGCCCGGTTGTGAATCCCATATAGCGTGCTGTGTGTGGATATACCACAAGCTGTTTGTCCGTTCTCCTCTTGGTGGGCATTTGGATTGCTTCCATACTGAGGCTAAGTTAAGGAAGAAGCTGCCGTGGACATTTTTATACGTGGCTGTTGGTGGACCTGGTCTCTCATTTTTCTTGGGTCTCTACTTGGGTGTGGCATCCTGGGTCAAATGTGCGTACCTGGCTCTGGCAGGATGTCAAAGACATTGACGAGGTAGCCGCATTGACGGACACTCCTCTAGGGGGTTGTTCCTCGTCCTCACCAACAATAGGTGTCTGTCGATCTTTTTACTTGAGCCTTTGGGTGAATGTGGAGTGGAATCTTTCATGGTTTTTTTTTATTTATTTATTTGACAGACAGAGATCACAGGTAGACAGAGAGGCAGGCAGAGAGAGAGAGGGAAGCAGGCTCCCTGCTGAGCAGAGAGCCCGATGCGGGCCTCGATCCCAGGACCCTGAGATCATGACCTGAGCCTAAGGCAGCGGCTTAACCCACTGAGCCACCCAGGCACCCATCTTTCATGGTTTTAATTGGTGCTTGCATTTTCTGGATAAAGAACGATGTTGAGCATTTGTGGAACCACGTGAATGACCTCACGTGGTTCCAATCATTTGTGACCCAATCTTTTGCTCATTTTAAAAATGAGTGACCCAGGGACTCCTGGGTGGTTCAGTTGGTTAAGCAACTGCCTTTGACTCAGGTCATGATCCCAGTGTCCTGGGATCAAGTCCCACATCGGGCTCCTAGCTTGGCAGGAAGCCTGCTTCTCCCTCTGCCTCTGCCTGCCGCTCTGTCTGCCTGTGCTCGCCCGCGCTGTCTCTCTCTCTCTCTCTCTCTGACAAATAAATAAAATCTTAAGAAAAAAAAAAAGGGGCGCCTGGGTGGCTCAGTGGGTTGAGCCGCTGCCTTCGGCTCAGGTCATGATCCCAGGTCCTGGGTTCGAGCCCCACATTGGGCTTTCTGCTCAGCGGGGAGCCTGCTTCCTCCTCTCTCTCTGCCTGCCTCTCTGCTTACTTGTGATTTCTCTCTGTCAAATAAATAAATAAAATCTTTTAAAAAAAATGAGTGACCCAATCTTTTGCTCATTTTAAAAACAGATTTTCAGGGCGCCTGGGTGGCTCAGTCAGCTAATGTCTTCGTTCTGCTTGGGTCATGATCTCAGGGTCCTGGGATCGAGCCCCGCATTGGGCTCCCTGCTCAGCAGAGAGTCTGCTTCTCCCTCTCCCACTGTCCCTCTCCACCCTGCTCATGCTCTTTCTCTCTCTCTCTCTCTCTCAAATAAATAAATTAAATCTTTAAATAAATAAAAAAATAAATAAAAATAGATTTTCTTCCTTTTGGTATACAGGTATTCTTTATAAGAGTGTATATATATGTGATTAGACATATGTTCATAGGTATATATATAATTATACAATATATTTTTATGTCTGGCTTTTTTTCCTTTTTTTTTTTTTTTTAAGATTTTATTTATTTATTTATTTGACAGAGAGAAACACAGCGAAAGAGGGAACACCAGCAGGGGAAGTGGGAGAGGGAGAAGCAGGCTTCCTGCAGGGCAGGGAGCCCAATGTGGGGCTCAATCCCAGGACCCTGGGATGATGACCTGAGCCGAAGGCAGGTCAGGCCATGTCTGGCTTCTTTTGATGAACACAACTTACTAATTTTAATAAAGTCCAATTTGCCAGTATATATTTTTTTAAAAGATTGGTACCTTTTGTTTTCTGTTTAAAACATCTTTACTGGTGGGACGCCTGGGTGGCTCAGTTGGTTAAGCGGCTGCCTTCGGCTCAGGTCATGATCCCAGTGTCCTGGGATCGAGTCCCACATTGGGCTCCTTGCTCAGCGGGGAGCCTGCTTCTCCCTCTGCCTCTGCCTGCCTCTCTGTCTGCCTGTGCTCACTCTTTCTGACAAATAAATAAATAACATCTTTAAAAAAAAAAAAAAAAACATCTTTACAGGGGAACCTGGGTGGCTCAGTGGGTTAAAGCCTCTGCCTTCGGCTCAGGTCATGATCCCAGGGTCCTGGGATCTTGGGCTCTCTGCTCAGAGGGGAGCCTGCTTCCTCCTCTCTCTCTGCCTGCTTCTCTGTCTGTCTGCCTGCTTCTCTGCCCACTTGTGATCTCTGTCTGTCAAATAAATAAATAAAATCTTTTTTAAAAAAAAAAATATATATATATATCTTTACTTACCCCAGTAAAGCCTTTTGATGTGCCTTTAACTGATAGGTGGGTGATGCTTTATCTTACAGTTTTCATCATTGCTGTCAAAATATTGTCATGTGGTGGAAAAGCCTAGACAACTGGAATATTATTGTTTCCAAGTCACACATTTTTAAGGATCATGCTTAGTAGTACAGAGAGCCTGTCTTTTGCTGGTCCCATCTCTCAGAAGCCCAGTGCCATCAGAGCTGACTTGGTGCCAAAGGACCATTCTTCATCTAGTTTCCCTTTTTTTCCAGGTTTAGAGCATAGAGTGTAGACAAATGGGCAACAGATTGCTTTGTCTTAGAGCCCATATTTCAAGCTTTATGTAGTTTGGAGATTACTTTGGGAGGCTCAGAATTTTAAGTAACTATCCATACAGTTGTTGTTTTTTTTAAGTTTTGTTTTGTTTTGGTTTTGGTTTTTTGTTGTTGTTGATTTTGGACAGACATATCCCAAGCAGGCAGAGAGGCAGACAGAGAGAGGGAAGCAGGCTCCCCACCAAGCAGGGAGCCCAATATGGGGCTCGATCCAGGACTCTGGGATCATGACCTGAGCTGAAGGCAGAGGCTCTAACCCACCGAGCCACCCAGGCGCCCCTGGTTTATAACAATGTTTCTACTAATTCTTCTCTTGCACTTTGCTTCTCCTTGGTACAGCTTTTTACCCAACCAAGTTCTGAAGTTGTCTATTTCTGTTTTCACATGGAGTTATCCTATACCTATTTTTGCTTTTTTTAATTTTAGGGAATTCTACTGGAATCATGACTTCATGGTCTCAGTCTCATTTTCAAGAAATATTTAACAGGTTGAAGGATTCCTAAATTGCAAAGTGTTCTCATTTACTGTTCATCCCCTGGCCAATTATCCGCTGACCGTGTGCTGGCCAGTTGTGGGGATGGAACCAACACCAGCACGTAATCACACATTCCTTGACTTTAAGGAGCTTGCCTTTCTTTTTCTTCCTGGTGCTCAGCTCTTCTTTTTGCGAATTTTCCCATGTGCCCCTCTTCAGTGGCATTTTGGTGACAAAGCCTTTATAGTCGGGTTTTATCTGTCACTCTGCTTTGGAAAAATAACAACCCAGACAGACTTCAGTGAGGAGCAGTTCCTAATCTCTGCATTCTGATAGACCCACAGTTGGTTAGTGTGGTGTTGGTATGAAAAAGGAAAAGGTTATCAAAATGAATGGAATGTGAACTAATATTTCCGAACAGAGAGAACAGTGTTTTCTAAATGCATGCCTTACACGGAGTTCATCCATGTCAGGCAATGAATAATTCCCTTTCTCTAATTCGCCCTTGCCTCGTGACTGTTGGCTCTTACATAATTTCTAAATGCAAAATAGGATATTGTTTAACAAAAACTGCAGTTAGTGGTTACAAGTAGCTACAGTAATCGTTAGTGAGTTCAAGTTATGTTTTTAAACTCTGGTTGTCAGTTTCTCCTTCTCATAGGTCCAGCTTCATTAATCTTGTATGAATCTTCTCCTGCCAGCATCTAAATTTTATAGGCAGTTGCTTGCCATGAAACAGTTAACATGACTTCTGTATTCAAATTCATTCCAATTCTGAATATTGACTAACCAGAGGAATTCTCTGTACAATGGGAGAGGCTTCCTTACTGGGCTTACTCATGAGTGTTGTTATATAACCTGATTTGAGGGAATGTTTTAAAAGTTAAATTAAATTCAAATCCTGACCATCAGCACTCGGAAGAGCGGACCAGTTTCTTAGGGAGTTTGCATTTCCATTTCTGTGTAATATTATGGCTTTTAAATGACATGGCCGTAAGCGTTCTTAGTCTTTAAATTCTACAGAGATGTCCCTATAACATGGTAGATTAGGAACTTCTGAGCCACTTATGAATGAAGGTAGAATTGTAAGGAGTTGGGATAAAACTTCACGTTTCTAATTATAATAAACATACACATGGGCTCTTTTTTATATCCTAGGTTACATAATAGAATATTTTAAAGAGAAAAACAAAATAATAATCCATGCTAATTTTACATAAGAATAAAGGCATTTACTTCGAGTGATGATCAGTTTGATAATTCTTATTAAAACAAACAAAAGGTAGCAGCTGGAGAAGGTTTCTTGAGCTGGAAGCTGTGTTGAGGGCTCTCGTAAGCCCCGACAGGGCAGGCTTACTTGTGTTCTAACTGAAACCGGATGAAGACCAGAGTGTTAAATTTTTTTACCATTTGGGGAAACAGTCTCTTGCAAGATGACTACTTTAGTCATTGTACGTATAAGGAATTGTACTATTAAATTTTTTCACTGCCCTTGTTGTAACTATGAGGTTTGACATCTTTATTGAACATGGTGATAACTTGAGTGTTTTCCCAAATTTGTTTCATATCAGACATCTCACTGGTTATCTGAAGGAATGGTTCACTGTAACAATTTAGAAAACAACAAAAAAATTATTTTGAAAGAGGAAGTGGTTGGTCTGAACGCAGGAAATACATTTTGCAACTGCAGCTTGATCTTTTGGTTTAAGATGCTTTTTTACTTACGAGAGAAAAATGTACAATTTCAAGGCAGCTCTCAAAGATGGGTATTGTTGCTATAAGTGGATCAGTGTTCAGATCAAAGATTCTAGAGAAAACACCTTTGTTACTCTCTTGTTCATGTCTCTATCTGTGAGTTTACATTCTGTGTGTATTTTCTCCCAGGATGCCTGTATTAAATGAACAGCCTGAACGGTTTTGGTTGTTTCCATTCGTAATATTTGTCCCGGGTGGTGATGGATATGTTTTCCTCTTGATGCTTCTCATGGGAAATGGAATTTAATGGAAATTTTCTCCAATTATTAGATGCGGAGTAATGTAATTATATTTAGAAATGGTACATAACTTTGTGTCATAAGTGAATATTAGTAGGATGAGTTTTGTGTGTTTTTTGTTTTAAAGGCTGTGGCATTCCATGTTAGTTTTACCATTAAAAATGAATTTGTGGGGGCACCTGTCTAGCTAAGTTGGTAGAATGTACAACCCCAGATCTCCAGGCCATGAGACCGAGCCTCACGTTCGGTGTAGAGATTACTAAAAATAAATAAATAAACTTGGAAAAAAATGAATCTGTGATAGGAATGTTGAAACATGCAATTATTTACTACAGTTAAATGTTCCACACAAAAAGTATTCACGTTTCATTCAGCTCCAAGTTTTAGTTCGTTGGCTACTATCTCTGTATTGTAAACTGTAATTCTCACTTACATGTTTCTGAAGTAAGTGGTTTTTTTTAAAGATTTTTTTTTTTTATTTGACGTAGAGAGAGATCACAAGTAGGCAGAGAGGCAGGCAGAGAGAGAGGAAGGGAAGCAGGCTCCCCGCTGAGCAGACAGCCCGATGTGGGGCTCGATCCCAGGACTCCGGGATCATGACCTGAGCTGAAGGCAGAGGCTTTAACCCACTGAGCCACCCAGGCGCCCCTGAAGTAAGTGGTTTTTAAGCTTAAAAAAAAAAGTATGGAGTTTGGTTCATAAACATCCAAAAAGAAACAAGGCGGTCAAATGTCATAATCTCAAGTGTGTCAGGAATACTGGGGTAGAGGTACTACCAAAAGTGAATTTATATAGAGTTGAAATACTTCAGAAAGCCTCTTCATTGAAATATTTCTAGTATGCGTTATTTCATTTACATTAAAATGTTGACAAGGGAATCTGCCGTAGCCTTGTTTTAGTGTTCCGGAAAGCATCACCATTGACGAACTCCAAGTTAATCTGTAACGTAGCAATAGAACCCAGTAAGACAACAGGTCATTCTCCTATGACCTGATGATTAAGATGACTTATAAAAATGATATGTGGGCGCCTGGGTGGCTCAGTGGGTTAAGCCTCTGCCTTCGGCTCAGGTCATATCTCAGGGTCCTGGGTTCGAGCCCTGCATCTGGCTCTCTGCTCAGCGGGGAGCCTGCTTCCCCCACCCTCTCTAACTGCCTGTCTGCCTACTTGTGATCTCTCACTCTTTCTCTCTGTCAAATAAATAAATAAAAATCTTCCAAAAAATAAAAATGATATGAATATAAATATTCATATTATATATGAGCATATGAATATGCATATAAAATAAAAAGGAATTAAATACATAAAAATGATACTCACTTATTGATGTGTGTGTAGCGTGAGACACTTCGCACTCGCTGTTCTAAAGGCTTTCCTATGGCAACTTAATAAAATATTTTTTATTTTATTTTACTTTTTTATTTTATTCTATTTTATTTTGAGGGGCAGGTGCATAGAGGCAGAGGGAGAGGTAGAGAGAGAATCCCACGCAGGCTCCATGTTCCGTGCAGAGCCCAACTGAGGGCTCGATCTCACAACCCTGAGATCACGACCAGAGCCAAAATCAAGGGTTGGTGGCTTAACTGAATGAGTCACCCAGGTGCCCCATCATTTAATAAGACATTTTTCATTTGCAGTCGTAGTGAGCGGCATGCTTGGCCAAGAGCTTGTTCTTAATCTTGCTACGGGGTAGAAGTGGGTTTGGGTCTTATTTTCGCCGCTCACTAAAGGTCTGGCACGAGGCAGTTTGCTTTATTGCTGAGCATGTTTCCTAGTCTATGAAATAAGGGTAAGATTGTGCACCTCAGGGGCTTGTCTGGGGGTTTCAGTGGTATGTGATCTACAAAAGGGGAGGCCTGTTTTTGGACCACAGTCAGTTGGTCAACACTGTTGTCATCATCTGTATTTTGCCTGTTTGTGTCCTTCTCTTTTGATTACTTCTGGCTCCTTCCTCCTGCGTTCTCTCTTCTTCGACCTACTACAGATTAGTCAAGTATATTTTTCACGTTCTAGGCATGTGGGCATTCCACAAGAATATTTACTGAACAAATAATGCATAGCATCGATAGGATTATAATAGGTACCCATCACAAGGGCCTCGGTTAGCCAACAATGATGAAATGGACAGACAAGGAAAACTTGAGTCCGTTGGAGAATAAGACAGGGTATCCTATGTCATGTGCCCAGCTGCGTCATGAAGATAATTAGAACAACAGCAGTTTTAAAAAAATTGGTTTATGAGCTACATCGTATGTAAGGTCACCCAGCCCTCTGAGCGGCAAATACCAGGAGTTCAAAGCCGCTCGTGGATTCCGCATCTGTAGAAGCTCTGTGCAGATTACAGGTTGTTGAGAAAGGCGTGACGATGGAATTGGGGCTGGAGGATGAACATTGTGTGGTAGAAATGGAAAAGATGGAGCAGACAGAGATCAACTGAGTGGAAAGAAGCCCACACAGGGCTCTGAGGGGAAGTGCTGCCCATGTTGACCTGCCTGGTGGGACAGGGGGCTGAGCAGGATCTCCCGGGGCGATGAAATGAGAACAGATTATGACAGATATTAAAAGAAAAGCCAAATGGAAGAACGGAGGTGACCCTGATGAAATGCTGTTGAACCTCCTTCTCCAAAAACTCACACTAGAAAGATGCTTTATATTTTCTAAAAGGCCTTTGATCCCCTCTAGAATTCTTTTGTCCCTTTCTAGATAAAAAGAGTAAGGCTATAAGCTGTGGAATTATCATTGGCCCGTAAGTGGCCCTGCTGGATATGGTACAGCCGAGAGCGATGCACACTTCTATACCTCGGATTCATTTCTTGCCAGGGGGCCGTATGGCTTTGCTACGGGGTCATGTTAAGTGAGCTCTTCACTGTTAACTGCTGTTCTTGCTTGTGGAATTACGTGGGTGATCGTGAGTTGGGGTAGAATGATGAATAGCAATTGACAGGAGGCTCCGTATCAGGGAGCCAGGGAGGAGAAGCGGGGATGGTACCGGACTAGGACGCCCAGGCACCATCTGTCTACCATCCGTCCTCACAGCCTAAACATATAAGGCAGACCTAGTGCTGCTACTTCTTACATATGATCCCTTTCTGAGTTACATTCCCTCCTTCCTGGATGATAGGTTGTTTTACTTTTTCTTTTTCCATGAGGGTTTGTGAGCAGTAAGTTCATTATGTGAAATATCTTTATTTTGTCTTCCCTCCAGTGTGATAGTTTAGCTAGGTGTAGAATTCTCTGCTTCCAGTTATTTTCTCTCAGCATATTTTGAAACATTATCCCACTGTCTTTTATCACTGGCCGTTCCTCTTGGGAAGCTGGCAGTCTGCTTAATTGCAATCCTCTGTAGACACTTGACTTTCTTCCCCTAGTTGTTAAGACCTTACCTTTGCCTTCGGTGTTTTGTAGCATCACTATGATGGTTGAAAGTACATAATTTTTTATTTCTCGTTTTTCTCCTTGGGGCTTCAAATGGGAGTGTTTTTTTTTTTTTTCCTTTTGTAAATGTAGGAACACCTTCCAGGTGTTAATTCTTCAAAAGTTGCCCGTGTTTCATTCTTCCCCGTTGTTGGTCCTGGGACTCCCAGTAGCCGTGTATGAAACTTCTTGTTCTGTTTCTTCCATGGGCTTCCTAGCTTCATTGTCATTCCTTCCTTTCTTTATCTCTGTATCTTACATTTTGTGTAAATCTCTTAGCTATTGCATGAATTCTTCTCAGTTATCTGTTATTTAACTCATCTATTACATTTTAAAATTTCAGTGACTGTATTTTTTTATTTCCTAGCATTCCATTTGGTTCTTTCTCAGATATCCTTCATCTTTACAATGTTATTATTTTCTTGCGAGCTCTATTGCTTCTTTTATTTCTTTAATTGTTTTAAATATTCTTGCCCCCCATAAATAAATAAATAAATAAAGGGTGGGGCACCTGCGTGGCTCAGTTGGTTAAGTGTCTGCCTTTGGCTCAGGTCACAATCCCCGGATGCTGGGATGGAGCCCCATGTTGGCCTCCCTACTCAGTGGGGAGTCTGCTTCTTCCTCTCCCTTTCCCTCTGCCCCTCACCTTGTGCTTTCTCTCTCTTTCTCTTCCTCTCTCTCTTTCTTAAATAAAGTATTTAAATATTTTTGTTTTCTGTTTTCTTCCAAATTGTGCTTTTAGCCCAAGTTCTTATGGTGATAATTTTTCTCTCTATTGGATTGCCTCTCATGGTGGTTTATTTCCTTATGCATCTATGATTACTATTGTCTTTTTCATATGAGCATTGTCTTCAATAGGGATGGTTTGTTTGTTTGTTTCCTCTGAGAATCTCATAAAAGCAGGATTATATGAAACCCAACAAGGTCTTATATTGGGTTCTTCCAGACAACCTGGGACTAATTTTTATATTAATTACTTGGGTTGAGAATTCTTGAGCCATCTATATAATACTTGCAAGTTTAAGATTTTGTTTCACCGAGGGCACACTTCCTCTACTCCGTCCCACAGCCTGAGACCTTAATAAGCTTCCTTGCTGACTTCTCTGGTCACTAAGAAGTTTTGTTAGGTGTCACCCAGCTTAAGAAAAACAGAGACACATGAACACTGAGATTAAAATAAAGGGCCTGTGGTCTTACGTCTTGAGCTCCTTGATGATACATGCTGAATAACAAGGAAGATTTTTAGTATTAAACCTTACTGATGGGGCGCCTGGGTGGCTCAGTGGTTTAAGCCTCTGCCTTCGGCTCAGGTCATGATCCCAGGGTCCTGGGATCGAGCCCCGCATCGGGCTCTCTGCTCAGTGGGGAGCCTGCTTCTTCCTCTCTCTCTGCCTGCCTCTCTGCCTAGTTGTGATCTCTCTCTGTCAAATAAATAAATAAAATCTTAAAAACAAAACAAAACACCTTACTGATTAAACATCTGTTGTGACTTGGGTGCTAAAGGTGGTTTAGCTGCTAACCTACCACCAAACACATCAGGTTTCTTCAGAACAGGAAGCTTGTATTTCTTTTCTCTCCCTGGGGAATATAACAGGACTATTTTTTCCCTCTTCTGAGGGATGGATCTTTTCCAGAACTGCATTCAGTATTTTTGTTCCTCAACGTAGCACCACAGCCATAAGAGATCCTGTGATCCTTTGGGCATTAACTTTCTAGAATCTAGGCTGTCATTTTCAGCCATATGTATCTGAAACCTCATGAGTGTCATGTTCTGGAGTGCAGTTATTAAGGGGGGAGGGAGAAGAGAAAGAGATCATTAATTTCTACCCTACCACAACTGAGAGCTCAAGTCTCTTGCCAATGACAGTGCACTAGAAACCAGGGAAAAGAAGGGAGACAAGTCTTAGAGACCATGATTTATATTTTACCAAGATCCCTGAGCTCATACCGCATTTTTGACCAGCCTACCTTGGGGCTTTGCCAACCTCAAGACGAACAATATCAACATTGGCTTCTCTTTTAGCAGAAATGGTCCACTTACCTTGAGTAAATAGATATTTCAATTTCTACTTTCCAAATGAGGCAACCAGGGTATAGGGAAACAGAAGGCCTTTTCTTAAAACTGTTTAGCAAGTGAATGGCCCATGTGGGATTGAGATGCTGGTCTCATTTGCTATCTTCCCATGTTCACTCCTTCTGTTTCAGTGGCTGTGTACCAAAGTAACCTACAATACTGGGGCTAGAAGTTGTAAGACTGTTAAGAAAAAAAAAAAAATCAGGAAATTGCTGAAATATTTCAAGCATATTTCTTTGGTTAACTTATTTTGAAGTTTTTCTCTGTTTTGTATTTTAGCTGCCTTTATAATTTATCAAAGACAGACTCATTGTTTTGGCAAGTCCCAGGCCTGGAAGGCTCCAACAAAAACTCCCAGCACTCTGTCTGAATAGGAATTTTTAAATGCATTCTTAGTCTTGAATTTGAAAATGTATTCTAAATTCAACAGTTTACTGGGAAATTTAAACAATGCTATTTATCATACAACAACATTGCTTCAGACAGAGAACTTTTTCATCTCTTCCTTTGTTAGTATCCCTCCTACTACATTATCTTTTGAGAGCTTTTTTTTCTTTTTCTTTCCTTTTTTGAATCTCAAAGGCGAGCCATATCTCTTCAGTTTCTAAGTTCCTGGAATTCAGTATTAGAATTCGTTTCTTTACCTAATCTTTCCGGCAAAATAGAATTCCTTAATCACTCTTTGAAGCAGTGATCACTATTAATATTTTATTTTTATAATAATCAAATTATGCTATGAATACTGTTTTGGAAACTTAAAAAAAATTTTTAAACCACATACAGCTTTCACTTTCTCTTATCATTAAATACTCTTCTACAATTTTTTGTAATAATCTACGTCTTAGGCCATCAAGGGTATGAGATATATTTAACCAATGACATTACTGGTCATTTGTTTCAAATTATTGTCTATTATAAATAATACTGTGCTGGATATCTTTCATGAACATTTAAAATTTATTTCATTAGTGGGGTGCCTGGCCGGCTCAGTCGGTGGGACATAGAACTCCTGATCTTGGAGTTTGTGAGTTCGAGCCCCATGTTGGGTGTGGAGAGGACTTGAAAAGGAAATAAATACAAAAATGAATGAACGAGTAAAATGGTTTCATGAGGATGAATTTCCAGAAGTAGAATTGCTGAGTTAAGGACTAGGAAAGATAAGCTTTACAGACAAATCGAAAGAGAAATCCAGTAAACCAAATAGAGTTTTCAGAGTTGCTGGGTTTTGCTTTTTTTTTTTTTTAATTTGTTTGTTTTTTATTTTTTAATATTTTATTTATTTAGTTGACAGAGAGAGATACAGCGAGAGAGGGAACACAAGCAGGGGGAGTGGGAGAGGGAGAAGCAGGCTCCCCGCTGAGCAGGGAGCCCGATGCGGGACCGCCAGTTGCTGCTTTTATGGATCTCAAAACTACCCAGAAAATAGGTCACAGTATTCAGCGGTCCCTTCCTCCCTCACACCCTGCCAAAGCCTGTGTGCTTCTCATTAACCCGGCCGTGGCTAAAGGAAGGGTGCGCTGGTGGTTGGAGCTCCTTGCTACTCTGAGAATCCCCAAGTTTGCCAGCTGTCCCCCAAGTTTGCCAGCTGTCCATGGGGCATCGTTGTAATGTGCCGGTGTCATTCAGTGGCATCACTACAGCCGTCCTTCTGGAACCTTCCATTGACTTTCCCCAGCTTGCCATATCTGCTCTCAGGGTTGTCACAGATCACAAATTAAGGACTCCAGGTTGTCATGTTCCCAGGGATTGTCAGACTGTGGAATGAAATGGGCAGGCACTTCGACTTTCTACACCCCACGGTTCTGTAAATTGGAATTATTTACAGCAAGCAAATTTTTGTAATCGGGTGAAGAAAAGAACTAATGGTGGAGGGAGGCTGGATAACCCAGGTTATTAAATTGTATTAGTTTAATTGTATCCACCGTATATATTTTTTAAGACTTTACTTTTTTAGGTCATCTCTACAGCACCCAACGTGGGGCTCGAACTCAAACCCCGAGATCCAGAGTCACATGCTTTACTGACTAAACCCGCCAGCCTCCCCAGTTTTATCCGTAATGTTAAGTCAGTGGCTTAGTTGGAAGAGGGGTGAATTTGGAGCCAAGAGCCCCACGTGATCCTACTTCCACCTCCAGCCCTGGCTGTGTACCCTTCTGGATCCCAGTGATGGCGGCCAAGACCCGGAACTGCCCCGCGTCTCCAGCTACTGGATAATAATGATGGATAGCTTGGCAGTGGTGCAGAAATCATGAATTCCCAGTAAAATCTCAATTTAGCCCCCTTTTCCATGCAGCCTAAAATACACTTGGTTTCTCTTTATTATAATGATGAAATAAAACATTGAAAGTACCGCTGCTCAGGAAAACCTTTACTGCTGTTGGAGATACCAGTGGTAACTGTAAATTATTTCACACTGCTGTCCCCAGATTTTGGGGAGTAAAGGATGGGCCTTGTAAATGTGTTCTATAACGTGCTTTTAACAAAGGAAAAGAGTGGCTTTCCAAAACCTCTGAACGCCACTGCAGGAAATGGTTTATCACTCAAGGAACAGCAGTGTATATAAAAACGTGGGAGGTCTGCAGCCATGTTCAAAAAATTAATAAACCTTATTATTTATTTACAGTAAATATATAAATGGAATCAGGGCATATTTGACCATTTCTGTGAAAAGGTCAAAAGCCATGAGCAGCCCTGAGAAGAGACGGGAGTGTGATTTCTTCAGCCAATCGACCATGTGCCCCACTGGAGAGCGAACACGTTTCTTAGGACGCCTGTGCTCTCTGCTCATGACGGCTGAGACAGGCAGCAGCGAGCGTTGCTTCCTCCCATCATATCTGCAACATTAAGGGAGAAAATAACACTGAACTGAACAGGAAGTCGCTGCACAGTTTGGCCAGGGCTAATAGCCTAAATTTAACTAACTAAATGGATTACAGTATTTTTATCTTTAAACCCATTAGGATTTAGAAGCATAGAGCTGCAAGAGTTTCTAAATTATTATTTTCTTTATTTAGAAACTGCAACTCTGACCTTTTGGGTCATCCAGCTTTCTTCCCGCAGGACTTGGAGGGGGGAGGGTGTGAAAAGTCAGTGAAGTCATGCCCAAGCGATAACATACGTGGGCCTGTTTGGACTGATCTGGGGGAGATTCCCAAGGGTCTGTCAAAGAAATTCTAAAGTTTAAATTCAGGCTTTCTGATTGACGGTGAAAGTGGTCTAGATCTCATTCAAAGATGGCTGTGATTTACAGCCTTAGGCGATTGTGGTCATTCTGTACTTTTTTAGAATATTTTCTCTTAATTCTATGACTGACTCATTAAAAAAAAAAAAAAATCCTCTGAACTTCCCTCTGCCCTACAGTCTTGTTGCTCTAAGATGCAGCGTCCTGTATTCTTAGAATGAGAGCTTTAATTTAATTGCAAGATACAGCTTATGGTGTGGCCTGGGAAGGAAGTACCTCTTGAAGATAATAGTCACTATTTTTAGACTGACTTAAACAGAGAGAGAAAGAGTGATGTTTACAATCTTCCTTTAGCCTTAGACTAGGAGATGCACTCTCTCAAAGTATCTCGTTACTTACTGGTTACTCCAGAGAGGTTTTTGAAAGCCCTTTTAAAGATATTTTTAAAAATGTATTTGTAATGAGTAACTGACTCAGCCCTAGGTTTAGAGAAAGACTCCTTCTCGGTTCCATTGCAAAATAAATATAACAGCTTCACTAAACAAAAATAGATTTTCCATAGTAAAACTCGCTCAGAACAATGGCACATTCCTGGGCCTGGGATTCAAAAGTGGGTATTAATTCAAAGCAGCTGGACGCTGGGATTGAGAACAAGACTGTCCTGTCTTCGTGCCTCAGCCCTGCAGAATTTGATGTGTGATAATATTTTACTGCTTTTAAGTGTGAGAGGGGGTGGGGGGGAGAGAGAGACTCTAGGAAAATTCCAACAGAGACTATAAGAAATATACATACTTTGCAACCTTATATCCACATTTTTTTTCTTACGATTTTATTTATTTATTTGACAGAGACATCACAAGTAGGCAGAGAGGCAGGTAGAGAGAGACGGGGAGGCAGGCTCCCTGCTGAGCAGAGAGCCCAATGCGGGGCTCCATCCCAGGACCCTGAGATCATGACCTGAGACGAAGGCAGAGGCTTTAACCCACTGAGCCACCCAGGCGCCCGTTTATGTCCACATTTTTGCATTGAAGAAAAACTCACAGAGAGATCATGCTTCTTTAACATAAAAGGTAGACCTGTTCCCAATGATTGTCTGATTTGTTTTCTTCTACTCGACTAGCGTTCCAGGGCTGGAGTTTTACACGTTTTTCCCAATTTCGGCTTCTTCCACAGTTCCCATCTAGGGGTTCCCTGGTTATGTCTCGGAATCACTGCAGATAAAGCTTGTAAAGGGCATCGCAAAACTGTTACGAGTTAATGTGCTTACGAAAGCAGTTATATAACCCAAGTGAACACATTATTATTAGAGATTTAGGGGAACTGAGAGGAGAGGATCACGGCCACTTCCAACCAGATGGTGGTGGGGTACCTCCAGCAGGGCGCCCGCCGGTTCTCATGAGTAGAACATTCCATGGTTAGTGTGAGGGTTTATCGCCTTGTGTCAGCTCGTGGGGTGTGTGTGTGTGTGTGTGTGTGTGCGCAGGGCTGTACGTGCAAACCTACGCATGCATAATGGTGACATTCTGCTCTCTGTTTCAGACCTTATGCTATTTTAAAAATTCACCAACTTAGAATAATTTCCCCCAAAATAAATAAGGGGACTCTTGTCTTATTACTTGTTACTTTTATTTACCGAGGGAATGAGGAAACAACCCACCCTCCCCTTGAATTTTGGTAAGACTATTTCTGAGGAAGTTTTGTAAAGGAAATAGAGAATTTTTTAGAAATCTGAGGTCTACCTCAGAGTTTCCTTGTTTTGTTTTTTTTCCATATTCATAACAAAGTGATACATGATAAACTCTTAAGTAATTGAAAGGGTTAAAAGGCTTTTTGTGTTGGAAGCATTAGGGGAACAGATGGTATGCACGCAGGTGGGGAAGCTATGATTTAAACAGAGGAGAGCTAGTGTAGACTGGAAGGGCATGGATTTTTGAGGGGAGCTGGGGACTTAACATTTTGGGGACCAGATTATTATAGTTACTAGTGGACACCGTAGAAGCAGAAGCCAGAGTGTACGGCCGTGGGAGGGAGTTAAAAGGCTGCCAACAGGGGCGCCTGGGTGGCTCAGTGGGTTAAAGCCTCTGCCTTTGGCTCAGGTCATGATCCCAGGGTTCTGGGATCAAGCCCCGCATCGGGCTCTCTGCTCCGCGGAGAGCCTGCTTCTTCCTCTCTCTGCCTGCCTCTCTGCCTCCTTGTGATCAATCTCTCTGTCAAATAAATAAATAAAATCTTTTAAAAAAAATAAAAGGCTGCCAACAAAGAGGACGGATATGGCCATTGAACTAACCAAGGGGAGATGAGAAGGGGGTAAAAGTGGTTTTGAGATCCCAAAAGGCCTTGAGAACTTCAAAGAACTTCAGATAATAAGGAAATCAGTTTGGAAATATTTATATGGTTAACCTCTGAGAAGTGTTCGAGAAGAGAATGAAGGAGGCAGCAGTGAATGACCACGCTGGGCTTTCACCATCATGCAGATGAGTGAAAAGTGTCAAGGAAGTGAAAATCAGATGAACCCTCCAAGTCACAGAGGCAGGAAACCATAAAGAACACCGAGATGTGCAAAATCTGGTCGTGGACGCTACCGATGATCAGACAGCAAGTGGGCCATCGGCTTTTCCTTTTGAGCATGTCGGTGTTCTTTTTTGTCCTTTTAAAATATGAGTGGGTTTGGGGCGCCTGGGTGGCTCAGTGGGTTAAAGCCTCTGCCTTCGGCGCAGGTCATGATCCCTGAGTCCTGGGATGGAGCCCCTCGTTGGGCTCTCTGCTCAGCCGGGAGCCTGCTTCCCTTCCCCTCTCTCTGCCTGCCTCTCTGCCTACTTGTAATCTCTGTCAAATATAAATAAAAATCTTTGAAAAAATAAAAATAAAATATGAGTGGGTTTAGTAAAACGAAACAAAAAAGAAAGAAACAAAAAGTTCCTGTAGTTACGCTGGAACAAGGCCCTTTTCCTGTTGTGTTTTTGGCTCCGTGGGGTAGTTGGCCAAGTCACCTGCAGGCCAAGCCACTTCTGCATCTGGCAGGGGCTAGTTTTTGCCCTGCGTGAACCTCAGAGTCTGTTAGAGATTCAGGAGGTCATATTTTTTAAAACATATCCAAAGTGCTAGATGCATCCACAGTGGGCTCACCAGCGTAACCATCAGTGGTATTTGTAGATGACGTCAGAGTTCACAGGCTTTCTGTTCAAGCTTTAAAATCAATTCTGCAGGGCACCTGGCTGGCTCAGTGGGTTAAGACCTCTGCCTTTGGCTCAGGTCATGATCCCAGGGTGCTGGGATCGAGTCCCGCATCGGGCTCTCTGCTCAGCAAGGAGCCTGCTTCCTCCTCTCTCTCTCTGCCTGCCTCTTGCCTACTTATGATCTCTGTCTGTCAAACAAATAAATAAATAAATAAAATCTTAAAAAAAAAATCAATTCTGCGGGGGCACCTGGCCAGCTCAGTGGGGTGTGTGACTCTTGATCTCTGGGTCGTGAGTTCAAGCCCCACATTGGGTGTGGAGCCTACTTAACTAAAAAAAAATAAATAAAATCGATTCTGCAGTTTGTCAACAGTTGCCTCCTTTCATGTGGGTGTGTGATTAACCAACATGTGAATTAGAAGAAACAAATGTATGAATTTTATTATTGATTATTTAGGAGAAAATCAGTGCAGGAAAACACAAAATAGCACATACTCATATCCAAGCAAAAACACAAAGACGGTGTCATATTTACTACTTCTTCAAAATGTATACTGAAAGCAGGGCCGCCTGGGTGGCTCAGTGGGTTAAAGCCTCTGCCTTTGGCTCAGGTCGTGATCCAGGGTTCTGGGATCGAGCCCCACATCGGGCTCTCTGCTCGGCGGGGAGCCTGCTTCCTCCTCTCTCTCTGCCTGCCTCTCTGCCTACTTGTGATCTCTGTCAAGTAAATAAAATCTTTTAAAAAAATATATGCTAAAAGTAAAGTCTGCATGCTTCCCTGGCACAGCTGTGGAGTGTGCACCTCTTGATCTCTGGGTTCAAGCCCACACTGAGTGTAGAGATTACTTAAAAAAATAAAAATAGGGACTCCTGGGTGGTTCAGTTGGTTAAGCGTCTGCCGTCAGCTCAGGTCATGATCCCAGGGTCTTGGGATCGAGTCCCACATCGGGTTCCCTGTTCAGTGGGGAGCCCACTTCTCCCTCTGCTTGTGCTCTCTCTCTCTCTCTCTGATAAATAAATAAACAACATCTTAAAAAATAATAATAAAAATAATCTTAAGATAATAAACATTGTGGAGCTTATTAGAAAGGTCTGTTTAGATCAGGGCTCCTGTGCCTTTGTAATTCATGAACCCCATTGAGAATTGGATAAAAAAATTTATAGATTGGGGCCCCTGGGTGGCTCAGTTGGTTAAGCGTCTGCCTTCAGCTCAGGTCATGTTCTCAGGGTCCTAGGATTGAGCCCCGCATCGGGCTTCCTGCTCAGCAGGGAATTGTTTTGCTTTGTTTTGGTTTTTCAAGGTTTTATTTATTTATTTGACAGAGAGAAAGACAGCAAGAGAGGGAATACAAGCAGGGGGAGTGAGACGGGGAGAAGCAGGGAGCAGGGAGCCCAATGCGGGGCTCGATCCCAGGACCCCAGGATCATGACCCAAGCCAAAGGCAGATGCCTAATGACTGAGCCACCCAGGTGTCCCTCAATAGGGAATCTTGCTTTTGCCTCTCACTCTTCCTCTGTGCACTCGCTCTCTTTCTCTCTCAAATAAATGAATAAAATCTTTTTAAAAATTTGTGGATTCCCTCATCCCCTCCTTAAGGAAAAGGAAAACTATATATATATATGTGTGTGTGTGTGTGTGTATACACATATATATATAATATAAAGTATATGTACATAGCATAAAAATATATATGAGCATAGGTTCCCACAAGGCCCACCTAGGTAAGATAAATATGTGAATTGGACCAAGTACAGACAATAAAGAAGAGAGAAACTTGGTCAGACTGGAAAGTGATGCCAAGTGAAGACGACAGACAACGGCAGGGTTTGTGAAAAACTAGGGTACACATCCTTACCTCAACTAAATTCAAATTCCAAACAATTTCTAGAAAATAACACCTGCCCGGTAGAACACATTTGAGGTAAAGTGGACTACAGACCCCTCTGGTTTGCAATTCTAGGCTCTTATCCTATGTAAACATGGGGGTATTCTCATTTTTTGCCCCAAGGCGCGACAGCAAGCTCAAGTACGTCACCAGATGGCGGAGGACAGCAAAGCTGATTACTCATCCATCCTCCAGAAGTTCAACCACGAGCAGCACGAGTATTACCATACTCACATCCCCAACATATTTCAGGTAAGTCATTCAGGCCTCTCAGATCGGCTTTGCCTTTAGAGACACGTAGCTTTGGAATCCTGATGGCTGGGCTTACCTTCTGAGAATTTACAGAATTCTAAATTTCCTCCAAAAGAAGCCACTTTTGAATCATCCAGGGAGTGCCTGGGTGGCTCTGTAGGTTAAGCATTTGACTCTTGATCTCAAGTCTTGATCTCAGGGTCATGAGTTCAGGCTCTGTGTTGGGGTCTGCTCTGGACATGGAGCCTCCTTTAAAAAAAAAAAAAAAAAAAAAAAAAAATATATATATATATATATATAGCATTGACTGGCAATAAGATGAAATATAATATAATTTATATTATAATATATAATATTAATCTCAAGGTCAGTCAGTGACCTTTGCAGTTGTCCTCCATTCGCACCTGCAGCCTTTCTTTGCCAGTCTTAGAAGTACAATTCTGAGATTAGCGCCCTCTTTGCTAAAAGGAGCATTCGGGGGGCGCCTGGATGGCTCAGTGGGTTAAGCCGCTGCCTTCGGCTCAGGTCATGATCCCAGGTCCTGGGTTCAAGCCCCACATCGGGCTTTCTGCTCAGCAGGGAGCCTGCTTCCTCCTCTCTCTCTGCCTGCCTCTCTGCCTACTTGTGATTTCTCTCTGTCAAATAAATAAATAAAATCTTTAAAAAAAAAAAAAAGGAGCATTCGGATTACAAAATGCCAACTTAATTTTAGGAGTCCTAGTAGATTTCATACAGTTACAGGATTTGAACAAATACAGTCCTTGTCTTTGGATTGTTTTTCTTTTGGGCTACTCTAGATTGTCAGAAATGGCATGAGTAGAGTTGGAGACGTGTTCTCCCACTTTGGGAATCTTTCACGACTTGTGTCTGGTTGTGGAAAAAGTAACAAGTATTTGCTTCTTAGTGTCTATACCCACTGCAAACAAGAGCCTCCAGCTCGTAGACGGAAGATACACTAGTTACCTCTCAGCCCATGTTAGGTTGAGACCATTAACCAACACCAGGCTTTTGGTAAAGTAATTACCCCGATCAAAGGTGGGGAGATGTTTAATGTGTCCCCAAGTGGCATCAGTGATAAAAGCACTTGAGCTTGGGGTTCTCACTAAAATTGGAGAGGAACCCTGGAAGGTACACATTTGGACAGCCTGACCGCTCTAACATATGTGTGCAGCCAGTGAAGAGGGAGCCAGTCATCAACTCCAACCCTACCGACTGGCCTATTTCCATCCCAGATGATTTGCTCGAGGTGACAGTACTGCTGCAAACAATTCCCGTGAGTCACAGTGGACCAGACTAATTTCGTGCAAAATCTAATGTTGCAGAAAATACAGGAGATGGAGGAGAGGAGGATAGTAAGGATTGGGGAGTCGATGAAGACGTACGCGGAGGTCGATCGGCAGGTGATCCCAATCATTGGGAAGTGCTTGGATGAAATCGTGAAGGCAGCGGAGTCCATCGATCAGAAGAACGTAAGTATTACAGTTTGGATGTGATTCACAACGAAGGGTTTCTGGTTCCATTGTTTCTTCACTGCTGTCCACAGCGAATCATCTTGAAATGGGTGGTTCCTTCCAGGGCTCACGAGTACTTTGCAGCAGTAGTAACAGCACTTTCGAGTGTTCTTTTGTGCCCTCAGGGTTCTGGATGTAGCTCCCGAATTTCTTTTCCAGAAAACACAGATAAGTCTGAGCCATTGCAGAATGGTCAGTTGGCTGAGTTAACCCCATGCCAGGATCTGGGTGTGTAGGGCACTGTTGACATTTTGCTGGCCGGATAATTCTCTACTGTAGGGGCCTGTCCTGAGTGCTACAGGGTGGTTAGTAATATCCGTGTCCTCTACTGACCAGATGTCGTTAGCACCCTTCCCTGGTTGTAATGGTCAGAAGTGTCTCTGGATGTTACCATATGTCCCCTTCGGGACACTGTCATCTCCGTCTGAAAACAGAACTCAGGGCCAGTGTCATTCATTTGGATTACTTTCCCAGAAACCTATTTCCCTCAACAAAAATATCAGCTAGGACACCAGCATAGGCTTTTACAAACATTTATTAATTTGCAAAACCAAATATCTAAGAAAAAGCAATGTCGTAAGTATTCTTTGTCGTAAGAGCGTCTTAAAATGAGTCTAGGCAAGGGATCAAAGCCATCTTTCCTGTGTGAACATACCTTAGCATATAGATTCTTCATTCCTCTAAGGATGTTCTAGGTGTATTACCATATTTAAGGCCATCTGTGTAAAAAAATAACTATCGACCCAATGTGCAGAAACATTTCCAAACGTGTTAACTAATAAGTGTTTGTAGGAGGAATGGTTCTAGTAGCAGGCATTATTATTATTTTTTTTTAAATTTTAGGATTCCTTGATCTCTATTTTATTAACATCTGTTCACCTGGAGCCTCCTTCTTTGGTGATTTCAGCTAACTTTTTGGGGGAAAATTTCTAGTGCTTATTAATTAATGGTGTTTCCCCCACAAAACTACATTATGCTAAGAAGGAGTTGCAGGTGATCAAACCATCCTTTCCTTATGCTGAACACATGTCTTGGTTGAGACACATGTGACTGGTCATGCCCCCAGGCTGTCCGGTTTTTCATTTTCTTGCCACTGTTACTTCATCGATTTTGGACATCTCTGCATCGTCAGTTTCAGACAAAGTCATTTTTTTCTTTTTTCTAAAGATTTTCATTTATTTATTCGAGAGAGAGAAAGCATGATCAGGGGGAGGGGTAGAGGGAGAGGTAGGCTCCCTTCTGAGCAGGGAACCCAACTTGGGGCTCTGTTCTGGATGGTGGGATCATGAGCTGAGCTGAAGGCAGATGCTTCATTGACTGAACCCCCCAGACAGCCCCTCGGACAGTCTTTCGGTGGCTCCTAAATGCCTGGCTCATGGAGTGAGATCAAGAAATAGTCTTGGTGAGGCTTTCTCTCATAGCCCTATTTAAAATGTCAGCAGTCACCTATGAGTGTGGGAAGGGGTCTTTTAAAGGGAAATAATAATAGTGAGATGTACAAGGTCAGCCTTCACCTCTACTGAATCTTGACTTTTTTCCTTAACCTCGTTGACTTTTGGCATTGATGAAAATCTGAAACAAGCCTGATTTTAACTTCTTATATTAGAAGCTTAGAAATGTCTTCTTCCTTGAAACTTCATAATTTTACAAGATCATGTCTGAATGATGGTTTCCCTTAATCAGTTTTATCTGGGAAATTGTGAGCTCCCTAGCTTTATAGGACATTTCTCCCATTATGGGAGACTTGTTTTCCTGTTCTATCACTGATCATTCTTTTTCACCTAGGACCTTAATGGTGCTAAATCCAAGGGTCTCTTCTAGGGTCTTCGTTCAAGTTCTTATTCAAGAACTTAAACTGTTAGCAGCACCGGCCCCCACTCGACCACTCTCCTTCCTGCTGTTCCTTCACTTGAGTCCCAGGAAACCACACTGTGATGACTTTTCCCCTCACTGACTCAGTCTCCTTTGCTTGTTCTTCTTCTCCTCCTTCTTACATCTAACTCGGGAGCACCTCTGGGCATTGATCTTGGACCTGTGTACTCTCTGCATTTGCTCCTTGGAGTGACCCATAGACTTTCGGAGCATGAAGTCCCATCTCAACTCTGAATCACACGTGTGACATGCCCAGCCTGGACCTGTCCCTCCACGGCAGGTTCATACGTTCAGCTGCCAGGAGGCTTCTCCACTTGGATTCTACATCGTTCCTCAAGCTCAGCGTACCCAAGGGGGAGCTCCCGATCTGTCTTGCTGAACCTGCACCTCCCATAGTCTTCACTGTCTCTGTCATGGCATTTCCATCCTTCCGGTTGCATGGATTGTGGAGTCAAGATCTTTTTCTGACACCTGCATTAATTTATCAGCCAATCCTCTTGGCTTTACCTCCAAAATACATTCAGAACCCACAGAGCTCACCTCCTCTGTTGTTACCCTCCTGATCCAAGATCTCCACAAGTTGGGTTGTGCGGGAGCAGCTTGGATTACTGCAGATGTCTGATGTCTCCCTACCTTTGCCCACCCCATTCTTAACACAAAGACCAGAGGGCTTCCTTTACAATAAGTTAGATCACGTGTCTCCTCTGCTCAGAGCCCTCCGTGGGCTTACAGGAAAAGTCAGAACCAGGGCTCTAGGCTCAAAGCCCTGAACGTTCTGGAACACGCTCCCTCCCCATTTATCTGTCTGATGTCACCTCTTCTGTATTCTCCCCCGTGCTGTCGCCACAGCAGCCTGCTGTTCCTCAGAAACTCCCAAGTATGCTCCTACTGTGTTCCCTCTGCCTGGAATATTCCTCCCACAGACATCTGCATGGCTCACTCCCTCGGCCTCCTTCAGGTGTTTCCTTGAATGAATGTTTCATTTTGCTCTTTTTTGAGAATTCAAGGATCAGATATTTCTTAATCCATGCAGATCATCTTTCCTGGCACGTTCCCTTTCTCTTTCCAGACATCCTGCTCTGTTCTCATGGTGCGTCTCGAGTTTATTTTCTTGTGCAGGTTCAGCTCCTAGCTAAGTTAGCTGTGGTGGTGCTACTTTTGATCTTTGCTACTTTTAGTCTAGTTTTTCTTTGATCACACACTTGTTATCTCTACATCTTCATGTTTAATTGCTGGCGTGTCCTCCTTCAAAATTTTCATCTTGAGGAACATTGATGGTATTTCATGACATGGCTCCCTGAACATTTACTGAACACCTACTTCCTTTCATGCATGGTGTGCTCACCACAACCCACCGAGGAGAACCTTGAACTCAGGGAGGTTACAGCCTTGCCCAGGGCCACATAGTGAATGTGTCTATCTGGTTCCAAAGCCATGTTCTTTCCCTTAAGCCCCTCCCCCCACCGCCTTATGCTTTTTATTTCTAAAACAAGCACCATTTCTGGCACATGTTCGAATCCTTTCACTCACTCACTCGCAGGTGCCAGGCACAGCTCTAAAGACAGGGACAGACCATAGCAAAATAAATGAGAACCTATTTTTTAGAGTGTGAAAATGGGATGAGCATTTGGGGGAAAGTGAGGTAGGAAAGAATGCTAGAAAGTGCCTGAGGGGACGGGGCTGGCGCTTACACCAAGAAGTTACATTTGAGCAAAGAGTGGAAAGAGGTGATCGAATAATTATTTGAGTGGGACAGGAGGACAGAAAGCTCCCAGCTCTGTCAGCCCCTTCTCCCCCAAACTGGATGTCCCCTCTGCCCCTTCTTACAGTCTCAGAATCACGTGGTTACTTAAAAGTTCAAACTGGTTTATTTGTGTATGGTTAATTTCCATTTATATCAAATGACCATGTTTTCATTAGAGCACATCAGTGAGTCACTGGCTCATCTGGGCTTGTAGATCTGAACCTGCTTGCATATGTTTAACCGTAACGGGAACAGTGGTGTCTTACACGGGGCGGTTTGTTTTTCCTCTCACGTAAAAGATGTCTGTAGGCAGAGGGGTCAGCCCCGGCATGGACAGCTGTTGTGTCAGTTCTCAGGGACTCAGGCTCCTCCTAGTTCACAGCTTTGGATGGTGCGACCTTCAAACTCTGCATGGCTTCTGGAGCTCCGACTATCACATCCAAATTCCAGAAAGCAGAATATGGAGAAGGGCCCGTGCTATCCCTTTAAAGAGTCTTCCTAAAATTACATACCATACTGTCTGCATCTCAGAGATCTCAGAGGTCAAAACTTAGGTGGCCACCTCCTGCTGCCCAGAAGGCTGGGGAATGAAGCCTTTAGGTAGGTGGCAGGGTACACAACTTAAAATCAGGGTTCCTATTCCTGAGAAGGAAAGACAGTTGACTATTGGAAGACAGTCGGCGGTCTGTGGCCCATCTCCAGAGTAAGGGGTAGCTAAAATAGCTATATGCCCTACCGACTGTGGGCTTATATGAAGAATTGAGATCTTTCCATATGGTCTTCTGTAGTGTCCTTTTTTTTTAAGTCAGATGGTCATTGATTTCAATTGTTACTACAAATCACATGTGCTTTTGTAATGCTTTATGTATGTATCTATTCTACCTGTCTGTCTATGACATTCTGGTTATGATATCCTTACACGTTTGTCTGTACCACAGACTTACCCTGAGAAGGTGTAGCACCCAAAGTTTCTAGCAGAGTGCTTGGACTCAGGGGCTGTGGAGTAGGCATTCGGTTCGTTGATTTTTTTCAGCAAACATTTATTGCACACGGTTCTCGCTGGCACCATCTCGGTCTAGAGGAAAAACAGACGAGAGCTTGCATGTGGATGGGGGAGGGTCTAAGAACAAATGCATCCATAAGGAAAAATCCTAGAATAAATATAATTTAATATATTATATTATTATACATATTTATTTTTATATATTATATCATTATGTATATTTATTAAAATTAATATCCCTGAACCACGACGAACCAAAGAAGTGATAGAGATTATCTACTCTTTGATTTGATTTTGTGTATGCTAAACTACCTTAAGAACTCCTGGTGAGAACCAGACTTTTGTATTACTGTATTTTTCAAGGGAAGTGCCTAACAGTGGCCCTTTTTTCTCTGCTTTTAGCAAAGTCCTTCTTAATATTTGTTTCTCCAGCTGCAGAAAAATGGCTGTTGAGAGTATCTTCCCATCCAGCTAGACTTGTAGCTTTACAAATAGTGCTTATTCTTTCTAATGATAAAACTATTGGGACGCCTGGGTGGCTCAGTTGGTTAAGCATCTGCCTTTGGCTCGGGTCATGATCCCAGGGTCCTGGGATCGAGTCTCGCATCCGGCTCTCTGCTCAGCGGGGAGCCTGCTTCTCTCTCTGCCTCTGCCTGCCACCCTGCCTGCTTGTGCTCTCTCTCTCTCTCTCTGACAAATAAATAAATAAAATCTTAAAAAAACTATCATTAGAAAAACTCTGTTACCAATCAATGTAGATATAATTCTGTAGATAACTATAGAGATAAAGTTCTTTATGACAGCCTCTGTATGGGGCCATCATAATTCGTTGTGTAAAAAGTATTCGCACGTGTTTGAACGCATTTGTGTTTGATGGCTATAATTTCAGGATTCCCAACTGGTAATAGAAGCTTATAAGTCCGGGTTTGAGCCTCCCGGGGACATCGAATTTGAGGATTACACCCAGCCGATGAAACGCACTGTGTCGGATAACAGCCTCTCGAATTCCCGAGGAGAAGGCAAACCAGAGCTCAAGTTTGGTGGCAAATCCAAAGGAAAGCTATGGCCCTTCATCAAAAAAAATAAGGTACTGATGGTTGGACCCAGTGTGAAACGAGTTTTATAAAGTGTGGCGATTGTGACTTTCTCGGTTAGTCTTTAAAAAACAAAACCAAACAAAACTAAAGAACGTAAGCCTGTAGTTCACAGAATGCAAAAAAAGAGCTAGTGTGCTGTTTTATTTAAAAACCATGATTTCTCTTTGGTGGTGGTCCCTTTGCCATGGCCATTTGTCTTATTTCGGATGCATTGCTACCTGACTCGTGCCATCCACACTAACACTGACCTCTACTGACCTCTTGGCCATCTCCCATCACGTCTTTCACCGCTAAGTCCACTAGCCGCCTGGTCCCCTCGGCTGGGAGAGGGGGTGCTGTGCGGGATTTCTCTAACAGCTGATCAGCAGCTCTGATTCGAAATCGTGTCCATGGGTTAAATAGCTTGGGTTTTGACTTCACGTTAACATGTGCCTCCATGAACATTTTGCGTTTTCTTTTGGTAGCGCGGTCGTAGACGCGTGACAGCGCTGACCTGGGCGTCCCGTGCGGTCCAGGCACCATTACTACGCTCTCCCGAGAATAACTGCATATTTAATTTTCCAAAGACTGTCTTGCTATTTTGACAACCTTGGCATCTAAGGTCCTTTATGCTCTCTCATCCAGCTCTGGTGGTTTTAGGTGGTTTAGAAATCTTGACCCTTTTCTGGCCTTAACTGGTTTAGCGTAACTAACGTAACTAACATACGTTTAGCGTAACTCACGTAGTTTTGCATGGGAGAGCCTGCATGAGCTTCTGGTCGCAGATTTCTTGCTCTTCTTCCGTCGCTTTACTGACTAAAACCTCCACTTCTCGTCATGTTCTACATGTTTTCTTTTGGACCATGGCCTAAATATGTAATCGTTTGTGTTTTACTTGCTTTCGATTTCAAATATGATTTGATGCTTATTTTGTTTTGTGTCTTATCTTCTTGTTTCTGATTTTACTCTGTCACTGCTCCATCTTACATGTAGCTTATGTCCCTTTTAACATCCCCCCATCAGCCTCCCCCTCCCCCCCCTGCCTCTGCCTCACCCTCTGCTGTTCCCAACGGCCCCCAGTCTCCCAAGCAGCAAAAGGAACCCCTCTCCCATCGCTTCAACGAGTTCATGACCTCCAAACCCAAAATCCACTGCTTCAGGAGCCTAAAGCGTGGGGTAAGTTCTGCTCTGGAATCCTGTCTCTTGTGCGCTCTGGGCACATGTGTCGTTCTGCATGACTTATTTTGTTTGTGAATGAATCCTTTATGTTTTCCCGTAACACGGAACAGTAAGGACCTGGGCTTCACCGTAGCTAGAAAGAAGAACCCCAGCAGGGGAGGAGAGAAGAAAGAAGGAAGCAGAGTGGATAGAAAGAAGAAGAGAAAGCGAGCCGGCCAGCCCAGAGTCCTTTGGGTCTCGAGCACATTTCAGAAAGGCTTTTCTCCACTTCCCTTTAAAAACATCTAAGTCATTAATGTTCTACCTTGATTTTACCCAAAAAGGAAGCTTAGATTCAGTTTCCAAAGCCAGCGACATCCGAGATGAGGAATTGGAAGTCACTGTAGACACAGAAAACGTTTGCCTGATGGTTGCTGAGAACAGCATGAGGGTCACAGAGCTGCTTCTGTCTGAGCTAAGCCTCAGGGCTCGAGGGGGAAATGTCACGAGGTTACGGTGGTTTCTTGAGCTGTGTTGGGGAACTTAGAAGATGGTGAGAAAATGTCTGTTGGCTGGAAGAGGCCTAAGGCCAGATTTATCATTAGAGATGGAGATAGTAAGCAGCTAACATTCACTGAGCGCTGGTGGGGGACCAGACTCTGTTCCGTGGTTGTCTTCGACTGCCCTGTGAGCCTGGGCACTATGACATCCTTATTTTACTGGTAAGAAAACTGAGGCCCCAAAAGATGAGGTTAGGAAGAGGTAAAGTCAGAGAGCCTGCTCGTCATCCGAGGTTCTGTGACGTCCACACTCGGGGAGCATCCGCTAGGATAGGGTTGACTCGTTAGTGGACGTCCTCTCAACTCCAGCTTGCCATTTTGGTTAGCAACACCTGTGCCAGATGCACGGGGTTTTGTGCAGCTGATCCAGGGACCAAAAGGAGTTGCCCGTTTGGTTGCGAGGACAAAAGTGGAATAAAGTCATTTGGAGCCTCCCAAATAAATCGAACTGATCCGTGTAGTCAAAGCCATCCCAGATCGAGGCATGGCGGTCAGGAGTAAACGGACACGTGGGCCCAGTAAGGTCTTTTATCCCGATCTGTGGGGACTGCAAGGCAGTGGCTGTGGGACGTGTTCCTGTAGAAACATAATTTTTACTCTTCCCTTCCTTTGGGTAAAAAAGAATGTCAATGTATAATAGCTGGGACTAAAACAAGGGGTGGTACATACACTAAAATTGGAATGATACAGAGGAGATTAGCACAGATAACATGCAAATTCTCGAAGCATCCCGTATTTTAAAAATAAGTAAATAAGTAGAATGAGGGACAACCCCCCCATTCTGTATATGCAGAGTTCCTTTAATAAGGGGAGCGCAACATTTTCTGTAAAGGATACAGATAGTCGGCGAAATTATCTTGTCTTAAGGTTCCCCAGCATATCAGGTTAAGAATTAATGATGTAAGGGCGCCTGGGTGGCTCAGTGGGTTAAGCCGCTGCCTTCGGCTCAGGTCATGATCTCAGGGTCCTGGGATCGAGTCCCGCATCGGGCTCTCTGCTCAACGGAGAACCTGCTTCCTCCTCTCTCTCTCTCTCTGCCTGCCTCTCTGCCTATTTGTGATCTCTCTGTGTGAAATAAATAAATAAAATCTTTAAAAAAAAAAAAAAAAAAAAAAAAAAAAAGAATTAATGATGTAATTTCCTCAAGATTTCAAGAGAGCTGTTGTTAGAAGGCAGAGCGTAGCTTCGGAAGTGGGTGACGGACCGCGTTGAGCTCTATAATTAGATCCCAGTTCCTGGGCTCGCTCAGGCCGGCTTTGAAGACTCCCCGTCCGTCCCACTTACTCCTGCAGGAATTTCCAGCATCTGGCCAGGGGGTTTTTGCAACACTATAAAGTTTTATGTTAACTGTAAGTCAGTTAACCCATCTCTCAGCCACTTGCAAGACCTTGACCAAAGCGCTCGTTTATTCTAACAAGTACCTCTGCATGGTCTTTTGGAATCTCACGATGGAGTATGTGGAATATTTGTGACTGTTCACCGTTCGTTTCTGTGTCTGTGTCATTCCCTCAACACCACCACAGTCTGCTGGTTGCAAATGGTTTTCCGAATCTGTATTTCATGATGTTCTCTAAATGTTTGGGAAAAGACCAAAGAATGTCAGTAATCAATAAGTGTACGGAAAAGATGGCTAGGAAAAATATACCCCTTTAAAAGAGGGGGGGGGATGAGAAATGAGTTATTATGATGATTTAGAGGAAAATCCCTCTTTTAAAAATTATAAATGAGCAAAATGAATTTTATTGCTTACCCTTTAAATCTGTGCTCAGCAAAAACTCGGTTAAAAAAAATTTTTTTTAATCCATGCTTTGTTTTCCCGAGAGTTAACACACACATATACATTCTAGAAGAATTAGTGAATAAATAGAAACATATTTCTGCTTCCTTCATTTTGGGTCAGCCTGCTCTCAGTGAGGGTCAGGTTGGAGGTCCCTTCCTTCAGGAAGTTGAAGTGAACAAAAAAGAAAAAAAAAAAAGAAAAAGGAAATGCATCACAGAAGTAAAATTAGGAAGTTCAAAAATGAAAAATAAATCTGAAGTTTGGGGAAATAAATTTGATTTTAAAACAATCTCAACACAGAAGGTACATGGATTACGGGGCCCGTGATGAAAATGATACTGTCCTTCTGTTTCCTTCATGCCTCATTTAGAACTTTAAGACTGTTGTGCCAAAGAAAGGAAAAGTGTCCTGAATAACAGATCTGTGATTTTAACACATCTATTAATTTATTGTGTTTTGCAGCTTTCAGATCCAGATTTCAGTCCTTTGTTCCTATTATCCGAATGTGTGACCCCTATGCAGACATTTCTTAGCATAGCTGATTTTGTGTCTAAATAATGAACCAGGATAAAATGTTTTTTTTTGTTATGAATCATTGGCATCTGTAAGAAAATCTTGTTTCACTGAACATTTCTAAAGTATGCCACCGAGCTTTCGTAACCATTTCTTCATCTTTACCTAAGACAAGGAAAAATGAAACTAGACAGTGTGGTCTCTGCTTGCCATTTACAAATGTAATTTTGTTGTCTTAAATTAAGATTTCTCTTTCTGGTCTTGACAAGGGCCTTCTAAATCTAAAATATGGGCCCATTTCCCCCCATGTGTTAGAGTTCATGGCATGGAAAAAATCCCATCGCAGTTGATCAAAAGGTTTGGAAAATCCTTACTGATTGTTTGTCAGATGTTACAATTTTATGGTCACTTTAATTTTATTCATTTTATCTTGTTCTCTTGCTGATTATTGGCAGACTCAGTCTTTCTGTTTTCACAAAGAACTCATGAAGAGGACGATAGGGAAACCCACGTATGCTTTTGAAGCTAGGGACTATGTTGTAAGTTGACCTGTGACGGCCAGGCATTGAGTCATGGCTCAGGTACTAACCCCTTGGATAGCACCAAGACTGGGGACCCGGCAACGAAATTCTCCCCTGGGTGACCTGGACACGGGAAGGGCCAAGTTATTACTATAAAGTCAGCCCCAAGTTACTTCATCTGGAAAGCTCGGGTGGGAAAAAGGAACCAACTTCCCAAGAACAACCAGGCTTCCCCAAAACGGCAGTGGACGGAGCTTGGCTCTGCCCGCTCTTCGCTGATCGTGACTGCCGTCTGAGAAGATGTCCACGGGTGCGATTCTAGGGCAGAATCTCACCCATAACCACAGCCGCAGAGCATGGTCCCAGGAGGACACTCTTACAGACGGCGGTCGTGTAGATCGTGCGAGGACCCCCCCGCCCCGTGTGGAAGAGATGGATCCGTAAGGGGGTCATGCCATGAAGCTTGGGGAACCAAAACAATCATCGGGGCGTGGGCGAGGTCACAGAGTAGTCCTGTGACTTTCCACGGACCATAATTCAACTGTTACTTCTGTACTTATTTTCACTGTCCCCTTTCTTCGTACTTGAGGTTCGTACCTGTGGCCGTGCAGTAACACATGGACCCGCTGGCTCTGTGTCCCCTCATGTGTTATTGACATGTGTGGCTCCCAAGGCTTCCTACTCGTTGCCTGAAACTGACCGCTTTCTAGTTCCTCGGATGTCTTGCGGTGCACCTAATGCAGTCTTTACAAGTATTTTCTCAAAGGCTTCGGTTTCCCATGTTAAGTGATCTAACTGGCTGGCTTACAGCTTAAGACCGAAAACCGGTGTTACAAGGATACCACACCCCGTGATGGTGCTTCTTGTAGAGGGCCCATCACTGTCCACTTCAGAAGACTGCGTTTGTCTTGGAAATCCGGGATTTCCTATGGGTATTCAGATTTATTTTCGATCCTGATGACTCGTTTTTATTATGAAGTGGTAATCATTCCTGTGCTGTTAGTTTCAATGCTAGAATTCTTCTTTTGGAATGCTTAAGAAAGAACATATAATTGATATGCTCGTGTAAGTAACGGAAGTAGCCAAAGAGAGAACAGGTAGTGTACAGAGTTCAAACGTCAGGTGTTTGAATTTGCCACGTTTAGACAATCCTGTGTGAGAAAACATTTGTAGGGGGTAGCGTGCTTTGCCAGGAAGATATTTGTCAAGTTTTCCGCTGTGCACCCTGAGTGTTGTCTGTAAAGAACTCAAGATGTGATCAGCCGATCTGTGCTAAAGCTCACAGGAGGGGCCACAGGGAGAGTCAGGAGCGTGCCTGTACCTGCTGCCTTGTTCTCCCAAAAGTTTTGTCTCACTGCCTCTTAAAGTCTGTTCCCCCATAGGGGCGATTTCTTTCAAAGCTTAATGCCTATTTGAAAAGAAGTGTCCATTTTTAGTTCATCTTAAGAATAAGATTTTTTAAACCTGGTTAAGGAATTTTTTAATGCCCTGCACTCCCAATTTAAAATCAAAGGGCTCGTTCTTTGGTCCTTGGTCTCCAACATATTTTTGATCCTACCGCAACTGCCTGAGCTTTTAGGATTGACGACAGCTAAGTTAAAATGCACCATGCTCTCAAAACACTGCTTCCTGGCCATAGAGTATGTCTCACCTGTTAACGAAGAGCCAAATGTTTCTTTCTTTCTTTCTTTCTTTCTTTTAATAATTTGGAGATGCCTTTTAATCTGTTTTGTGTCCAGTAGTCACTCTACCTTTGCTAATCTCCAGGCCCAGCAAAATTGCACCTGCTGCCTCCTGATAATGGTTAGGAAACGCAGAGCAAGGAGTGCCCCTTGGTAGTTGAGATAACTGGCTGTTCGTAACAGTAACTCTCAGGGCAGCTACTCCAGTTAGCTCTCCAGGTGCTTTGTAACCCCCGTGGGTAGGACTCAGAGTGCATGTGAGCCTCTGAACACACCTTCCACAGTGTGGGGGTTGGTGAGTGATGCAAGGGCCTCGTCCTGCCTCTGGCCTGGTGCAGAGAGGCTTTCTGGATCCTGCAGATGGTTTCCTAGAGCAACTTCCAGCCCCCGGTTATGCGTTCACCCCCTCAAGAGTTTGCCTTCCTGCCTTTGAGAAATGACAGTCTTCACGTTTATTAGAGTTCCTTAAGATAAATAAATACATTACTTGTACATTGAGGAAGTCACTGCTCTTCAGCTCCCCCCTGTGAGTAAAACTTCCCATGTGAAATGTGGTGAACAAAAGGCTATGTGATTATTTTTGTCTTTTATTATCAGCATATGTCACCAACTGTAAACTTACTTTAGCTTATAACCAGGCCGATGTGACCCACACAGAACTGTGAACAGAAACTCTCCTTTTCTATCTTTATTTTTTTGCTCTGGCAACGTGGCAGCGAAAGGAAGGTTTTGGCAGGGGCCAGACCCTCTTGTGAACGTTTGCACAGATCCACTGCGAGTCATTTTCACAAGCGACAGGTGAATTTATGTGTTATGTTAATACGGTGCAACTGACCGAATTCCTCTTCTTCTGATGTGTTCTCTCTCTCTCTCTCTTTTTTTCCCCTGTTACCTCTTCAATTTTTACATGAAGCTTTCTCTCAAGCTGGTAAGCACAATTCTTCTATGCATGTCCCAAATCTAATCAGGATTTTGGGTGTATGTTTCCCTTGCGTATGCTTTCGTTGGTGTTTCTTCGTTAGACTTGAGCAATCCAAAGGTCCAAAATCCACTAGGGGCGATCTTAATCTTTTCAAGTTGCTAAGAAAATTAACGCTTAACTCATGATTTGGTTTCCTTTCTTACTGGGGCCTTAAGAGGATGGCAGATATTAATAAACTTTATTTAAATGTGATCAGAAATGTACATATTTGATATTGGGGAGTTTATTTATGGATCATTTGGAGTAAAAGTAAATTTAACAGCTAAAGATATTCTCCCTGGGAGCCACAGAAGCAGGTGAAAAACGCAGTGAGCCTGAAGGAGATGGGCAGGAATGGTGCCAGTCTCAAACTCAGGTCCAAGGCAGCCTGGGAGAATTGCAACCCATGGGATCTTTAAGTCACTACATAAATATGTGGGTGCCTTATGCATAGCCGATTTAAGAAATCACAAGATGACTTTATGGACAGTGAAAAGAGCCTCCTAAGCCTTTCTAAAATAATTTACTTAGTGTTCTGTGTTGTTCCTACCTAATCGCATAGCGCTAGTAAACAGACTAATCATTAAATTTATTAAAAGAAACTTTTTAACTCTGTAACCCCTAACTGTACTTCAGAAATCTGTAAGTTACATGGTATTCTAAACACCACAGCTGAAAATGTCTTAAAATTATGGACAATGATACACTGTAACAATTCACCCAGGAATAAGGTCAGCTACTTTATGCATTGCTGTTGATGATGCAGGATAAGAGTTTCTGGTGGTCCTTATCTACACATTTGTGTGTGTGTACATGGATACATATACATTTGGATTTCCAGAATTTTTTCAGCCTGACTCAGTATTTGGCAACTAACCCAACCCCAGAGAAAACGAGTATCTCATTAAATGGAACATTTCTTAGACTATGAAATAAAATCCCCAGACGAGTCCTTAATTAAGGTCTCTACAAGAAGGAAAACACCCTAAATGTTTCAATGAACTGAGTTGGGCAACAGCATGGATTTGGGAGGAACTGGGTCAATTAAGTAGGAGTCTCTCAGGTACTGGGGTTTCTTCCTTGCCCTGTCTGTATTTCTTCTTTTGCTGAGGTACTGGAAGCAAAAGATAGCAGTATTAATAAAATTAGGCAGTCTTTCTGCCTGAGATAGAAATCATTTGACCAAGCTGGTATGGAACTGTTGCTTTATTCCATTACTTGGAAGCCAGTAAAGAAGGGAAGTGTTGCCCAAAGATGCCTGGAGCGGAAAAGGTGTGAACTCCAAAGAAGCCGCTTAAGCTTCTTGTGCTTGTAGCTTGCGCTCCTGCGGGGAGAGGCTCAGAGCAAGCGTTTGATTCCAGAAGTGTGTAAAACAAGGTCCTCCCAGAGCCACAGCCACTTAAAACATCCCTACACGCACTGACCCCGTCTTGCAAAACCAGTGCCACCTGTGGGGCCAGTCTGTTTCCAAACTGGACCACAACAAAGATTTCAGAAAGTCTACTCTGACTCAAAGCTGGAAATATAAATTCCCTCGTTGCAAAACGAATCCTGGGTCAGAGTATTGCTTAAAGTCATCCAAGTCTTAATGGCCTTTCAAGATACTTCCAGACACCTAACACTCCTTCGGATCTAGATGAAGCCGTGAGCTCAGCCTCCAAGGGCAATGCAAAGTTTGTCTGAGGCACAGTTCATGAGATTAGTTTCTTTCTTTTTTTTTTTTTTTAAGATTTTATTTATTTATTTGACAGAGATCACAAGTAGGCAGAGAGGCAGGCAGAGAGAGAGGAAGGGAAGCAAAGCAGGCTCCCTGCTGAGCAGAGAGCCCGATGCGGGACTCGATCCCAGGACCCCGAGATCATGACCTGAGCCGAAGGCAGCGGCTTAACCCACTGAGCCACCCAGGCGCCCTTGAGATTAGTTTCTAAATAACAATACAGAAACATAGAGTATCGAAAGGGACCTAATTTGTTCCTTTATTTATTTAGTTAGTTCTCGTAAGTAATTGAAGTTAAATTTTTTGCTGTGTAAGGAATCTGTTTATAAGTCACAAGTGTTTATACACCCCTGCAAACCTTACACCTGCTCACAGTCTACCCCTGAATCCCATACGCTGGCCATCCATCACGCAAGCCTATTCAAATGTTTGTTAATTAAAATCCAATAAAAATGTAGAATTCAGTTCCACGGTCGCCCTGGCCGCATTTCAAAGGCTCAGTAGCCGCGTGTGGCCGCCGTATTCACGAGCGCAGAGATGAGAACTTTTCCATTCTTTGTAGGAAAAATTCTTTGGGACTCTTGGCCTGCAGTTCGGCTTAGTAACTATTAATGAATTAACATTGGCGCCGTCCCTGCCTTTCCTGGCTTCCGAAGCAGCGTGCCTTTCATTTTATGGCATTCCAGCCCCCCAAAACCAAAACAAAACAATCCCCTCAATTTTAGAAAACATGCTGATGTGATTTAAGTAACCTCGGCAGGAAGACAAGGTGTCGTGCTCTCGGGCTCGGGGCTGGAGCGGAGCGAAGTGAAAAGCCCACGATTCGGGTTGCACGTGTTCCAACCCGAGAATCGTCCCGGGACGGAAACAGGCAGCCTGATTGATTTCTGTGCTGAAAGATGAGTTTGGGTCATTTTCGCTTTAGAGGCAACTGAACTTGCTTGGCTTGCCATGACGGACTAGCCACTTGCGTTCTGGTTTCACTCCTCTCTCTCTCTCTCTCTCTAACACACGCGGGCACGCGCACACACATAAGTCTAAACATCAGCTGGAAGGTGTGTGCGTAGCCTTGCGGTAAGCGCGGTTGCATCGCACCTCCCGGCACAGCAGCCCTGGCACTCGGTCCCAAGCAGCCAGGGAGCCAGGGTCACCAGCACCATGTCAGCTGCTTGGCCAATTCAGCTCAATTTTGGAATTACCTTCCCCGGGTCCTCTCCTTTCCATCCCCGCGCCCCAGCCAGCCTGTTTCATTGGCTCTAAAGTAAAATCTCTTTTTAAATTCCTTGGGTTATCCCTGGTGATTGAATCCATTTCTCTTTGTTTATGAAAATCACTTCGTGGAATCAAAGGCACTTGATTCCCCAACAGCTTTAGCCGAAGCTCCAGACTCGTAAGCACCTGGAAGAGTCTGGAAGCTCGCTGTTGGGGTTTTCTACTGAGACCGTACGCACCGAGGAAAGATCCTAATTGTTTCTGAAAGGGGTTCCAGATATCAAAATAGGCTCCTTCTGCTGGATTGGAAACAGCTGGCATGGCTTTCGGATGCTGGGGAGTTGGTGTGGAGGTCCGGGGGCCCATTCTACGTGGATTTTCCGAGGTCACCCTACAGATGTCAGAAAGGAATGACCTGACTTTTAGAGGCAGTGGAGGGGAGAGTGGAGGGGGTGGGGTGGGGGGGAGAGGGGGAGGATAGATGTTTTAATGGCCCTTTCCCCCACATTCTCTGAGGAACCAGACGTCCCATCTGTCACTTGGTGAGGATGGAAACTTTGGGCCTCAGCCTGTGTGGAGAAGTGGGAAGAAAGACCCAGAGTAGGGAGTAAAGCGGTGCGTTCAACACGAGACCGTTGACGGGGGCACTTGTCCCTGTGTGGTGCGAAGGGAGCAGACACCTCAGACGTCCTCCACACTCCAGAGTTGCCGCCAACACTGACGGTCAAGGGAAGGATCTGCCTCAGAATGTGGTCTTCACCGAACCTTGCGGGGGCCGGAACTTCCTCCCCCTCCCCTCCTGCAGCCTTGCTCCTTGCCTTGGCCGAGGTGGTTTGGCGGGCAGACCTGGAGCCCGAGCCGGTGTGTGGGACTTCTCTGCCGTTTGCATGCATCGATCTTACATCTCAGCTGGGTGTCCTGGGAAAGAGCTTCCCTTTTGGTCATGAAAACACACGCGGACCTCGGCACCCCCGTGTCTGGAGGCTGCATCGTGCAGACGTCGTGCGGTGTCGGTCCTCAGGGACGAGCGCGCTCATGCCTGTTTGTGTCCGCAGGGCGCCGCGCCTGAGGATTTCCGCAACCTCCCGCCCGAGCAGAGAAGGAAGAAGCTGCAGCAGAAAGTCGATGAATTAAATAAAGAAATTCAGAAGGAGATGGATCAGAGGTAGAGTGGAGCGACGCGACTTATTACAAGAGTCAGGTTTAGTGTGGACGATGGGAAATCCCAAGTTAGCTTCAAGAAGAGCATTGATTTCAGCTGCCTGGGGTCTTGTTGTTTGTTTTTTTCATGGAGGGTCTACTGGATGGCTTCGTGGCAGAGCGGGAGAATTCTTTTAACAAATAGGTTTTACTCTGAGTTTGGGGAACAAAGTCCATTTGGTTATCTGTTTTTTTCTTTCCTCTGTATTTCCATACCTTTTTTTTTTTTTTTTAATTTTTGTTTCTTTTTAAGTTTTAAATTTTATTTCCAGGACAGTTAACATCCAGTGCTCTGTTAGTTTCAGGTGGACGCTACGGTGACCCAGCATTTCTGTGCGTGACTCGGGGCTCATCGCGATAAGTGTCCCCTTCGTCCCATTCACCTGTTCTGCCCATCCCCCACCCTCTTTTCTTTTAATTATAAATATGTAAAAATGAGGAAGGGGAGCGTGGCGTGAGTCCCACCCCGCTCCCTTGCCCCACATTCTAGTTTTGGGTCTAAAATAACCTACCTTGTCTTCCTATTTGAGGATAAGTGAAAGCCTTCCCAGAGGTTCTCACGTTTCTGTACCTTGTTGTAGAGCGTACTGCTAGTGTGTAGAAAACAAATCGCGTTATGTCTTATTACACACACCACCAGCCGCCAGCGGGGTGATGTTTTCCCACTCTTGAGAAGCTCCTATGTCCGGATCCCACAGCTTGGGTTCCCCGTTTTCTGAGCCGTTCTGTGAGTTTGATCCCAGGATGGTGTATAGGCGAAAAATAAGACGAAAAGAGTTGATAATCTCTTCATTTGTGCTTCCCTCCCCATATTTGTAGCCCGTAGGTCTTTGCTGTCACTTAGGGGCTACTTGCTAGTGATCCTGATGGAAAAATCACTTTGTTTATTGTCTCTCGCCTTGTAAATTCTCACTGAGTGAATCGGGGAATCATTCATCTATTTGAGATTTTCTAAAAGATAACTTGAGGTTTTTTGGCCTGTAAACAGGCCAAAGAGGGATTCTACATAAATTTCGTTGTGGCAAAGCTGGAGTTAAAATTTGGTCATGCGAAAAGCCAACAAACAAAATCGATTAGGCAGTAGTACAGTTTAGTATGAAAGTGGTAGTTTTATTTTATTTTTTTTTTAAGATTTTATTTATTTGACAGACAGAGATCACAAGGAGGCAGAGAGGCAGGCGGGGGGGGTGGGGAAGCAGGGTCCCCGCTGAGCAGAGAGCCCGATGCGGGGCTTGATCCCAGGACCCTGAGATCATGCCCGGAGCCGAAGGCAGAGGCTTAACCCACTGAGCCACCCAGGTGCCCCATGAAAGTGGTAGTTTTAGTACAAAAAAGTAGTTGTTTACTGCTGATAGAACAACTTCTGAAAAGTGGGTGGTTTTATGTATTTGTTTATTTTATTTATATTTTTAATGTTTTTTAGACAGAGTAAGAGAGATCATGGGGTAGAGGGTCAGGGGCATGGAGGGGCAGAGGAAGAGAGAGAATCTCAAGCAGACTCCCCACCAGCTCAGAGCCCTGACGTGGCTCCCACGACCCTGAGATCCTGGCCTGAGCCGAAATCAAGTGGGACGCTCAACTGACTGAGCCCCCCCGGCGCCCCAGATGGGTGGTTTTATGGATACTGTTACTGTGCATAACAAATAACAACACAGATAATTTGTTCTGTGTTAGAGACACACCTCATGAGATGAGAGTGTTCTTTATCCTTTTTATTACACGCGGAACCAAATATAAAAAGGGTCCTGCATGTATCAACCTGTTACACCTCGGCCTGTGGAATAACTGAGCGGTTATATTCCGTGCGGGAGTGAGTTCTGATTCAGGTATTTGAAACGACATTGTAGAAGGTCATGGACACTGTTGTCCAAGAATTAGGTAGAAAACTTTCTCTGCCACTTGGGTTGTGGCCATAGAAGCTGGTTAACCTTTTAATGCTCACAGCGGCCCTGCTGATAAGAAGGCCAGTGCCATTTAACAGTTTACTAGATGACTATTTATTGAGCATTTACTGTGTGCAAGGAAATATCCTAGACCCTGGGAATAAAATGGTGAACAAAACATATGAAAACCTCTGCTCTCGTGCAACTTATGTCTTGTCCAAGAGGAACAAGGCAGGACTCATCAAAGCACAAAGCGTGAGGGTAGATTTAAAATACCCTGGGGTTCAGGTACTCTGATTCAGAGGAGTGTGCGACTCTTGATCTCGGGGTCGTGGGTTCGAGCCCCACGTGGGCTGTAGAGATTACTTAAATAAATAAAATTTAAAAAAAATTTTTTTTAATACCCTGGGTTCAAACCTGGTTCCACCTATTTCTTTTTCTTTTCTTTTCTTTTTTTTTTTAAGATTTTATTTATTTATTTGACAGAGATCATAAGTAGGCAGGGTGGGGTGGGAAACAGGCTCCCTGTTGAGCAGAGAGCCCAATGCAGGACTCGATCCCAGGACCCTGAGATCATGACCTGAGCCTAAGACAGAGGCTCAACCCCCTGAGCCACCCGGGCGCCCCTGGACAAGCTTCTTAACCTCTTCTTGATCTTTTTTTTTTTTTTTTTAAAGATTTTATTTATTTATTTGACAGAGAGAGATCACAAGTAGAGAGAGAGGCAGGCGGAGAGAGAGGAGGGAGCAGGCTCCCCGCTGAGCAGAGAGCCCGATGCGGGACTCGATCCCAAGACCCTAAGATCATGACCTGAGCCGAAGGCAGCGGCTTAACCCACTGAGCCACCCAGGCGCCCCCTCTTCTTGATCTTAACCTGTTAACCTTACCTCTGTTTCCTCATCTTGAAAAGGAAGTTAATAGAATTAAATGTGTCGGTGTATGGGAGGTACTTGGACCAATGCCTGGCACATAGAATCTGTAAAATAAAATGAGTATGTTCAGTGTCAACAGACTACATGTCCCGATTAGATTTTTTTTTTTTTTTGACAGACAGAGATCACAAGTAGGCAGAGAGACAGGCAGAGAGAGAGGAGGAAGCAGGCTCCCCGCCGAGCAGAGAGCCAGATGCGGGGCTCGATCCCAAGATCCTGAGATCATGACCTGAGCCGAAGGCAGAGGCTTAACCCTCTGAGCCACCCAGGTGCCCCGTCCCGATTAGATTTTCAGACTAGACAAAACTACAACAACCCCAAATCCACAGCCTATAAAAGGCACAGCTAACTCATAAGGTATTAAAAAAAAAAACCAACATATAGGTATAGAAAGGTTGAAAATAAGAGAATGGAAAAAGATACTGGTTGGCCAGTGCCAGCCAGAAGATGATTGACTTTCAGGCCAAAAAAAACCCCTCAAACTATTCAGCTCAGGAAGGTCAACTTCATAACATTAAATGTTTCAAGGAACAAACAGCTCAGTTTAAAGCTGTAGAACTGTCGATCTTAAAACATAGAAAAGGTTATACTGTTAACCCTTTGACATGAGTATGTACAAGAAATACAAACACATCATTTTGTTTTGTTTTGTTTTTTTAAGGTTTTATTTATTTGACAGAGAGAGATCACAGTAGACAGAGGCAGGCAGAGAGAGAGAGAGAGAGGGAAGCAGGCTTCCTGCTGAGCAGAGAGCCCGATGCGGGACTTGATCCCAGGACCCTGGGATCATGACCTGAGCTGAAGGCAGTGGCTTAACCCACTGAGCCACCCAGGTGCCCCAAAACACATCATTGTTGAAAGAGATTTTTAATGCAGTTCTCTGAGTGACAGGTAGAACAGATTAACAGATTCAGGATAGAATTTTTTTTTTAATTTAAAATTTTTTATTAACATATAATGTATTATTTGCCCCAGGGGTACAGGTCTGTGAATGGCCAGGTTTACACACTTCACAGCACCCACCATAGCACATACCCTCCCTATTGTCCATAACCCAACCACCCTCTCCATACCCACCCTGGCAACCCTCAGTTTGTTTTGTGAGATTAAGTCTCTTATGGTTTGTCTCCCTCCCGATCCCATCTTGTTTCATTTTTTCCTTCCCAAACCCCCAAACCTCACATGTTGCCTCTCAAATTCATCATATCAGAGAGATCATGTGATAATTGTCTTTCTCTGATTGACTTATTTCACTCAGCATAATACCCTCTAGTTTCATCCACGTCGTTACAAATGGCAAGATTTCATTTCTTTTGATGGCTGCATAGTATTCCATTGTATATATAGACCACATCTTCTTTATCCATTCATCTGTTGGTGGACATCTAGGTTCTTTCCATAGTTTGGCTATTGTGGACATTGCTGCTGTGAACATTCGGGTGCATGTGCCCCCTCGAATCACTACATTTGTATCTTTGGGGTAAATACCCAGTAGTGCGATTGCTGGGTTGTAAGGTAGCTCTATTTTCAACTTTTTTGAGGAACCTCCATGCTGTTTTCCAGAGTGGCTGCACCAGTTTGCATTCCCACCAACAATGAGGAGGGTTCCCCTTTCTCCTCATCCTCGCCAACATCTGTTGTTTTTAGGACAGAATACTTAAATAATATAATTGACAGAACTGACCTCAGACATGTCTATCCAATAATTTAATGGTGCACATTCTTTTCAAGCACACATAGAACATTTCCAACAACCTGAGCATATCCTGTTTTCACAAAACAGATCTTAACAAAATCCAAGGCTAGACACCATTCAAGGTGTGTTCTCCAAAGCCTGCAGTAAAGTTGGGTACCAATAACAAACATTTAGAAATTAAGAAATGTAGCTCTAGATAACTCAGAGACTAAAGAAGAAATCAAGAGACACATTGGAAACACAGACCTGTACCCCTGAAACAAATAATACATTATATGTTAAAAAAAAAAAAAAAGAAAGAAAGAAAAAGAAATACACTGAAAGCACAAAAAAAAAAGTCATTGGACGATATCGGAGCAGAGCTGAACCTGAACCCACATTCCACACATTACTGGGCTGTCACTGAGGCAACACTCACAAAGGGAACTTTATAGCTTTCCATATGTATCAAAAACAAAAAACACTAAACATCAGTGAGCTGAGTGTCTATCGCAAGAAGTTAGAAAAAGCACAGCAGATTGAACCCAAGAAAACAGAAGCAAGAAAAGAGGGTAAATTAATGACACAGAAAAACATATGCACTCAACAAAAAGGATCAGCAAATCCAAAAGTTGGTTCCTTGAAAAGACGAATAAAGTTATACATCTGGGGAGACCTATGAGGAGAGACAGGAGTTGGAGAATCACAGAGGTAATGAATCTTGACAAGTCTTTGGAAAAGTTTTGCCGAGAGATGGGGCAGTAGCTGGAGGTGTAGCCATAAGGTCAAGAAAGGAATTTGGTGGGGCGCCTGGGTGGCTCAGTGGGTTAAAGCCTCTGCCTTTGGCTCAGGTCATGATCCCAGGGTCCTGGGATCGAGCCCCATATCGGGCTCTCTGCTCAGCGGGGAGCCTGCTTCCTGGTCTCTCTCTGCCTGCCTCTCTGCCTACTTGTAATCTCTGTCAAATATATAAATAAAAATTTAAAAAAAAAAAGAAAGGAATTTGGTAAAGGCGGACATTACAGTTTGTTTGTTGTAAGAGCATTTATTCATCTCAGATACTTACTGAGCATCTGCTGTGTGCCACGTAGTGTCCCGCCCCTGGGGAGATACCAAGTTAACAAAAGAGCTTGAGCCCATAGAGCTTCCTTCCAGAGCTTCCACTGAAGTAGGAAGAGACGGAGGATGAACAGTAATAAGCATAATAACAAATGTATGGAGTTGGAGAGTGACTCACGGGGTGGGAAAGAAGGAAGGGGAGCAAAGTCAGGGGGCAGGGAGTGCAGGGGGAGGGAGGGCTGCAGGGGAGATGTGGCCTCAGGGGAAGCGGATGGTGGGTACCCACAAAGGAGCAGCGGGCTGGGCGGGCTCAGATGCAAGGGGACAGGCCCAGGCCAGATGGGGACTTTGGGAAATTCTCCTCCTATTATTTCTATAGTTTCAGTTAAACCATTTCCCATAACTCTAACTGGGTTTGCTTCATTGGTCCTATGTTGTATAACAGGTCGAGGCTGCCTTTTACTGAAGCTCATTAAAGTTGGCCCCTTACCACCTGCAGAGTCATTTGCTCTAAACTTTGAACATCTCCAAACCCTACGGAACCCTACGGAAAGTCCCTCAGTCCCTCGGAGCCAGAATTCAAAATTAACAGAGCCCTTTGGTCCCAGAGATAGCCCCAGGCATGGCTGCCACACACCTGGAGGGATTATCTGCTCAGGCCACTGCGGGGCGGCTGCCCTCCCGGCTTCAGGAAGGGTGTGGGGCCTGGCGATGGGTCGCCTTGAGGCTCGGTTGCCCGCCTGTCATGGACACCAACTGTGGGTTTGGTTTCTTAATAGTTAAAAGAGTGTGTCATAAAATTTCCAAAGACGTTAACTGCTCCTCCACGAGGGGAACGCATGGGAGCCCGTGGGACCCAGAGTGCCAGCTGGAGTTCTGTTTTCGTCGTGGGGGGCGAAGGGAGGGACGTGACTGATTTGATTCTCAATCTCAGAGGGCCGTGGGAGGTACCAGATACCATTCAGAAAAGGCAACCGAAATTTTAATACCCGTCTCTGGATTATACAGACCTCGGGAGCAGAATTCTTACGGAGTTTTAGGATGAAAGCAGCTCCCAATACTCCCCTCCAGCCCGCGCTGTGATGCCACCATCCCATGTGCCGGTCCGTGCGGCGTGCGGGGCGGTAGGAGAAGACACTTGACGGATGACATTGACCTTTACTGTGTCCTGCTCCCTCTTTCTTTCCAGAGATGCCATCACAAAAATGAAAGATGTTTACCTAAAGAATCCTCAGATGGGAGACCCAGCCAGTTTGGATCATAAATTAACCGAAGTGAGCCAAAATATAGAAAAACTGCGACTAGAAGCCCAGAAATTTGAGGTATGAAAACGCTGCACATGAAAAGCCCTGTTGGAAGAAAAAGAAACCGAGGAAAGGCTGGGGGTCGTGCTGGGTTCATGCCGTAGCACACCAGCGATTCGTGCAAGACGTATGGCTGGAGGGTGTTGGGAAGGGGGAGGTTGGCGAGTCATGATAAAAGGAAAAGTGGTCACACCCCTGGCTGTTCTGCCCCGTGGCATGCCTTCGGCCCAGGACTCCCCTAAACCCAGCACTGATCAATGTATTTGTACACCTTGTCCTTTGTGCTTGGCTTGGTCGGTCCTGTTCCAGCCCCTGCCGATGAAGGGGACAGCTGTGCGTGGGCTGTCGTGAATCCAGAAGTTAAAAAAATCAAGTCAGATACATTACGGTTCTTACAAAGGACCCATTATCAAAAGGTTATAGAGGTGACAACCACTGAGAGACACCGATTAGAAATGAGTAGGAAAGATCAATACTGTAGTTTTTAAGGAGGGAGAGAGAGCACTCAAGAGCTATGGGCAGAAGGCTGCTTGTACCCACAAATTTTGAAGCTACAGAACATGGAAAAATACAGCAGTGACCGATCATGCCAGTCGGAATCGGTTACTTCCAGCAACGAAGGGTCAGATACAGCTTTTTAAGACTCTTCCCAGACTCCGCCAATCAGTTAGAGGGTTTAGGACCTCGAACTGTTCTTTCCTGGTCATTTTTTTCCTCTGGCCTTTTCGACACTATTTTAAATGTTGCCCAAGATAAGTTTATCTTTTATCTTAATTTGATTTCCTGGAAACGCATTTCTTTACCCTTAAAAAGAGTGACTCACTCCTCAAAACAGAAGGTGCACCTAGCTTTCACACTGAGTCTCTGCTCCTGTGGGACAGGAGCCCCTTCTCCAGCGGGAGCTCACAGTCACAGAATTTTGGAGCCAGAAGGAACCAGAAGCGACTTACCTGATCTCACAGCTGTTTTCAAAAGCCCAAGAGTAGCGGGGCACCTGCGTGGCTCAGTCGTTAAGCTCCTGCTTGATCTCAGCTCAGGTCTCGATCTCACGGTTGGAGATTCAGGCTCTGCGCTGAGCTGCACGCTGGGCATGGAGCCTACTTAAAAAAAAAAAAAAAAAGCCCAAGATTGTAACACAGTCCAGCGCTCTTTCTGCCACATTGTGACAGTGGCCTAAGCCCACTTGCTTCTACTTCTCCAGCGTGAGACGGGCTGGGAGCCGTTGCGTGTGGGTACTTGGTACAGCTGCATGCAGAGACACAGGAGACCCCCCCCCCCCCCAAGCGTGTGGCCCTTCTTGAATCTCAGCCTCAGGGACCATGGAGCCCCCCTGAATCCGGGGCCTTCAAGACTCCCGGGCCGGGCCCTCAGCTGTGCTGTCTGGTGGCTTTTGCTTGCAGGCCTGGCTGGCGGAGGTGGAGGGTAGGCTGCCGGCACGTAGCGAGCAGGCCCGCCGGCAGAGTGGAATGTTCGACGCCCAGAACCCGGCCACGGTCAACAGCTGCGCCCAGGACCGCGAGAGGTACAGTATCTGTGCCGCGCCTGCCGTCCGGCGGGGGCAGCTTTGCTTTGTGTCCGTGTTGCAGTTCTGGAGTCTAGAAACGAGCGGAGGCACTTGCTCTGTATACCGAGGAGCCCGAGATGCCTGACCTGCCCTTTCCCCACAGCATGGGTCCCTCGGGCCTCGTGGGGCGGCGATGGAGCACGCAGGGTGACCCGAGGTGGCTTTGGTGGCAGCGGTCGGGGGGGCAGGGGGCGAGCACTTCGCTGAGCAGTCGCTATAGTTGCTGCGTGGTTTCCTCTCTTGAGCAGCCCGGATGGCAGTTACACGGAGGAGCAGAGTCAGGAGGGTGAGGGGAAGGTGCTGGCCACGGACTTCGACGACGAGTTTGACGAGGAGGAGCCCCTGCCCGCCATCGGGACCTGCAAAGCCCTCTACACGTTCGAAGGTGACCTGTGTCCGCCCGGTTCCCCGCTTGTGCACGCTGTCCCGTCTGCTATGACTGGACCTTCTTCCGAAGCCTTCCAGATCTTTCTCACTCGTTTTACCCTGTGTTCTGCTCACCGTCATCATCATCAGTATTTGGTTCAAGGTTGCATGTTTTGCCCATTATTCTGCCCAATGGAGCAGCGTTCATGCAGCTTACTTGCAGCAGATAATGTGGAATACTGATGATTTTTTTAAAAAAGATTTTATTTATTTGACAGAGAGAGATCACAAGTAGGCAGACAGGCAGAAAGAGGGTGGCAGGAAGCAGGCTCCCCGCTGAGCAGAGAGTCCGCTGCGGGGCTCGATCCCAGGACCCTGAGACCATGACCGGAGCTGAAGGCAGAGGCTTAACCCACTGAGCCACCCAGGCAGCCCATGATGATTTTATCCATTCATCCAGTATTTCCAGGAGATCCTGTCTTGTAAAGCCCCCAGAGGGATGGGGTACGGGATGGGCTGGTGTGGCGTCCGCCCCTGGGGAACGAGGACAGACACACATTTGGGGGAGGTCCGCTGGCGGCATGTACCAGCGGTGGGGTACGGAGTGCTGGGCGCTCACGGGCCAGGGTACTCACTTCCTTCAGAGAATTAATTCAGGGAACTCTCCAGGCCTCTGTGCATCGGAGGGGAGAAGGTGAGGGAAGCGTGGGCTCGTGGGGCTGGAGCTTAGACATCTGAGGTAGGAATGATAGAATCTGAGACTGGGGCTAAGAGAGTCGTCTGGATTTTATCTGGCAGCAGTTGAGCTGTTGAAGACGTTTGAGCGGGGCGTTGGCACCGTTCGAGCTGCGCCTTCGGATATGTCTTGTCACGTGTGGGGGACCAGTGGGAGAACAGGGATGAAGGGTTTGAAAGATTAGCCTGGAGTTGCCAGAATGATGTCCATGGAGAAAGATGCGAAGGAGGCCGTGGGAGAAGCAGGCTGAGCTCAGGTAGGTTTGGGAAGCTCTGGGACAGAGGGATCTTCCAGATCTTCTCACGACAGACCACCTGTGTGGTGGGACGAGAAAGCTCCAGGTTCAAGGTCGCCATCTTAATCTCATCCCCACGCCTCGGCCCCACCCCGACGGCACCCCTGTAAGCAGCGCCCTGGCTTGGGAACGCTGTGTGAGCAGGGGGCGCTGTTCTGGGGCAGTAACGTCAGCAAGTGGTCTTGGGGACCCCAGTTAACGAGTGGGGACAGTGTCTGAAAGGGTGTCATTAAAGCCATAAGCGCACGCTCCCCACAAGAGACGAGCAGACCAAAGATGTCCCCTGGGGGAGCACCTGGCTTCCTGGGAGAGAGAGGAGGCTCCCTGGAGGACTGGAGAAGCATTGTTGGGGGGGTGGGTCTGGAAGCTTCTGCGTGGGACGAGCCCTTGCAGGGTCCATGCGTCTGTCCCTCCCTCACTGCCCCTCTTCCCTTGCTAGGCTCCCCGTTCGCGCTCCGCCTGGCTTTGGCGAGAAGCCTGACCCCTTCTGATGTTGCTTCTCCAGGTCAGAATGAAGGGACCATCTCCGTGGTTGAAGGAGAAACGCTGTACGTGATCGAGGAAGACAAAGGCGACGGGTGGACCCGCATTCGGAGAAACGAAGATGAAGAGGGTTATGTCCCCACTTCGTACGTCGAAGTCTATTTGGACAAAAATGCCAAAGGTGCTAAGACTTATATTTAATACAACTTAAAAAAAAAAAATTGGAGTTGTCTGTCCCCACAACTATGACTGTTCCGGGCGGTTCTTCCAAAGCCGGAGGACCCCGGAGTGCGTGCTGTCCCGTGGCCACGTGGTGGGCTGGTGGGCGCTCGACACCCGGATTTCCTTGTCCGGTTTTGACTATAAAACGTTTCACTTGCTCATGGAATAGGACAAGGAAAGCTGCCAACTGCCAATTTACAATTTTGTCATTTGAGCTCAGATAAACAGTTCTTCCTCTGGCAGTATCTGTAGGTATCAAAAAAAAACAAAAAGTTGCCTTCTAGCTTCTAATTGCTATTTCTGAATTTAAAAAGTTCACACACATCAGCAGGGTGGGCAAGACTTCCGTTCTGTTTCTCTCTCGCAACTGCCGTGAACGCGACCCCCTTAGGATGTTACGTTTTGAAACTTCGTAACTTGAACCACGCTCGTTCGTTTGATCTTACAATCATTTGCTTTGGAGGAAGTCATCAACAAAACCTCCCCTCCTCGAGGAAAGAATAAGACGAGTCCTATATTGGTACTAAACGTGTGTATTTTTCCTTCAACGTGTTTAAGACCATTGGTAGATCGTCGTGTTTTCCTCTCCCGTCTGCATGACCCCAGACAACCAGCTGAAAACTGGAAAAGCTCGGTCCACGGTTAGCCGGTAGACTTTTACACGAGGCCCTGAGCTCCCCGCTGCCCTTGACAGAGACGATCAGATGCCCTAGTGCTGATTCCGTAACGGACCGAAAACCCGGCGTGCTTCTGCTGGAGCTTTTGTGGCCAGAGGAGCGGCCTTCAGCTCCCCGGTGCCCAGGTGGGGCTGTAAGGGGCAGCAGCTGCTGCTACAACACAGAAGCCCCCCAAGCTCATTGCTTCCGCACACGTGTTTTGGCTCGGTTGGTTGGTTTTTTTGATCCTTGGCATCTTTAAGACCCAAAATATGACTTACTGAAAAATCATTTTAGAATTGCTAGCTCGTTTTATTTTACATAATGAACCATAACCAGACTAAAGTATTTCACCGTCTTGAAAGGGGATCTGGGTCGCGTGGGGATTTACGTTTTTTAAATCGATCACAGGCGTGCGCCGCCCCAGCTGTGCGCCCGATTCGAGAATCTACCCTGCGGTCCCAGAGAACCAGCTATGAAGGGCTCAGGGCCGAGGGGTCAGGTTCTGATTTTCTTTTTATTTGGCTTTGAGAATTACTTATTCATGTCCTTCCTACTTTTAAATAGGAAATTAGCTCCTTGCTTTTACACTGTGAGCTCCTTTTAGAAGCGCAAATCGATTTAAAGTTGATTCTACCAAAAAAAAAAAAAAAACTGATTTAAAAAACAACAGCAGGGGGCCCCACTGTTACAGGTTCTTGTGGATTCTCTCAGAAAGTTCTCATTTCCCCAGGACCACCAGAATGGAACTTCGTGAACGTTAATGACAGCCTGATTTTTAATACACGGTCTGTTGTTAAATAATGATTGGTTGCCAGGAAGTTGCAAAGACCGTACAGAGCCGTCCCGTGTACCCTTGAGCAGGTGTCGTCCCCCCCCGCCCCCACCAGTGGTGGCTTCTGATGGAATTGTAATACAAATGCCCAAAGCAGGAAACGGACATTGGTCAGCCCGCTTTTTAAAAATATTTTGTGATTCTGGTTTCTTTTGCCTTGTTCTGCCTTTACTGACGTAATATCGATAAAGCCATTCACCCTGGACCCCAGACCTCTCAGGAAAATCGTTTCTGTTCCCCTTTGTGAATATTCCCCACAAGTAACTCTGCTGACCCTGAGGCCACGGGGTTCCTCCTCTTCACGAGCTGGGGGAGGTGACAACGCTGGGCATGGACCCAGGCGAACAGGGGGGGGACCTCAGCTATTAGAACCAGAGCTTTCTGTCTAATGATGGGACCCATTGCCAGCCTGTGAACTGCTACAGGAAGTGACCCAAACACTGACAAAGTCTTAAAATGGCCAAGAGGACGAGAGCCTTTGGAAGCCTCCCTTGGAAAGTATGGCATTCCATGACGTTGTTGTGGGTTTATTTATTTAGGTGTTGTTTTTTTTTTTTCTTAACAGTTGTGCAAATTTGATTCAGAAAACGGCTCAGTTGGTTTGTGGGGCTGGGGGTGGGGGTGGGGTGGGGGCGTGTGTCGATTTTGGGCGCATAATTGAATGCTTGTGATGTTGTGTGCCCCAGGCCCTTAGCACAGGCAGCTGCGGACGAGGGATGGAACAGTGCCTCGGTGCCAGCCAGTCAACACACCAAGTATTAGGAGCAGTCCTGAAACCACTCCCAAAGAATCAGAGTTCCCATTTCTGCCCAGAATATACTTTGGTATTTTTCGACCCCCTCCCACCACCCCTGGTTATCTGCTAAAATGAAAGAAGCCAAGTCTCAGCTTGTGGGTAAAGTTTTCTCCTTTTATTTTAGAGACGCATTTCGAGGTTCCTCGCGTATGCATAGAAGCCTGTCTTCCCCACGGGTTTCTAAACTTGTGGGCGCCCCCAAGAACACTGCCTCCCGCCAACCCCTCCCAGGCCGAGGGGCTGCTGCTTCCTCATGCCCAGAACTCAAAGCAGCGGTTTTTGTGCTGTGCGCTCGTGTGTGTGTGTGTGTGTGTGTGTGTGTGTGTGTGTGTGTGTGGTCTACGATGTGACTATTTAATAATTGCCAAAATATTTAGACTAGAGGAACGTCCAGTGGTCAGTTGGATCTCTTCTTTCATGGTTCAGTTTGGTTTTTTAAATTGCTTTCTGTTAAATATGTCCGAAATCCCCCCGCCCGCCCCCCATATATTTGTATATACTGCCGTTTAAAAACTAAAAGGATGACTTGAATTCCTTGTTTTAACGTTTGACTCTCTTGTCTGTTTGTTTTATTGGTGATTCTGCTGCCTAATGACCGTTTTTGTTTTGTAACCGCTGGGGAGGCCGGAAGGACTAGGTCCCCCGCTGGCTGCTCAGCCTTGACTTTATTGTAGACACTTGTGTTCTGAGTAAGTTTTGCTCCAACACGGCCAAAATGATTGTCTCTCTCTCTTCTCACCCTGAAAGAAACGAATCTGTCTGGCTCCTCCTGGTTGTACCCTCGTATCTGCCTCTCTAATAAACGTATTTTTCTCAGTGTTGTGTATTTTAAATGATTTTTCACCTTTTCCGAGAAAATGATTCTGTGTAATCTGGGCATTTAACTCTGTTGTCTTCAGTCATGGGGACCTTTTCCGGCCAAATGCTTTTTTAAAATTCTGCCCTTCCCCCCACCCTTTTAAATGATGACACCTGCTCTGTCTCTCGCCCTGTGTGCACCTGAGGGCTTTCCGAGTCTCTGTCGCCTTCCTCTCCTCCCCACTCCGGATGAAGAACTTTCACTGTTGATTGCTGAGTAACAGGTTTTTCCTTTTCACCAAGATTTTACTGGGTTTTGTTTTGTTTTGTTTTGTTTTGTTTTTTGGTAAAGCGCCGACAGTGTCGGTCAGGGCGGAGAATCAGGCCTTGAAATTCCTTGCATCCGCCTGGAAAGCGGGTTGCATTTCTTTCTTCCAAAACTCAGCGGACCCAGAAAGAGGGGTCGGGGGTGGATGGGCGCGGGTCTGCCAAGTGGGCCTTTCTTCCCCCTGAAGGGAAGGCTGGCCCCTGAGGCGACCAGAGACCGTGAAAGTTCCTTATCTCCGACGTGCCCCATGGTAACACTCCACGCTCTAGAGCTGTCCCCCTCCCTGGCGGTGCAGACCAGATGCCCGCCCCGAGCTGCCGGCCTCCCTCTAAACGCTCTTTCTCTTTCTGTCTTTTTGTGTTGTAGATCCCTAGAGGCGGTTGCAGGAGCCAGAGCCTCGGTGAGCCTTCCCCGGAGAAACCCTTCGGTCTGCTTGTCTCCACAGGCCTGGGCGCCCGCGCGCTAGTAGACGGCTCCCGGGCTGGGCCGGCCCGCGGTCCCCTCTGTCGTCGCGGCCTGAAGCCACATCCTCTCCCCAACTGCCACGCGGCTGCTTTGCCTTTTCCTTTCTTTACTCCCAACAGCATGCTTCTCGTGGCCCGTCTCCCCCCATGGCCCCATCTGGCCACCTCTCCGGGGGCAGGTCTGTCCCTGTCCCCGTCCCCATCCCCTTCCACCCCACATGGGGCCACAGAAGGCAGCTAGACACGTGTTCCCTCCTTCCCGGGCCCCTGCCTTGGCCCTCAGTCTACCTGGCGCATCCTGGCCCGTCCATGGTTCACACTGTGCCTTTCGTGAAAACTTCACCACCGGTCTCCCCGCTCCCCCGGGGAGACTAACAGAATCTGGACAAGGAGGGTCAGGCGTGCGCTGGGCAGACTGAGCGCCCGAATGTCACAGGTGGGTTCCCGGGTCCCGAGCCCCTTCGGTGGTCCTTTTCTGGCTAGGGGTCCTCGCCTCGTACTAACCATCAGCTCTTGCAACATTTCCTGGCCTGAGAGTGTCTGTGGGGGACACGCAGGTGCTCACACGCAGGCACACAGCCCCCTCTGTGGTGTGCACGCTGACACACACACACACACACACACACACACACGTTTTGATTTGGGGCCTGTGCTCCGTGGCCTGGAAAGGTCCACACTGGAAGTCAAATTCCGTCTCTTGAGGGCCACACGCAGAGGCTTGTGTCCACCTGCCATGGAGTGAGGGAAAGTCCCAGCCCACCGTCTCCCCGCCTTTGCCCTGGGAGCGGGGGCCGCCGGGCGAGGCACTCAGCGGAGCCAGAGGCTCACCTGGGCGCCAGCTCGTTGCAAAGTGAGAATTCCCGAGATTCCCATCGTAGGATTCTAGCACTCTCCGCACCAAAGACCCCGTGCTGCTGGCGGTCCTTCAGGTGACCCTGCGGCTTCTCCGTGTTCTCACGTGCTCCGCGGGCCACGGAGACTGGATGGAGCTGGCTTTTTGAGCGAAGTCCCTTCCTCTTATGGATCCTTGAGGAAAACGTGAGACCACGTAGCCCGTGGCCAGGTGTGCCGGAGCTTCCCGTCTCTGGTGCCGACACGGTCGGTCAGACGTCACTGGCTGCGAGTTTCTGTGAATGAGAACCATCCGAAGCCCAAGAAGGAAATCGGGCCTCTGTCTTGTCTCGTGTGGATGTTAGTACCTGGGTGGTGACCTCGAACATCCTTAATTCTCCTCGACATTTATGAATCTAAGACAAGGATGTCTTACGGGAGCCGAAGGGACAGGGACAGAAAGGACAGGTGCTAAGGGATGGGCCTGTGTTCAGCGGCCACAAAAGGGTTCCTCTCAGCAAACCAGGGTTGACCACGACCGCGCACCTGCTTCCGAGAGCAGCTCGGTGACGAGAAGCCTCCAGCAGGCAGATGTCTGGGGTAAGCAGGTGATGGGGAAGTGGCTTCGGGTTTAAAGGCGAGCGAGCATGAGCGCGCTCCCCTCTTCTGTCTTTCTGTCTGCGTCTCTGTCTCTCGCCCTGAAGGGGGTAAACCCTTCAGCGGAAGACCAGCTGCCCAGCTGCCCACCTGCCCGAGCGGCTCGGGGCTGCTGTGTCAGCAGCGCGCCTCCCCTCCCCACGGCGGCTGCCCACCTCCCCTGCAGCGAGGTCTAGCGCCTCGTGAAAGGGCTGCTCGGCAGACGCCCCTGTGTCCCTGCAAACCTGCAGGTGTGTGGTTAGGACGGGCCGGCCCAGCGGCTCCACGGAGGGCTTCTCCGCCAGCCGGGGTGGTGGGCAGGGAGTGCGTATCTCCACGAACTCCCGAATCTCCCCAGGCCAAGTGGACCGCTCTCCACTCCGCAAGGATGCTAAATGGTTTTTTAAATCAATTTTCAGGCCTCGGGAATGCATGTGCATTGCATCATTCATACTCTGGGGTCAGGATAGATTAATTTCTCGCAGCATAGGGAAAATGGTATAAGCTACAGTGATTTTGTTCTTTTAGTGTCTGCTAAGCCCAGTATAGACTATGCTCGTATCTTGTAACCCCTGCGCCTTTTTGTTTTGGTTTGTTTTTCCTTCTGTACCGCCTGTGTCCAACAAGGAACGGGTCATAGGTGCTTCTCCGTGTTAGCCTTGGTGTTCTCCTTCCGGCAGGTCCGTGTGGCCGTGTGGGAAGGGGGGGCACTGCAAACCCGAGCTCGTTCAAGGAGATGAGTTGTTAGAGGGTAGTTGAGGTGTCTTCTCTGCTCTGGGGATCCTCCTGGGAAATTCGTCTAGAGGACTGTGGACCAGTTCCCGTAGAGTAGGGGAGCTTCGCCATCTGCTTCTCGGGGGGATCCCCCTCCCTCCCCCTTGGCCTGTCACTTCTCCCCAGTGCTAGAATAGTGTTATTGTAAGAATGACTAAGTTTTAAGACACCTGCCCTGAAGGTGACCTAAAAACAACGTGAAAGGGAGGAACTTGTCATTCACCCTGTTTTTCCTTTGGGTCTTTCGCGCGCTCCCCTCGGAAGCTTCCAGGCTGTGAGGCTCAGGCCGGATAAGCTGTAGCTTATCTCGAGGGTGGTAGCCCAGGGCCCCCGCTTAGGCGTTCTGGTGACATTTGTAATTACAGGAGAGAGTTCGCTGAACATGGAAAAGGGACATGGATGCTGAGTATTTTTCCAGAAATCTGTTTCATACTTCCTCATGCCTCTGCCTCCCTGCGCTTGTGCCGTCAAAACACTTCTTTAAAAGAGCGATCCAAAATTCTATTTTAACCTGATGTTGAGCACCTTTAAACGTTTTGGTTTATTTGTGTGTGTGGCACTAATTCTAAACTTTGGAGGCATTTCAGTGTTGTAACGGCCCCTGCCATTGTGAAGGTTCTGGAGTTGCCCGTTTGTCTCTGGAGATGGAATTAAACCAAATAAAGTGCTTCCATTGGAAGGCTTATATTGACCTTGTAACTATATGTTAATCCTCTAAACGTTAAATAAAAGTATAACCTCTGTTATGTTGTCACGGGACTGTTTCTGGCACGAAGAGGGGACCCTGGGCCTGGAAGCAGGCAGGGCCCAGGGGCTGGGCCCGTGTGCCCCTCATTGATTGACTGTGTGAACCCACGACGAGTCCTGTAGCCATCCACTCCGGCCGGGCCTGCGACCTCCTAGTTGTACCTACGGCCCCGCCTGCCGGAGGACAAGCTGCCTGGGACCCTGTGATGTGGGATTCTGGTCGGTTCCGTACAGGGATTGGGGCGGGGCTCCTTAGGAGCAGCAAATGTGTTTTCCTAGCACCTTCCACGGGCGGCTCCTCTAGGTCTTCGGGGCCCCCATTGTGGGGGGCAGGGGAGCCAGGACCACGGGGCACGTTTGCATTCTGTGGGCAGTCCGCTGTGACCAGTGCCGGAGCCCACCCTCTAGGGAGCCTGGCGGCAGTAACCAGGGGCTCCTGCGACACCGGAGCGACACCGGAGCGGGGAGGACAGCCGGCCCTGCCCCTTGCGGATGTGTGCGCAGCGGGAGGCCCGGTTTCCGGCGGGCGGAGAATCCCACCCCAGGCTTTGCGGGGAAGGTACGGTGATTTGTGCCCACACCTCTTTAGGTCCTAAAGCCCCTCAGAGCCGTTTTAGAACAGTTGGGAAGGAGTGAGGCCGCTGCAGAGGTGCCAAAAGGCGGGAGGCCACCAACAGGCGGGGCTTCACCTTGGCCCCAGCCTCCCCCCAGAAATGGATGTGGGCGGCCTTCAAAAAAACCAGGGCTCCTGACTGCGAAGGCAGCAGCGCTGCGGGGGCCTGGCCGGCTCCGCAGCCCGCCCGGGGGCAGGGCCAGGCCTCCCGGGCCTCCCCTGGCCTCCTGGAGCCCGCCACACCCAGGCCGAGCCACGCGGCCGCCCAGGCGGAGGCGACCCCTAGCGGGAGAGGGGCCAGCACGCGGGGGAAGGACGCCCCAGGGCAGGACCCGGTGTCCCGAAACACAAGGTGTGCGTGGGGCGTGTTCAGGGGCCCCTCTTTTAGTTAAAGGAGAAGAGATCTCTGGAGTTGCCGCCCCGCAGGACGGCCCGGACATCCAGCTCTGAATCTGCAGCCAAAGTGAGGCTCTGGGGGCCTGCGGGAGGGAGGGGTTGGCCAGCCAGCCAGCCTAGCCCAGTGGGGCTAACGTCCCCGTGTCCTGGGCGGTGAGGAACCCCCGTCCCTGGCTGGAGGAGGCCTCCTCTTCCCTCCCTGGCCTCTGCTGTGCTGTTCTGAGAAGGCGAGGCAGTGAGCCTGTGGCCAGCACCTTCTCGGACCCAGGATTGAAGTGCAAAGCCGGCACTCAGCAGCCACTTCGTGAACACCAGGAGCTGCTTCCCGGAGGTGCCTCCGTGAGGCCCCGCTTTAAACACTACCTGTCCAGATGGTGCAGTGAGGGACCCGTACTGAAATGACCTCCCGTCCGCTGGGGGCATTGCTGGGCCCCACAAGGTGGAGCAAAATCTGAGAAAGGCCCCAGCGTGCCCTTGTCCTCAGAGCTAAGGGGCCAAAAGCTGTGAGAGGAAAAGTGGGGATCTCCTCAATCGTAGCTGCTGGGCCCCAGGAGGAGACGGGGGTCGGCAGGTGGGAAGGATCCCAGGCAGCATTCTGCCCCTCGGCGTGCCCATCCTCCCACCGCACCAGGCCGAGCCCTGTCCCCACTCCCGGCTCCCCAGACCCCACCTGGGCCAGGCCGCTCGCTAGTCTCAGATCCAAGAGTCCCTGGGCCAGCTCTCCAGAACAGTGTCCTACACCGTGGGCTGCCCTCTTCACAGCTCCCGAGGGCGTTAATCTCTTCCACACCAGCTCCCTGGCGGCTCCTCTCCGCTGCAGAGAAAAGAGCCAGAGGGAGGTGTGTTTCCAAAACCCCACTCGCTTCCCCCAAGGCTCTGGGGGTTTCTAAGCGAGGCGGTGTCAGACTGGCAGGATCATTTGTGTTTTGCACTGAACTCCGGCGAGAACAAAGGTAGGAAGCCAGACTCCGGGGTGGGGGTGGTGGGGGGCTGCACCTTGCAAATGCATTTTCTGATGCAGGTTTGTGAGCAGAAGCGTGTGCCCAGGCAGCAGCTGGGAGCGTGTGGGCGCCCCCGTCTGTGGGGGAGGCAGACTCTGGCTCCTCTGAACGGGGCTGCTGGAGTAGGACCCGGCCCGATCGGGGGTGGGGGACAGCTGCGGAGGGAAGACGGGAGGTGGCCTCCCCCACTGCCCACTGCTTCGCGGCCCCACTCAGGCTGAGAAGTGAACACCCACGGTCTCCTGTTTTGTCTGCCGATTCCGGCCCCTGGACCCCTTAAAGCCTGGTGTATCAAGGGAAAATAGGAAGGAAAGACTTTGAGGCCAACTGGTACCTCCCTCTTTCTCCCCAACCTGCCTGCAGTACAAGCAGCCCGTGTCTCCAAACCTCCCAATATCAGCCAATGCCCCGGACGGAACTTCTTCTTTCTCATCTTCCACGGAAGACAAGAAAGGCCAGTCACAAAATCCGTACCACGGAATTCCGTGTGTGCGACGTCCCAACGTGAGCAAAGCTGCGCGGCAGACGCGGGAAAGCTAGAAAGAAAAGCGAGGGATGAAGGACAGGCCGGAGCTACTTCTGGGGCGGGGCGAGGTGGCCGCTGTGCTCGGGAGGGAGCCACAGGGGTTCCCGGGGCCCTGGGATGGTCACAGCGGGGGGAACCGTTGCTGAAGCGGAGCACCGTCAGCTCACGCTCGCGCCTGATGGGATTTCACAAGCATGTTTCAAACAACACACAGAAATCTCCCACTCGTCTCTCCCCACCAAACCCCAAGGAGTGTAAGCAAAAACCAACCAAAACCACAGGGAAAACAAAACGCCGGGAGCTCCCCAGGTAGGACCTCAGCAACCACGATGCCGGGATTCAAGGAGCCAATGTCCGCTGTCCGCTGAGGAGCGAAGGGCTCCTCCAGCCGTGGAGCCCTTGCCCGGCCCGGGGAGGGTGACCCCAGCCCAGAGGGGTTATCCCGAGTGGCCAAGGCGCGGCGCCAGTACGGGACCAGCCCATGGGATGTGCTGGCCTTACCCTCCCGACCCCCACGGCTGGCCCCACTTCTCTGGGGCCAGGGCTGGTTCCAGGAAAAGGCGGCACACGTGCGTTCCGGCCTCTCTTCCTTGTCGGCTCCCGCGGCCTCCAGAGGCTGGCTGGTGTCCGCGCCCCGCCAAGCCCTCTCATCTCCCCACCCCGCCCCACCCCCGGCGCAGGCCCCCCACTGACAGTGACCTGCCGCGGTACAGACGACAGCCAGGGCTGCGGGGGATGCATATGTATTTATTAGGACATTCTGAACACCAACAAGGCCGCGCAGATGGCGGGGACAAGTTTAGGAGCAGGGCAATGACTGGCCACCCAGCCCCGCCACGGGGGTTGCCCGCTGGCCGCAGCAGGAACTTTCAAGACTGTAGCAAACGTCAGGGGGTTCCAGAGCAGCTCGTTCTCCGATCGCCATCGCGCGCTGCCTCGGCGGGGGCGGACCCGGGTAGAAGGGCTGCAGAGTGAGCTACCGGCGCGCCAGCTTCCCGGGCTCTGCCGGGATTCCAGCCGAATCTGCTTCTAGAGACTGAAGGCCACGGTGTGTGGGGGCCCAGGTCCCCGAGACCCCTTCCCCACCCCCCCCCTTCCCTCCAGTCCCGACGAGGTGGGCATCTCGCCCCAGCTGCTTCGTCCAGGGGTGTGGGTGTCCCCAGAGGCAAGCCCGGGCCCCTTGCGCTCGTCCCAGGGCCCCAGCGTGGCCCGTCTCAGCATCCAGAATGGGCTTCCACGGCCGATGTGAGAGCTGCCCTGGCGCCACAGCTCCCCGGGCTCCCCGTGACAGTGTGGTGAGAAACAGGGAGCCCCCCCACCCCAGGGAAGCCACGTCCGCAGCAAAGGACAGTGACGCGGGGTACTTCTGTCTCATCATCTGGTTCCCTGCTGGGGACGAGCGACAGCCAGTCCAGGGAGCCAGCTCAGCAGCACGGGGAGCCAGGGACCAGCTGCCTCCAGAAACAATCTCGCCCAGCAGATCCAACCCCCACCCTGGGTCCCCATCGCAACAGAGTCCAGAATCGTCAGTCTGCAGGAGAAACGCTGAGAGCAGCCCAGGGTTCCGGAGCCTTTCTGTGACACCGGGGGATCGGGCCAAAGCGGGGCCTAGGGCAGAGCTGGCTCCAGCACCCCCCGCTGCTCCAGCTCGGTCCTCTGTGCCCCAGCTTCCCGCTGTGCGTGCTGGGTGCTGCGCAGCACCTAGAGCTCCTCCTGCCCTGCGGTCCCTCAGCCACAACCCCTGACTTGGACCTCCAGGGACCCAAGCTGGGCCTGAACGAGCAAGAGGGCAGGTGGGGGACACAACGGCCGTGACAAGTGGACACAAAGACCCAAGTTAAGGAACATCGTAGAGCACTGGTTGTTTGAAGAGCCCACAGCAGGTGTATTTCCTGACCGTGACATTGCTCACTGGGACCCAGATAACTTGCTGCCTGGGTCTCCCCAGCCGCCGGCCTCTCTTCGGGGCACACACACGCCCTCCGCAGGGAGAAGGGCCAAGGCGGGGGCCTGTGGGGACACTTGGGTCACTCGGCCCAGCGGGGCTCACGAGAGGGTTTTTCCAGTCTCCCGGAAGGTGCGTTCAGGGCTGCGTTCTTCCAACACACAGGGGACGGGAGAGGGTCTCTGCAGAAGGAGGGGACTTACAGGCTGGCCCAGCAGGTCACACGGCCCGGGTCTCGGCTTCAATCTTCTGCTCCCCGTGCAGGCTCTCTGGGTCCTGGAGCTGGGCCACGCTCTGTCGGATGGCGATCTCGGGGCCGCCGCCGTACAGGCTGTTCAGGTAGACCCAGGTGTCCTCTGAAATCTGCCCGTAGTCAGCTCCTGTAGGCCCGAGGCCAGGCGGTCGGGGCTGCGCCTGCGCCGCCCACTCACTTCCCCTGACCCCAACTCCCGCCCCAAGAGGCCATGTCTTGGCAGGGGGACTCCGGGAGCTCTGTGTGCTCCCCCGCAAAGCTGTTCCAGAGCAACCTCGGGACGCTCCGAGGGACGTCACTTCTCCAAGGACCCTGGAAGGCACATCTCTGGCTGCCGCCCATTTCCCGGGGTGTGGGGTGCCCACAAAGGGCAGGCAGAGGCCGGCACAGGGCCTGGGTAGGACAGGCGGGGGCTTCAAGTGGGACTGTGACCAGCAGCCAGGAGGGACCATGGAGAGGCCGGCTGGCCGGGGACGCCAGGGCTGGAGCCGGCGAGACTCACCCTGCTTCAGCTGGATATGGCCGCTTCCTTTGACCTGTGCGATCCTGCTGTTGTCGATGGGCCCGGGGGGCTCTGGAACAGACCCGGCTCAGGCTCAGCACCTCGGAGGCTCTGCGGCAGCGGGAAACCTACCTGCCCCCGCCATGGCCCTCCACCTCTCCGCAGGCAGAAGCCATTCTCAAAGCGTGACTCCGACCCCATGACCCGGGAGAGGCTGTCCGGGGCCCACAGGGGCCAGGTGATGTGCTCACGGGGGCAGGTGCCAGGCACCAAATGCTCGGCCACCAAAGCAGGAGAGGCGGAAGGGACCCGGGGCATCCCAGCAGCCCGCAGAGGGGATTTCTGGGACTTCAGACCCTTGCTGAGCACCATTCCCCAAATCACATCCTCGGCAACCACGTGACTTGAGAGCTGTTTCCAGAGACCGGGGAGGAAGTGCCCCAGGAAGAGCCAGCAGAAGGCAAAGCTGGGGCCCGAGGGCGGGCTGCAACTCCGGAGCAAAGCCCCAGCCCTACACCAACACCAGGGAGCCCCCAGGCCCCTCCCCCTGCCCTGAGGCCTGGCTGGTGCTTAGGTCCCGAAAGGCCCATGTTGGCCTGCTGCTGGCCCGGCCAGGCCCCAAGCCCTAGTCTGGGAGCCCATGTGTGGGGCTCGAGGGTGGGAGGGTGGGCCGTGGGCAGGCCAGAGCTTGGGCTCAGCCATTTCTCGCTGGGGCCTGTGGAGGGTTCTGGGAGGCTGCCCGGTTCCAGCTCTGGAAAGTGAGCAGTCAGAGGACACTGTAGCCACGTTCTTCTTTCCCAAGAGTCTGAAGCCATCTGGCCACTAAAATCTTTCTTCAGGGCAAGCAAACCCCCAAAGAAAAGTGCCCGGCAGGAGGGAAAAGCACCAGCGGGGACGGGACGCGAGGGAAGGGACAACTAAGACCACTCCAGTCCTGCCGCAGCAAGAAGGCCCAGCCCTGGGCACCACCAGGCCCCCCGCCCCCCGCCCCCCCGCCGTCACAGCCCTGGGGCAGGGGAGCACCTGTGCTGGGGGCGGGCCAGGCCCGTGCTACACTCACCGTTGTCCTTGCCCTTGCCCTTGACAAAGGCCTCCCACTCCCGGAACCACTGCATGCTGATGCAGTAGATGACGCCAGGGGCCTCCTCCGCCTGGAAGGCTTTGTTCAGCTGGGCCGACGGAGGGGCCGCAGAGGGGAGGGTCAGCACCACGGACCCAGCACCCTGGACCCTTCCTGTCCTCCTGCCCTCCCCACCTCTTAGAAAACCCTGGACACTCTAGGTAGAAAACTAGGGGGCTCCCAGACGAGCTCGGAGAGCCCTCTGCCGCAGTCCCACCCTCCAACGTCTGCAGGGGACACTGAATTTCTTCAGCGGAGGTCCCAGGCCGAAGCCCCCCCCCCCCATTTAACGGAAGGCACTGACTTGTTCCGTTAACTCTCCTGACATGTCATCTTCTCCTGGGCACAAAGCTCAGAGTCCCTTACTGTCTTTTACCCACGCTCCACTCCTGAGGGGCGGTGGTCCCCAGTCCCCCTGTTCCCAGCAGCCCCAGGCCACGCACGCACACCTTTCCATGTCACTCTGTACAGCCCCACGGTTCTCACGAGCAGGGAGATCTGCCCCCCAAGGGACATGGCCAATGAGTGGACGTGATTTTTGCCGTCACTGGCATGCGGGGGCCAGGGACACTAACTGTCCTTTCACGCACAGGACAGCCCCCGCAGCAGTCACCCAGCCCCTAGCGGCAGGGCTCTGTCCTTTCCACGGCGGCTCAGCAGCTCACCCAGCAGATGGACCTGAGCCTCCAGAACCTGACCCTCCTACCAGCAAAGCCTTCAGTGTCCGGGTGCTCTGTGCTCCCACGGGACAGGTCTTCCACGAGGAGCCCAACCCCGCAGGGCTCCTCAATCCCCAGCTCCCCACCTGTCCCCTACAGAGGCCCCCGTCCCTCCCCAATGCCCCGACCCCACGCACCTTAATGAAGGTGTCGATCTCGATCCGCCTGCGCTTGGCCAGAGCCTCGATCTCCACCTGGCAGATGGAGCACACGTACAGATGGTTCACGGCGGGGCCACCCCCGAATCTGCACCCGGAGGAAGGGCAGAGAAAGAGAGAGAGAGTGTGTGAGCGTACCCTGAAGGGAGGGTTTCAGAACGTGCCAGAGAACCAGGACTGCCCTCCACTTGGCGGCTTTCTTCTCCTCCTCCCGGGAGGCTCCCTGATGTCCCCCTGGCTCAGCCACGGAGCAGCCCTGAGTGCCCTGTGCATGGCCTGTTGACTCTTCTGTCGCCCTCAGACTGGCAGGGGGACCTGAGTGCCACAGGCCCACGGAGCCCGGCCCGCCACCTGCCCCAGGGCAGGCGTGTCACAAGCTATGTTTACAGGCTGAAGAGCGGACTAACAATCCTGCTTTCCCTCTTGGCTACCCCGCAGGAGCTGCTGAGGCCCGCGGCCCACCTGGCCAGACCCCGGGGACAATGTCAAAGGGAGGCAGAAGCTTGTCCCTCTGCAGGCAGGAGAGCAGATTCCCACAGGATATGGGGACACACTTCCCTGTAGGGCCCTGACCCACCTGCCTACCTCCAGGCCGAGTTTTTGAACCCGACCTGCCAGCGGATGGCAAAGCCTGTCCGGGGAGAGGCCTCCTGGCCTATCTGACCACTCTCTCAGGGGCTCACATCCTGCCTGCCCGTCTGCACAGCGACCCAGGCCCAGGCGTCCTCAATGTGAGAGCCCCAGTTCTGGTCCTGAGGGACTTGAACCTGGAAGCCCAGGCCACCCGAGCTGGGCGGCTGGAGCCAGTGCACCGGGGACTCTGTGAGAAGGACCCGCTGGCCACGCTGGAGTCGGTCTCCATCCCTCCCGGCAGTCAGGGTCTGACCGGCGCCCTCAAGCGTCGTCTTTGCGGGCATGCGCAAGGGAGGCCGGCGGCTGCTGCTGGGCAGCGTGGGCCCACGGTGGCCTTTGCTCCCCGGGCTCCCCCGCCGCGCTGGCAGCGCCCTACCTATTGTACAGGTGCTCCCACACGTTCTGGGGCAGAATCACCACCAGGTCGTCGATGTAGTGGTACTTGTGGGGCGGGATGCCTGTGGAGGAAGGCATGGGGAGGGAGCGCTGGGGGCTCGGCCGGCCGCCCCCACGCCCCGGTCCGGGAGGAGCCCTCACCTCCGTGGGCGCAGAGGAACGTGTGATTGGTGACGGGCCCGGGCTCGGCAAACGTGTTGAACTTGTTGAGCCATTCCCGAGACACGTAGAACCGCAGCAGGCCGGGCTCCCGCGCGGCGGCCAGGGACACCACCTGCTGCCGCTCCCGCACAGCCTCCTCGCTGCTCTTCCTGCCGCAGGGCCGGGGCAGGGGTGCGGCAGGGTCGGTCCGGGGTGGTGTAGGGTGGGCAGAGCAGGGGTGGATAAGGGTAGAGCAGGGATGTTGCAGGGGTGGGGCAGGGACAAAGCAGGGGTGGGGTAGGGTTAGGGCAGGGGTGGAGCAGGGGTGGGGCAGGGGAATTAGGAGCAGCTGTGTCTGGGCTCCCTGCCAGGGGTGTGTCCTCAGCCCCCTACCACTGCCCTCCCCACCCCCTGAACCCCCCAGCAACCCGGCAGCCTCTCAGAGGCCCCACTGCCCTGGCCCGAGTGCCCACCTGGCCAGACCCTGGGGACAATGTCAAAGGGAGGCAGAAGCTTGTCCCTCTGCAGGCAGGAGAGCAGATTCCCACAGGATATGAGGACACATTTCCCTGTAGGGCCCTGACCCACCTGCCTACCTCCAGGCCGAGTTTTTGAACCTGACCTGCCAGCAGATGGCAAAGCCTGTCTGGGGAGAGGCCTCCTGGCCTATCTGACTGAGTGCTGGCCACGATCGCTCCATAGGAGCACCACGGAAGACCCAAACTCAACTTCTTGGGTTCCCCACTTTCCCCACGGCCAGAAGGCTCTTTCTTACAACCTGACACCCTTACTGCCTGGAGCCTAGAACCTTCCAGGTTCCAGCTCCCTCCAAAGGCACCCGTAGTAAAGCCCCAGAGCACAGGGGCTGGCCATCCCAGGCTCACAGGCCACCCATCTGTCCTTGAGCCGGACCCCGCCCCACTGTGACAGCTGCCAGGGGCCCCACCGATAGAAGAGCACGTAGGCCTCAGCGTTCTGCACCACCGTCTCGTGGACCTCGGTGACATACTGGTCGTCGAATTCGTACCACTGCCCGTTGATCACGTTCTGGCAGTAGGCGATGTAGTGGCCACCTGTGGCGGGAGGGGCAGGCTGGTCACAGACACCCCGTGGGACAGGGACAGGGGTGACGCGGGGAGGGGAAGGGGGCCGACTCACTGCCTGCTGTGCCATGGTGGCAGATGACCGAGAGGAGGTCGTAGGTTGTGATCTGGGACTTGCACTCCTTAGCAAGGAATGGACGCAGGTCAAGTCCCTCAAGGGGGAAGGCGACATGACTGCTGATTTTGAACGAGTACATGACCTCGTGCCGAAAGCGCTTCAGGTGGATGCACAGGATCTGGGGGACGGGGAGGAGGCGGCGGTCATTCCGGGCAAGGATGCCTGGGGCTCTGTGACCAGGTGGGGGCCTGGGGCCGGGCTCTGGGACACCCACTGGCCACTGTTTGACCCACTTAGGGCTCGCCCTCCAGGCGAACACAAGAAACCGAACACCAAGAGCCTTCCAGAGGCCCAGGCTGGCTGAGGGCTCCCGCCCACTGAGCACCCGGACACACGGAAGAGCTCCACGTGGGAGCCGAGTTGGCCCGTGGCCTGTCTCCTGACCGAGGCGCACAAGACGGCAGGGCCACGGGGACAGTGCGGGTGGCCGACACAGGCAGTCCTCGAGGGCGGCGCTGGTCCGTGCACGAAGCTGACCGTCAGAACCCTGACCACAGTTCTTTTCCACGCAGGCTTCCAGAACCTGCCTCCCGGGCCATACTCCTCTGTGCTCTGGCCACACGGCACTTCCTGGGTTTGGCCAAGCCCATTCCTGCCTCCACGCTCTGCCCACCTGCTCCTTCCCGGCTCTCCCTCCACGAAGCTGACGCCAGCCCCTGTGCTCAGGGCTCACGCAGGCCCTCTTCCTCAGAAAGGCCTTCCCCAGCGCAGATAGCGTGGTAGCCATGTCTCTCCCCACACAGCAGCCTTCCTCCAAGTGGCACCCTCTGCCCCACACCAGCAGAGCAGGAGGGAGCTGACAGAGGGTCCCAGCAGGTCTCTCGGACACAGCAGCAGACACCCCCCTGTCCCAGACCTCCTCAGCTCAGGCTCCCTGGGATACAGGGTGACCCACCATGCCACCGCACGTTAGTCAGCAGCAGAGAGAGCAGGCGGGAGGCTTCTCCACTCACCTCAGGCAGCCGCAAGACTTTACAGTACTTCACCCCGTTCCGCAACCTGGCAGGGAGGAACGGGGAGAAGCGTTGAGTGTCCCGGTGTGGGGACAGAGGGGCCCAGCGAGCACACTCCCGCCACGGTCACCTCTGTGAGGTCTGGATCAAACTCTCTGAAGGAACCGGGGAAGCACGTGGGACACAGACAGGCCCAGGGGTCAGAACGGGAATTTGGGGAGAAAGCCCAGAGCACACACACTTACTTTTTACACCGTTCACAGCT